>NW_023276807.1:206406293-206740043 GCF_003668045.3 Cricetulus griseus | reverse complement strand
TTCTGCTTTTTTTCAGGTCCCCACCCCCACCCCATCCCCCGGTGTGCTTAGGGGTGCCGGCGGAAGGAAAGTTGCTGCCCAGTTACTCTTCAGACCCTAGGGAGGTTGTACCCTACCCTCCTTCCTTGAAGCTACCCTCCTCCACCGTACTTTGTCTTCCCTAGTTGAGTTCTAGGTAAACCCTCAATCCAGTGTAGTTTCTCTTTGAGACTGTCTGTCGTCCCTCCCTAAAGCACAGAAGTGCCTGGGCCATGTCTGTTCCAGCTGCTATATCAATCTGGATTCTAAGCCTTTGAGGGCAAAGAAAGTACTGTTCTGAGTCTTCCATGGAAGGCCCTGAAGGAGTCTGTGTCGAAGTGGCCTGCTGCTTTGTGTGTGTGTGTGTGTGTGTGTGTGTGTGTGTGTGTGTGTGTGTGTGTGTGTGTGTGTACTGCTTACTAAGGTAGGTTGCATTACACAGGCAGGGAGGAAGAACAGCACAGAGCTAACAGCTATAACCAAAATCTCCTAAGGGTTGTCACCAAATACGGTGAGTGATCCAGAGGCACAATAATAAATTTAAGGCCTCGCAGAACAGGGAATCAACATGTTTTCCTCCTTTCTTTTACCTTTTTTGTGTTATGAGCATACAATGCTATAGGATTTCATGACAGTAACCCTCTAAAAAGATTATGGTGAAGCCTTTAGGATGGCTTATCTGGTGAAGCTGCTGATGCTAAACCTAGGGACCCACACACTGGAAGAAGAGAACACTTGAAAGGTGTCCCCTTACCTCTAGACAAATCACTGTGGCACAGGCACTACCCTCCCATATACGAAATAAATGCGTAAGATTTAAAAACTATAAAATGGGCTGGAAAGAGGGTTCAGGTAGGGTAAGAGAGCTTGCTGCTCTTCCAGAGGACCTGAGTTTGGTTCCCAGCACCCATCACAGGTGGCCCACAACTGCCTGTAACTCCATCTCCAGGGGATCTGACATCTCTTTGGGCACCGGCTCTGAGGTGCACACAGCCTCACACACATGCTCAAGAACATACACACACATTCTCTCTCTCTCTCTCTCTCTCTCTCTCTCTCTCTCTCTCTCTCTCTCTCTCTCTCTCTCTCTCTCCTTCCCCTTCCCCTCTCTTTCTCTGAATAAACCTTAAATCCTGGCATGGTATGTCTTTAATCCCATCATTTAAGACAGATGCAGAGGCAAATAGATCTTTGTGAGTTCAAGGCCAGCCTGGACTTTACACTATCAAGCTACAGGCCAGTCAGGGTTTTAGAGTGAGACCCTGTCTAAAAAACTAAAACAAACAAATGAAACAAAATATCAAAAACTTACAAAATAAAAACAATGCAAGTACAGTCCCTTTAGATCACACACGCTCCTCATACAGTTAATATTTACTGAGCTCACGGTCTTAGCATCAGTTAGTGGGACAGGAACCCATTTTTTTTTTTTTAATTTTATTAGTTCTAGTTAGGGAACAAGCTTATTTCAAGTCCCTTCTCCCTCTCCCTCCCTTCACCCTCAACCCTCCTCCCCACCCCCAGCCACCCCCCACCCCATCCACCCACCACTCCCCAGGCAGGGTAGGGCCCTCAACGGGGGCTCTGCAAAGTCCACCAAGTCTTCCTATGCTGGTCCTGGGCCCTTCCCCATGTGTCCAGGGCCAGAGTGTAACCCTTCACGTGGGATGGGCTCTCAAAGTCCCTTCTTGCACCAGGGAAAAATACTAATGGGACAGGAACCCATTTTAAGGATTCCCAAATGGCCCTAATGGGGTGCTGATGAGCAAGGCAAGATTTTTGTTTGTTTTGTTTAAAACGTTTGGATTTCCTAGATCCATGATGATTATTCTAGTCCATCTTTTCCAGGGGATTTTATCTTATTTCCTGGTCCAGAGTAGAAAGCAGACCCTGGGAGGCCACGAAAGGGAAGAATGTACTGGGGGAATGGGAGGGAAGGCAGCTTTACTGGTCCTTCCACCAAGAGCATACAGAAGGCTTGGGTGAATGCCCAGGCCGCTGGTACAGATGAGAAGCCAGGTATGACGTGATCAAAGCACTTGTTGTAGTTGAACATTGACAGGACTGTCCTACCTTTGAAGGGTAGGCTTCGGGCAATTTCTCCTGTCTGGTTGTTCTTGGGCTATTAGCCAGTGGAGGTCATTACAGCAACCCAGCAACCCGAGGAACAATGCCAGCCCCTCCCATGGAAGTAACTTGTGTGCATAGCTCAAGGTTCTAACTGCAAAACCCAGGGCCTCTAATTCAGAACACTATGGGCCTGAGGTCTGGGGCAGACTGCTTCTGGATGTTTGTGGGCCCCACTCTGTAAACCTTAGTTGAACAAGAAGAAAAATGAGGCAGTGGGAGGGGATTTAACTAGAGCCCAGGAGCTGGTAAGGGAATCAGTTTGGGGCCCATAAGGAGGTGTCCCTTTGTTCACATTGCCAGCTCCTAAGCTATCTCACAGGAATTCTCCTCTACTCCTAATGCAGACCTTGCTTTGGGGTCTGGCACCTATCCCTAACTCCATGCTTTCTCATTGCTTGTTTCCAGGAAAGGCTGGGAGGCACAGACACTCCCACCCCTTCTGTGTATAGCAGTCATATGAGATTGGCCAGTGCCTGCGTTTAAATTAAGCTCAGTACCTTGGTGTGTAAAAGCAGGGTAGAGCCTACTGTCACTCTATTTTTTCCCACCACTCCTGTTTTAGATCTAGAAATGAAAACCCTGGGAAGTGACATGAGTTTCCCACGCTTACATAGGTAGTTGGTGACATGAAAGGGACAAAATATGGCATCTATTGCCCATTTGTGCACCCCATAAACATGTTGTGATCTTAAAAGCGGTGGACGCTACTGGAGATGAGCACGAGGCTCTCTTCTCCAGATGTGCACAGTTTGTGGAGAGGCGACTAGCAAACCCTCTACCATGATGCGTGGTGAGTCATTCCCATTAGCAGGAAACTCACTTCCTCCAGTGGGTTTTAGGAAGACCCTCCAGGCATCCAGGGAAGGAGCTGTGGATGAGCTGTCTTATTCCTGGCTTGCAAGCTCTGTACCCAGGCAGTGGTCTAGATGTGGCTGAGTCAGGCCAGTGCATCAAGCATTCACTATTCTGGTGGACGCCTTTCATTCATTTTTCTTTTTCTGTGCTAAGACACTATGACCAAGGCAACTTACAGAAGAAAGAGTGTATTAGCGACTTAGAGTTTCAGGAGATTAAGTCCCTGACCATCATGGCAGGGAGCATTCTTTGCAGCAGGCAGGCAGGCCTGGAGTTGGAGCAGGAGCTGAGAGCTCACATGTAGGAGATTATAGAGAGGGGCAGAGAGATAAAGAGAGCTGGGAATGGTGTGAGCTTTTGACACCTCAAAGCCCACTCCTACTGGCACACCTCCTAATCCTTCCCAAACAGTTCCACCAACTGGGGACCAAGCATTCAAATATATGAGGCTATAGGGGCCATTTTCATTTAAATGACCACATGACCACACTTATCTTCCTAAAAACATCAGAGACTGGATCACAGTGGCAAAGCAAGTGGTCAGCACACACAGTACTCTTGATCTTTATCCCAACACCAACAGACTCTCTCTCTCTCTCTCTCTCTCTCTCTATATATATATATATATATATATATATTGCTCTCTCTCTCTCCTTCTCCCTTTCCCTTTCTTACACACACTTAAGCATTTGCATATACACACTAACACATATGTACAATCTCACATAATACATACATTCATCACACACATTTACAGTCACACACACAAAGACACAGTCGCATATATGTACAATATACACATTCATACACACTCTCACGTATACGTGTCATATACACACTCAATTCGACATACTTATAGTCATATGCACACTCACACAACAACATACACACACACATTTTCACACCCATACATCCACACACTCAGATACACATACAGGCACACACTTACACACAAGTGTCTCACTCTAGCTAAAGGCTCAATGTCAGAGAGAGACTAAATCAAGTGATTTTTCCATCCCTGCATCAATATACCAGACTCCCTGAGATGGATGGTGATGCAGTGTTTCCTATTGCCTCACTGTCTGGAACCACACTTCTTATTAAGCTCTCGTCCACTCATTTCCGTGCAGAAGCTGATGGGTGATTTGTGTTTTGTTTGTTTTAACCCCTGAAATCTTTCAAAGATTCAGCAGAGTCTGGCAGCTATTGCCACTCTTTTCAAAAGCGCAGGACTTCAGTTAGACAAATGCTCAGTCAAGAGAACTGATCTTATCCAGCCCAAGATACCACATGGGAACAAAACGTGCTGAAGCAGGTGTTTGGCACTGACAGGATGAAATTCTTGTTATGCTTATGATCTGCCTTGTTTTGCTCTACCATGACCTGCCTGGAACACACATCTGCACTAATGGAATAAAACTAGCAGCTTTTTCACAGATTTGTAGTTAGGACTGATTAAAAACTTAAATGATGGACAATACTGTGGCTGGCATACAGCACGATTAAATATTTCCAGAGTCCACATCTGTTTAATGAGAACCTCTCCAGGACCTGCCTCCCCAGTGTCTCACTTTGAAGACAAGGAAGGCTCTTCCTCCCTGAAGGCACCCAAGTACACTATTCCCCGGGTCCCTCCCTTTCTGCTCTTTCCTCTTCTGCCCTCCCCACGGCCAACGGCTCCTTACTAGCTCTGGTCTGGGGACTGTGAGGTGCAAAGGATTTCCTCACATACATGATTAAAAGGGCATGGTACCGATGAAAGCAAGAGCAAGGAGGGCAGGTGAGGGGTGCTAGCACAGACTGGAGGGGACTCCATGCAAGGGAAGAGTCAGAAAGAGCAGATTATAGTCAACAGTCTCGATGGTCAGTGTGTGGACCTGGGTGGAAGGGAAGCTCTTCAGGCATAGGAATAAGGGCTTTCTGAGGGGCAGTCTTTGCAATGGGGTGTGCATGGCCAGTGTGGTTTTAATGATCAGGAAGGGGTAATGTGTCCTGGAGGACTCTCATGATCCTCTGCTCCTTCCTGTTTCCTTCACTTACTAGGAGTTAAAGCCAGAGATGTGAAGGGACTCTTGCCCCTGATGGCACTAATGGTGGTGGTTTTCTTGCTGCTCCTCTTCTGGGAGAATGAACTGAATGAGGATATCATGGCGACATCCTTGGAGCATTTTCACGTGGACTATCCTCAGAATACTGTCCCTCTGAGATACTGCAACTTCATGATACAGCAGAGGGCCATCAGGGAACCCGACTACACATGCAAAAAGCTGCACGTCTTCATCCATGAGCGGCCTCAGAAAATCAACAGAATTTGTGCTTCTCCCAAGAAGGCGACTTGCACAAACCATACCGACATTTTCTGCTTCCAGAGCGAGACAAGATTCAAATTGACAGTCTGTCAGCTCACTGATGGCACCAGATACCCTGCTTGCAGGTACCAAGTCTCCCCTATAGAGGGGTTCATTCTTGTCACTTGTGATGACCTAGGACCTGTTAATTTTCAGGGATATGTTGAATAACTCACCAGCAGCACAGAGGCTGTGAACTGTGGAGACGGTGTGGTGTAACGCTGTGAGTGGATTGGGGGTGGGGTGATCTATCCTTCCACTGTGGCCGAGGGGCAACCACTGATTCTGTGTCAATAAAAACATCTTTGCTGAATTAAACCACAAACTCCACACATGTTTTAAGTTTCTGTTTCTTGTCTTTCTTTGAGTCATTTGATGAGAATTGACAGGGATCCAAGGTAGGACTGGGAATTGAGACTCCAGAGTGAGTGAGAGTCACTTAGTGTAACACTCAAGGGGGCCACCAACCAAACACCAAACAACCAAAACCCAGTTATTGATCTACATAAACACCAGTAAGTCAATATTCTGAAAAATCAAAATTCTTTTTGTGTGAAATATCTTTATCTCAAAGATCTAGTACAGCAGGACAGGACAAGGAAGATGATGTGAGTTTATCAGCAGAGAATCAGATCATGTTGTTTAAAATTTTCAGTTCTGTACAGGAAAGATTATATGGCATGAATTATTTGAATTGTATTTTTATTTATTCTTTAAGAATTTCATATTAGGTATCTTTGTTTGTTTAAGGCAGGGTCTTATTCTGTAGCCCTGAAAGGCCTGGAATTCACTATGTAGATCAGTCTGGTCTCAGACTCACTGAAATCTGCTCACCTCTGCCTCCCAAGGGTTGGAATTAAAGGCCAATGTCACAATGTCTGGCTCATACAATATATTCTGTTCATATTCATTCCCTTCCTCCAACTCTTCCTAGTTCCTTCCAAAGTTCCTCCCCAGTCCCCTAATTGGTTATCTAATACAAAGTGGTCAGCCTTGAAACTATATAGACACACACACACACACACACACACACACACACACACACACACACACACCAGTAATAACAAAGGAAAAAGAGCCTATCAATTTGAGAATGAAGGAACATTGGTGGGTTGGAGGGAGGGGACAAGGGAGGGGCTGGAGGAAAGGGAAGAAGAAGAAAGGTGACATAATTCTGTTTTAATTAAAAATGAATTCAAAATATCAGCTTCATGTTCTTTCTCTGTCTTTAAAAAAAAAAAAAACAAACCATGGAGTCCAGTTTGGGCCAGAAAACTACTCCTAAGCATGAGGCCTGCTGTGAGGTATGGCTGTTATACCCACTGTCAGTAAAGAAAACTGATTTTTCCTCTTCCAGCAGATGTCAATTAATAGATTTTTGCCTGGGGGTGTGGCTGTGTCTCCACTTCTTCTTAAATGTACTTATTTGTTTTATTTTTGTGTGTATGTGTCACATTTATGCATTGCCCTTAGAGGTGAAAGGGTCATCTAACTGCCTGATGTTGGAGTTACAGTTGATTGTGAGACTCTCTGTAAATTCTGGGAACCGAACTTTGGTCTCTCCAAGAGGAGAAAATGCTATTAGCCTCCAAGCCATCTCTCCAGCCCTCAATCTGTTTTTTTTAAAGAAAAAGCAATTGGGGTCACCTCTTAGGGACTTTTCTCCTGTATTACATGTTTTTTAAATTCCTTGTTTGAGAATCTCATACATATATACATTGTGTTTTGATCACATCCACCCAAATCTCTCTCTTCCAACTCCTCTCATACCCCCTAAATTTCTACCCACAACTTTGTGCATTCTTTTCTTTTTCAACCCACAGCCTACTGTCTTGTGTACCACAAAGTTTAATCAGTCCATCGGTGTCACCCTGAGTTTGGAACTAACCATCCCAGCATGAACCTGTGGGCTCCCAAGGTCAGCAGTGTGTGGTGTGGCCCATGAGGACTTTTCCCCTCCGTAGTTGACTGTTAGGAGGGCCTGACTTTGGTGCACCCAGTACCAGAATGCCAAGCTGCTATGAGCCCATGACTGCCATAGCCAAGTTGTGCATAGAGGATGGTATTTTGCAACGCTCTTCCCATCCTATAGCTCTTATACTCTTTCTGTCCCCCTTTCCATAGTGTTGTGCGAACCCTAAGGGGTGATATAAATGTCTCACCTAGGGATGAGCATTCTTTACTCCCAGCATCTTGTTCAGCCATGAGTATTTGCATTTATCTTTGTTCACTTCAAGGAGTGAACAAAGCCTCTGTTTAAGGATGAGAGTAGCCTTTGTCTGTAGATACAAACACAGGTATTTAGAGGGTGGTTTGATGCTATGTCAGTTCAGCTAAGCAGCCAGATTAGTTTCCCCTCCAGGACCTAAGACCTTTTCAGTTATGATTTACAGTATTAGGCAAGCCGAAAATTAGGAAGCAGTGTGTTACCTCCATAATAGTTATGCTATTATTGCACCAATAGGCATATCTTACATGGTAGGTTGGTGTTACAGTTCACATCTGTGTTAACTCATCAATACCTTTAATCCACAGTACTCTGAATAGTACTATCTGGCACATTGAGAACCAGCCAACAGGGAAGAATCTTCCAATCAGTTCCAGTTTAATTTCTCTGCAACTTTCATCCCAAGTATGTGTTGTCTACAACAATAGGGTGGGCAACCAAGAGAAATAAATGACAGGAGCCTATTGTGTGTGTGTGTATGTGTGTGTGTGTGTGTGTGTGTTGGGGGAATTATGGAGTCTTAAAGACTTTTCTAAAGATAGAGTATATGGTTTATATTGTGTCTGTTCCTGTTCATCAGGCCCCCAGGTTGTGTGTGTGTGTGTGTGTGTGTGTGTGTGTGTGAGAGAGAGAGAGAGAGAGAGAGAGAGAGAGAGAGAGAGAGAGAGAGAGAGAGAGATTGAAAGGCACCTGATTGGTCAGAAACCATTTCCCACAAAGACTGTGGAGAGACGCAGATACCGAAATCCCAAGGAAGGACTGAGCCTCTCTGAGCTAATGTTTTTCCTTTTCAAATTCTGGAGGAAACAGAGAAGGCTTTGTACTAGACTGCCAACTACTTCCCCTGTTGGATTTTGCTTTTGAATTCAATATGCTGGCACTCATGTTCAAGTATGGACTTGGTAAACTTACAGCCAGAGAGAAAAGGAAGACAAATAGAGCCACCTAATTCTGGAAATTTTTTTATCAAATCTTCATCATTAGCTTTCCGTCATTAGTCTTCCATTTGCTAGTTTTTCCATCTATAAAGCTAGGTAAACTTTGTGGTTGTTTCCAAGTCTATTGTCGTACAATTCTGTTTCTTAGGTAATGCAGAAATCAGCTTTGCTTGAGGGAAGGCTTGGGGTTGGGAAACAGTAAGAAATATGGGTAATGGACAAGTAGGGGCCAGTTTACGGGGTCATTAATTCCAAGCGCTGTAGTTCCAGTTGTGTGAATGAGAAGCAGGACTCAGACAAGTGAGTGGGCCAGAGGGTAGTGAATGATTCCCAAACTCTAAGAGTTTGTTCTGTCCTGATCTTCTCAGTTGAGAGACTTTAGCTGTTGCCTCAGCCATCTGTACTTAACTCAAGGTCATATCAGAAGAAGGGGTGTATCTCTGTGGGCTGCTAATTCTGTCTTCTCAAGACATTAAATCATAACCGACTAGGTCAGTTGATGGGGAGCAGAGGTGACCATCCCAAATGAAGCCCACGCTGCAGCTTGGAAGTCAGAACCTGTCTCATGGTTTCTTCCACACAGGGCAGCCCTTCTCCAGATGAACACTATTTCCTATTTCTCTGTTGGAATCCCATCATCTGTGTTCCTTGGGAAGTTTTGAATGTTACCAAGTGAGTAGAGCTCTCAAGTCACACAAAGGTAGCATCACTGACTCGGACCAAGTGGCCCTTGCTGTGGTTTTCTTGCCCCATCCCCAGGCTTTAGTGCCCTTCCTTTTTGTTCTCATTGCTTTTTCTTCCCTTCCTCCCTCTGGTTTCTCTGTCCTACTTAAAAGCAAAATTTGAAGATAGATGAATTCCCTTTAAGATACAAGGGAGAGCATCTATCCATAGGACTCCATCTCATAACATTTTCATTTAATAGAGATCAAAGCCCACTTCATATGAATTATGACGTTTTAAATTGTAAGCACCTGTGCTTACTTACTGGGCCAAGGTCACCTGATATGGCCGCAAGGAATGACATCAAGCCAGGTTGGAGGGACCACAGCACAACTGAGGCTGTGATAATTTTATGGAGAGCGATCCAACTTTTTATACCTTTATCAGAAACAAGATATAACGGCAATGTCCGGGATCACTACTGTTGTAGTGAAGTTTGCAAGTCATGCAGGGTACACAAGATTAATAATGTCCAAGACCAACTGTCCTGCCAAGCCTGCATGCTTCCTTGACTTCTAAGGGAACATACAGAGAGGCACAAAGCAGCCTGAATACTTGACTGCCTGGGGGCTTCATCAGTCTCTCAGGAACTGGAAGGCACATTGTGCCCAGAAGCCATGGACTCTAACCTGAAAGACCCATGACACAGGCCTCTCAAGGCAGCTAGGCTAAGCCAATTCCATGATTCCCTCCATGAGATATTTTCCTTTGTGCGTGCACACACACACTTTAAATGAATGTCTAATAATTTGAAACCACGCACAGGCAGCTGTGAATTCTGCTCATGGGAAATACGTGTATCACAAGTACAGGATCTCTGTACTGTTCTTTCTCATGACCTTTCTATTTTCCTAGTATCACCTCATTAAGAAATAAAGGCCAATAGTAAAGGATTTAGAAGTTCCAGAAAAAAAAGTTATTGACAAATTCTTCCTCCTTCCAAAATCTACCAAGTGTATGCCCAGAGATCACAGTTTCGAGGAGCATGTAGACTAAGTTCTTAATAATCTGTCAGTGGTCCTTCGTTACAGTAGATGCCTGTCATTTTGGCATTCTGGAGGCTGAGGCAGGAGGATCCATTAGGAACTTGAGACTGGCGTGGGTTATTCAGCAAGTTCCAGGCCATCCTGTTTTAAATAGTGAGACCCTGTCTTTAAAGACAAATGAGGGCCTGGAATGTGACTCAGGGGTTAAGAGAATGTACTGACTGCTTTTTCAGAGGAGCAGAGTTCAGTTCCCGACACCCATGTCAGACTGCTTACAATCCCCTGTAACTCTAGCTCCAGGAAATCCAATGCTCTCTTCTGGCCTCCAGAAAAGTACCTGCATTCACATGCCCACAATTATGCACACATAGAGAATTAAAAGCAGTAAAAATAAATATTTTTAAAAGTGAGTTATCAGATTCACAGAAATGAGAAATGGATTTTGGGCTGGTGGTGGTGGCGCATGCCTTTAATCCCAGCACTCGGGAGGCAGAGGCAAGCGAATCTCTGTGAGTTTGACGCCAGCCTGGTCTACAGAGAGAGTGTTCCAGGGCAGGCTCCAAAGCTACACAGAGAAACCCTGACTTGAAAAACCAAGCCAAACAAACAACAACAACAAATCCACAATAAAACAAAGCAAAACAAAACAAAAAAGATAGAAATGGATTTGGAAGACTTAAGTGATAAGAAAGAATGCAATCTGGATTTGGCTCTGGGGCCTTTCAAGAAGCAGAAAAGGAAGGAACAAAGAGGGAGCTATGGCTCAGCGGTGAAGGGCACTTGCTGCTCTTTCAGGGGACCTGGGTTTGATTCTTAACCCTCACATCAAATGGCTCATAGCCAAGTGTAACTCCATCACAAGAGAATCTGACTCCCTCTTCTGGCCTCTGCGGTACCCATACACACATGACATATATATACACACACACCCATACATGGAAAATAAAATCTGAAAAAAAAGGGGGGGGGAGAGGTGAAGGCTTCTGGTGTATTTAGATGTATAAGAGATGGTCACCCCATTGATTAGGGCAGGGTTGTTTAGCAAAATAACAAGAGAAGCCTCCCAGCCTTGACTGGGATGAGAGCAAGCAGAGGCTTGGTTTGTGGGCTTTAGTGGTTAGGCTATCCCTGGTCCAGGAGCCGAGGAGAGGCATATCAAGAGGCCGGAGACAGTGTGTTTTATAGAATTGGGGCGGGGGACAGCACAGAATGGTAATTACAAAGGAACTAAGATGACAATTCGGAAGACACATGGGTAAGAGGAACTTTTAAAGGGAAAGAAGGAAAATAAACACCATTGTAGCATGAGAGGAAGAGCTGTCGACATAAATAACCATCCTTTAGGGACTCTCACTATGAAACGCGAAGCCCTGGCGCTACCACAGGGCTTTCACACTGACTAGCTGTGCCATGCCTTTGACAAACGCTGCTGAGGAAGTAGTGTTTGTGTAGGCCCGAGTCAGAAAGCTTGTTTTAGGATCAGGGAGTTGTTAGCCTCAGAACAGTGTTCCTCACATGTGCCACCTAACTACAGAGCGCGAGGTCAGATACAATGAGACACAAGGCAAGGTGTACAGTGGGCTTTCCAAAAAGAAAACCATCAAACACTCTGGATTTGAGGAAACCGCGAGGAAGAGTTTGCAGAAGGGGAAGCAAAGTGCTCCCTGGTCCCTGATTCCGACGGCCACTTGCACATTCTGTCCGGTTCCCCCTGAATGTCCCTGGCTCCTTGCTTCCTCATCAAACCCACACACAACCCTCTACCCCTTTCTTGCTCCTCCTTCCCTCGGATAGACCCAATAGCTGAAACTCTGAGTGTGAGACACAGTTTCACTTCCAGCTTGGCAAGAAGCTGGAATCTTTCTCCGCAAGATCAACTTGTCAAAGGAACTGGTAAAGACAGAGATTTCCTGACCGGGAATGGGTGGGGAAACAACTGGGAGATGGGGAAAGGTTACTGTCTGTGCGAGCTCCGTTTGTTTACAAGGCTATCATGTGCCAGGTCCTGTGTGGGCAGTTAGAGACAGACAGTAATAGTGAGAAATGTGTTGGGTGAGATGACTTGGACCTACACGCGATTGTAAACCCCTCCTAAAATCAGATAAAAGAAAAATACTTGGTTCCAACACTGTAGATTTAGGTCATGTTTTGTTTTTCTTCAGATGGGTAAACTTGTGTTAAATGAGATAGAGTAAATTGGTTGTAACTGGAGATGTTAGCATGGATTCTCAGGCTCTTCAGCTGATTGTCATATTTCATTAATATACATGGGAGTCTAATATCTAAGGGGTCGTTGCTGAGAATACTGCCATAATGAAAAGGAAACCATCTCTGTTCTCCTTCTCTTTATCTTTTCTGCAGACAAGATTACAGTGTATATGAGATGGCGGTCTTTGTGCTGTTGCTTGGCCTCGGGTCTGTTCTTGTAGTGCCTTCAGAAGGCACAACAACGAGAATCAGAGAAAAACTTTCACAGGAAGAGATGCAACATGCTGCAAAACAGACTGTTGAGCCATCAATGAACTCAACCCTGTCAGATAAAAATATCAGCCTTGGTGTACCCAAGAATGTGATGTCTGCCTCACCCCCAACATCCAGAAGGTTATATTTTGTCACCCCCAAGGGAAACCCTTTAAGTAATGAACAAAACTGTCTAAACGGACCGAGAGTCTGGAGAAAAGTTTTAGACATGAATGAGTCATGCCAGTTGGTCAATAACTTTATACATGGGTCCACCGATGTGATTCATGGAGTTCCCGAGGCCACCAGCTGGAAATGGGGACAATCACCTAGCCTAAGCTGCTGTGAGAGCCTACGACTGGAGCATACCATGTGCAAGGTCACTGCGGGCCAGCAGTGCCCCAGGTGCCAGAAGCACAGTGTCACCTCCCTGAAGAGAGCCTTGACAGTGCTGACAAGCCATTCTCTGATGAGTTGGTTAGTTAGTGGCTCTAAACTGTAAATCAGGATTGAGGATAAAGAAGGACAAGGTCAGGTCATGATCATCGTTGCTTGCATCCTTCTGCTATCCATGTCTATCCCCTGGTATGTGGTAAACACTGTTGGTACTAAACTGGATAAATGGGAAAAAATAGCCCAATACAGCATAAGTCAATTAAAAACTGTAACTGATCCTAGAATACAGATTCATATTCTCACTCTCTCTCTCCCACAAACTGAATTCCTTCCTAGTTTAGTTATAAAGCTCCCCAAGGCTGAGTCTACACGAGTGGACAAAGGTAAGGAGAGAAACTCCACACCAGAGAGTGAATGAGGGTGAGACACGTACTCAGCGCTGCTCTTCAAAGACATGTGAGCACACATGTGCACCTGAGTGCAGCAGCCTCCCACCAGCCTGTCCTCCAGAGTCTCAGTGTCACAGTCCAGCACTGTACAGTCTGCAGTCCTCCACCAGAACACCTGTCTCAGAGTCACAGTCCAGCACTGTACAGTCTGCAGTCCTCCACCAGAACACCTGTCTCAGGGTGGCTGCAGAGAGACGAAACAGAGCTCTACTCACAGCCCAGCAAAGTCTTGCTGCTCCGGAGCTGTGCCTGCGGATTGGCAAACTATGGGAAACACAGCAATGGGAATATGATGTTTATGCCAAGCTTCAAGCAGGGTTGTCTTCAGTCTTGATGCTTTCTCTGCCAATTTTAACTCCCCAGAGTCAACAGGGCATGAAGCACAGACAGTTATTGTTGCTCATTGTGCAAATGTGTGCTCCTGTTGGCCGTCTTTCCTTCATCCTGAGCCCACTCTTTTTTTTTTTAATGCTTAATTTCAAATAAATTCGTGCAAACGAATGCCACATTGTTATGTTTTTCTTGTACCACGTGGTTCATTATATCTTGATATTCCCCATGTTTTTACATTGATGCAGACTTCTTGGTCTATTGAAACTACAAGATGCTGACAGTCTACCAATATAGATCACTAGGAAAGCATTTGACATTTGGGGGCTTTTTAACTGGATTCTCTTCATCTGCATGGTGGCTGCTTAAACCCTGCTCACATCCACTGTTAGTGTGGGTAGCAGATGTACAATCAGAGTTCAGTTTGTACTCAGCAGTACAAGGGGAGTGATTTAGGGAAATGCCTGGGTCCTGAATGATAACTGAGGATACAGGTGGATGATGTACTCAGTGAGTCCATCCTAGGGTCACACTCACGAGTCAGGTTTGATCACCAAAATGAAGCGTGGGGTCTCCAGCAGAAAAACAGCCCAAATGGACTCTTCTAGGCTTATTTCAGCTCATATATTAGCAACCTCTTTTCTGCACCATTCATTTATAGTGTAGGGGGCCAGTCAGCCCCAGTAATAACTTGTTTTTATTCTGTCTTATTTTGTTCTATGATGTGCAATAACCAACCCTTCTCAGTACATATTGCTTCTCTCCAGGAAAGAAAATCAAAGACCCAGGACAGCAGCTCTTTCTCAGGCTAGGGCCATCTTCCAGAGAGTTGTAACCAAGAACACATCATCCACATCTCCAAAGGAAGCAGGAACTCTGGCTTCTAGTTGGTTATTGGGATCTTCCAGAATCTATCACCTCATCCTCATACTGATGTCTGGAAGACATGGAAGTGCCACATAGTAACAGTGTTTCTGACTCCAAAGTCCATCCCCTCTTTAATGCATATGTGTGGCAAGATTCCTTGCATGGCATGGAGCAGGGGATTTGAGGCTTTCAAATACTAGGTTCTCATCACGTCCCATTTCTGTTCACCAAACCTGCAAGGGCTCCTTTGGTTTTGCTTTGTGGATTTGTATCTAAGTTGATCAGTCTGGTTTTCAGAGCCCCAGAGTTCCCCTTTGCCTTTCCCAGTCTTTCTTCCATACCTGCCTGCATCTGTCTTCAATGGCCATTGCCTCTTTCCTACAGAAAGAAGGCTTGCCTCCAGGTCTTGTTTTCCCTTTCCTTACTTATCATGGTAACTCTTCAGCACAGGAGCCACACCTGGTAAGAGGCAGTCCAAGTGTCCCTGATACTTGCTAGGGAAGTAACTGAAAAGTAACTATGTAACCCAAAGGAAAAGTGAGGCACAGATCCGACTATGAAGCAACCACGGAGGTACCCAGATAGCAAAGAAGGGGTTCAATGTCCTTATCTGCATGAGATCTGGCTCTGGGAATTCATGAGGATCATTGTGGGGGAGTTTCAGGTCACCCAAGCCAGCCCTCCTCACTGCCAGCAAGGAAGCCCACTTCCTCTCTCAGGCTTTCTGAGCAGAAGTGATGTGGGCTGGGCCTGAGTTCAGGTTTCATCACAATGTACTGATCACCTGGTCACTACTTCTCAATAACTACATCCTCAACTGGACTATGTCTTTCCTTAAGTATTTTATATAATAACAGTAACAATGGCCCAGGAATGAGTTGAAGTCAGAGGAAACCGTGCCCCTAACAGCTGTGCTATGCAGCTGTTCTGCCAATCTGCTGTTGACAGGTTGTTAAATGAGAGGAGAAAAGGTGTGTTTTAAAGCCCTATTCTTGGATATTTTGTCCCATGAGTTTGGCCTTTACATAACAAACCTCCTAATTATGGGAACTGTTGTTAAGCACAAGCCCCTGAGCTGCAGGTCGAGGATGAACCTTGAGTTCTAGAGGCAAAGGGCGCGACTGAGCACCTGGTCCATCTGCAAAGGACCCAAAGTTTCACTCCCACTCAACCAGACAGATCAAAAGGCTTTCTTCTTAAGTCTAGTTTCAGTGATCAGGGAAAGGTTGCTGCTTATGTGCCTTTGAGGCAAAGTAATCTAGTGTCACGTAGCGTGTCTTCCTCCTTGCCAGTCTCCCAGGGCAGCCGGTCAGCCTTTTAATCCTGAAAGCCCCTTGACAGCGAACCTATCTGAAATCGAACACAGGGCACTGTAACAGTCACTCATTTCTAAAAAAAAAAGTGAGTGAGAAGTTCAAAGAGAGACTGACATCTGAAATCCATCCTTACTTCTTCCCAAGGGTTGGGCTGGCAGAGTTGGGATAAGATGACTCGAACATCTCTCATCCTTCATGCTTGTGAAGCCTGCTAAGGTTTGCCAGAGTCACAACAATGACAGTCACAAGGTTGTTCATGGCAAAGGCAATTGTCACAACAAATCAGAGTTCTTAGGCATGTCAGAAAGATCTACAAAGTCTCTTTTAAATCTCAGAACAGTCCACACAGAGTGGATGCCATTACCTACAGACTGCAGGCAGTGTTCAAAGTCTTGTGTTTAACAGTCCCCTGCAGGAGCAAACAAAGAAGTTTCATTTTGTATATCACATCTCTAGCCTATCACCTGTATTTGACAGAAGAAAAAACGCACTTGTCCATAACTGTAAGGAAAGATAATTCTGACTGTCCTTGAATAAAATATACCTTACCATTTTTTTGATGATGAAATGGTGACTGTCATCATTATATTCTTATACAATTAGATGGTTACACTATACTAAGTAAACAATTGAAAACAATTTCCCATAAATAATTGTTAAGTGTTTACCATATATCTTTAACCTATAAAGTGGTCTGTCAGTTTCATGAGAAAGATAAACATTCTCACAGGAAAATAATCAAAAGATTATTATCTGAAAATTAGCCAAGGAAGAAATAATCATTAAACACTTGAAAACATTTTTCTCACTAAATGGAAAAATGGTGTGGGGTCATTTTTAAAATATTTAGGTAAAAGTCTCTCTCTGTGTGTGTTTCTGTGTGTCTATTTGAGTGCAGGTCCCCCACAGCAGCATTAGATTCTCTGAGGCTGGAGTTACAGATGCTGGGAACCAAATTCTGGTCCTCTTCAAGAGCAGTATTGCTACCAAGCATACATTCAGGGTATCAGTTTTGTGTAGCAAGCACTTTTACCCACAGAGCCATCTAATGGCCATGGTAGAATTGATTTCAGACTCCTGTCCTCTGGAACTGTCAGAAAACCAATGTGTGTTGTTTTAAGACACCACGTCTATGAAAGCCTGTTACAGCAGCCATAGAAACCAATACAAGGGTCACGAGAAAGAATTTAAAGTTTTTTGGGTAAATATATGAAAATAAGTAATGTTTGAACATTAATCTTATAGACACATTGGGTTCAAAGAAGCAGATAAAGATAGATGGCAGGTCTGAGCCACATGTATAATCTGGACAAGACAATGAAGATAGATGGTAGAATAATTGGACAGAATTCATATGGAGACATTTAAAGGAAACATATATGCAATTTTCTGACTGGTCATCTTGCTTATGTAGCTTCCTCCCCCACAAAGTCAGCTTTTAACTTCTATGATTTTTTTTTCCAGTATGTACTTCTTAGAAGGAAGTCACCTCAGCTTATGTAGAGTTATGGTCTAGCTACTTGAAGGAATAATTATTGACCGTTTATTTATTCAAGCATTTGTTTGTACCAGTGTGGACTCATGGATATTTATAATCTGATTTGGGTTATAATAAAATGTTCATGTAAACATATTTCGTGGTTTCAGCTTCAGCTTTTAGGAATTCTTTCACTCAAACCCATTTACTTCTTATTATGGCTTTCTCTACCCTCTTTTCCACGAGGTTACTCAGACATCTATAAAGTAAGGGCCAATTTGTAAACTTTGTAGATGGTCGGGTTCATTCTGCTGAGTTCTGACACATGGATATTACATGTGCACGCCACTGAGAGAATGTATTTCATCTAGTCACCCTAGGTCCTGCTGTCCAGGTCCTGTCGATGGCCAGCCTCTCTTCTGTTGATGTGTCTTTGACTTATCCACAATGGAAATGGCATTATCCAGTCACTACCCTTCTTAGACTGGCTTCTTCATTTGGCTACTGAACTTAATAGTCATTAATTGACTGGCTAGCGTGCCACTTTTAACAGTGAAATAGCACCTACCGAAGCACTAAGCACTCTTGACCGCTGGTCAGTCTCTCCAGCCCCCACCCCCTGATGCTTTTCCTTTATCCAAATGCTGTTAGTAGCTAGAACATTATCATACCCTAAATACCCCACTTTCATTCTAGCTTTTCTCTTGGTTTGTTTCTAGGGTCAACAAGAAATGTTGATTGAAGGCTAGGACCCAGGGAAACCTCCCTCTTTCCTCCGTTCCAGGAAAACATAATTAGATAACCCCATGAGAAGCTTATAGTGCTAGATCTCTCTCTCTCTCTCTCTCTCTCTCTCTCTCTCTCTCTCTCTCTCTCGTGTGTGTGCATTTCTGTCTGTCTGTCTCAGAAAGGATTTATTTTGGCGTATAGTTTAAGGGTCTAGTATATCATTGAAGAAAGAACACAGAGGTAAGAGGGCTATGAATACTGATGTCCAATTCATTTTCTCCTTTTTTTATTCAGACCTGGCCCCCAGCCCATGGGATGGCACTGACCACATTCAGGGTCTGTTAACCTCACCTAGATAAGACAGCTTTCTATTCCCAACTTTACTTTGGAAATGCATGTCATGTACATTGGCATCTACAGGTGGTCTATGTAATGGCACTTGTCAGAGATCCGACCTGACTCTTTTTCTTAGGTATATAGAGGGTTGTTTTGGTTTTTTTTCCAACTCACACAAATGCACTTCTTTTGCTCACGGTCCTCATTGCTTTGCTGTTCAGTAAGAACAGCTCTTTTGTTAACAATTGAAGTACAGCTGAGGTTTGAATCAGGTGGTTTTGTTTTTATTTCTCCAAGAAAAGCATGTGCTTCTGAATGACCAGTCAGAAGTCCCCACATCTCTGATTTTCTCAAGTGACAGAAGCAAGGCCAATCAGAAGAGTCATTTTCCTTGATGGAAGAAGGTGGGCGAGGGCTGCACAATGGGAACACTCTGGTTCTATAATAGGATACAAAAGTGACAGTGTCTGGCCCTGCCATTACCCAGAGCACCTACACAAGAGCAAATCTGGACTACAAAGACGTGGAGTGGAGGTGGTTACAAGAGTCTGGGGAAGAATTTTAACTCCCTCCTGCTGAACCCATTGGACATCCCTCTTCTGTGAGTCAGTACAGCCCCTCTAGTGTTTTAGACGTGTGGAGGGTTTCTCTCCCTGTTGCCTAGACACTTCTAGCATTGTGTTGCATAAGTACAAAATTCTTTACTGTATGTCTCTAAAATGCCATAGCTCAATGTATGTATGAAGACTAGAAAACAGTATCCAAAGAAAACATAGCTCAATGAATATAAAATACAGTCTCAATAGTAGCTACTCATTTACAATTATTATTACTGCCATGGGTAATTGTTACCATTTTTTAATGTATTAGGCTCAGTTTAATCTTTCCCACACCAGTAGACTTTCAAAGTTCAAGTTTTGTGCTTATGTAAATGCTGTTTCCCATACGTGTTACTGTAATCCTCTTTGTTAAATCATCCATTTAGAAGTTTAGTCATTAAAAGACTTTCTGCAAAAGTTTTATGACCTTTGACCCTTTTGTCTGCCACCTTTTGTTTTTTTTTTCTCAAAACTATTGTAATAATTTCTTCCTGATCAAAAACTTATGATTGCAGCCGGGCGTTGGTGGTGCATGCCTTTAATCCCAGCATTCAGGGAGCAGAGACAGGTGGATCTCTGTGGAGCTCTGGTCTATAAGAGCTTAAAAGGACAGCCTCCAAAGCAATAGAGAAACCCTGTCCCCAAAAACCAAAACAAATAAACAAACAAACTTATGATTGCTTATATATCACATTCTCACCATATAGTAAATATATCACACTATAATATATATTATATAATTATAATATATATATATATACATATATATATATATATATATATATATCTTGTAAACCATTTTCTTGGTGAGTTCTCAGTAGGTAAAAGGGTAGGCCCTAGAGCTTCAGACTCCAATGGCCATATGTGTGTTGACTTTGCTTACTCTAGCTCATGATACCGCAGAGGTTCTGTGTTCTCACTGTAGAGTTGTGAGTTGAACTCTCTGGCTGTCACAATGTGATACTGAAGGAAGTGTGAAAGGGGGATGGGTTATGAATATGTTTCCATGGAAGGAATGACCCCTCAATGTCACCAGTTTGGAATATGTCTTTTCTTCTTCCCTCTGCACTTCTGTGCTCAGCTTCTGCTCTCTCCATTCCCAACTTCATCCCACCCTCTGCCTCTCTCTGGCCTTTCCCAGTTCATAAGACCAGAATCCAAGCCTGCAGTTAGCCACAACCATCTTCCCATCTCCCTTCTAGATGGGCCATTTGGAAGTAAGAAGACAGTGTCTCTATCCTCTGGTTGTTTCAATGTTACTAATATATAAGAAGTGTTTGGTGTGGCCTATGACATAGAGCTTCTTACACTTCTGTGGTAGCTTTTTAAGATTTAAATTAGCTTCGACAATGTGCTTCTGAGCTGCTCACGTTTGCTCTTTCTTCCTAACTCAGAATGATTCTTCTCACTGAAGATCAGTTACCTCTGGCATCAAGTTCTAAGTCCAGCAAGCCAAACACCCATTCTCTAAAGAATAGATACCACAGGGTTTAATGAGGAAAGGATGCCACAGGCAAAGCAAGGCTCTGAAGCCTGCTCCAAGGACAGATAAGAACTTTACTTTCTACCAAGATGAAGATCTTGGAGAATTCACGAGAAACGGTCAGATCTAGGATAGAATACACATGACAAGTGGGCCCAGAAGTTCTCTACAAAAGACAATTCTCTGCACTAAAGCATAGACTATACCTCGTTGCTTATTTTAACAAGTGGGAAGAGTGGATAGATGCTGTTGGTCCCCAGTTTCTTATAGAAAGGCCTTCAAAACTCACACAAATTGCCAGATAGTTCTTTGATATGCATTACTAATGTGGACGCAATATTTTCTCTTAAAGTTATCTTTTATTCTGTGTCATTGGCTTAGCATTGAATTGATGAGCAAAGACAATTGCTCATAACCTTGTAAACACCCTCACATGGAAACAGTAGGCAGCAGACTTGGCTGGGAGGGTGAATAGACATTGAGAAAACCAAGTAGTTCAATAGCTGTGCAATCTCTACCCATGAGATCAGCATAATTTTAGATAGTGCTGTGAATCGGAGTAAGTTAAGGGAGGTGAAAACCCAATCAAAACAGGAGCCATGTTTACCCTAGGGGTAGAGGAAGGAAGCATCAGTGAAGACAACAGGAGGTAAATGATACACTCTGATGGGTGAGTGGTATGGCATGGGAAGAGGCTTAAAAGGGACAGCAGTTAGAGACCCTGATGTGGAGGCAGAGTCAGCAGAGGAGCCAGCTGAAGGCATGTCTGCTGTGCCTCTGTGGACCTTTCGTGACCTCTTCCGGTGGCCAGATGTAAACAAGATGAGAATGAAAGCCCTAAGATGGATAGTGTTCGTTACGGGAGCGGGATCAACAATGTCATTCGATTTCTGGAAACGAGTAAAATGTGTTTGTTCTAGACAAAAGTGCTGCCTGGAACCCGTTTCTTCTCTCCCTGTGGGCGTGTTCTCTCCCTGTGGGCGTGTTCTCTCCCTGTGGGCGTGTTCTCTCCCTGTGGGCGTGTTCTCTCCCTGTGGGCGTGTTCTCTCACTGTGGGCGTGTTCTCTCATTGTGGGCGTGTCCTCTCACTGTGGACGTGTTCTCTCATTGTGGGTGTGTTCTCTCACTGTGGGCGTGTTCTCTCATTGTGGGCGTGTTCTCTCACTGTGGGCGTGTTCTCTCACTGTGGGCGTGTTCTCTCACTGTGGGTGTGTTCTCTCACTGTGGGCGTGTTCTCTCATTGTGGGCGTGTTCTCTCACTGTGGGCGTGTTCTCTCACTGTGGGCGTGTCCTCTCACTGTGGACGTGTTCTCTCATTGTGGGTGTGTTCTCTCACTGTGGGCGTGTTCTCTCATTGTGGGCGTGTTCTCTCACTGTGGGCGTGTTCTCTCACTGTGGGCGTGTTCTCTCACTGTGGGTGTGTTCTCTCACTGTGGGCGTGTTCTCTCATTGTGGGCGTGTTCTCTTACTGTGGGCGTGTTCTCTCACTGTGGGTGTGTTCTCTCACTGTGGGCGTGTTCTCCTTCTCTTCAGCCCTTCTCCCATTCTTTGATTGTTTTCCTTGACCCCACTTCCACTTCCACCTCCCCCACTTCTCCTCCCCCCCTCATCTACTGTCCTCAATATTAACGTAGTTATTTTAGAGTAAATATTAGGGGGATCTTCAAATAAATTCTGAAATCTCGAGTCTAACAATTTTCCATTGGGCTGTATACTCAGAGTGCAGGGAACAGTGAGAGTTGGTATAAGTGGCCCCTGTGTGTAAATACAACATTTCTTCATAATAGAATGTCTTTCTTCCTCTGCTTTGACTCTACAGGGAAAGAATGAAGTCTCTGGCCACCAAGTACCCACAGCCTTTGCCATTGCTGCTGCTGCTGCTGCTGCTGCCACTGAAGCTTCAAGCGGACTATTGGGATGACACTGAATATGAACTAGAGCCAGAATTTCGTGACTACTTAAGGGAACTTCATGCTACAGGGCCTACCAAACAACCTACCAAAGAAAGAATCAAAGAAAAGATCATTGCTGTTTACGATCGACCTTTACATGATGACGATTACTGTGATAGTGAAATGAAGACTAAAAGTATTCACCACAGGCTGCTCTGTTATAAAGAGCACTACTTTATAAAGGCGGCCTATACAGAGCTAAAAAGTGTCTGCCACGGCAAACGAGTGAAATGTAAGGATGGGATTCAATTTTGCAGAAGAAGCACAGACTTAATGAGTGGAGTTCGATGTACTTTAGTAAGTGGCGAGAGGATGCCATTCTGCTCATACGAAAGTAAGGTCATGCAAGGTTATGTGGTTGTCACTTGTCAATGGGACAGTGACTCCAAACAGTTTATTCCTAACAACGTACTTGAGATATTGCCACCCAAGTAGCAGGAAAGCACCAGAACTGGGTCTTCCCCTGACATTTTAGTTTTCTCTAAGCTGTTAACATTTGGGAGTAACTTACCCTTTAGATACTGATGCTGTTAATCAAAAGTGAGAAGGGCACTTTCAGCCCATTCACTTTGATCATCCATTTCCCTCCTTTCCTGTCCCCAAAGCATTGGATGGTAGCATGAGCTATGCTCACACGACTCTAACAGGTGTTGATGGAGATTTTCTGATTCAGTTGGTCCCACAGCCTTTGAGCCCCAAATAAACACACAGATGCTATATTAATTATAAAAATGTTGGCTAGTGTCTTGGGCTTCTTATTGGCTAGCTCTGTCTTAATTATTAACCCATTTCTATTAATCTATATATTTCCACGTGTTCTTGGCTTATTAGAGAATGACTTGCTCGTCCTCTATTCCCAGGCTCTACATGAAGACTCTGTCCTCCTATGTTTCCCAGAATCCTCTTCCTCTCCTAGTCCTGCCTATCTCCCTGCCTCTTTGGCCACAGTGTTTTATTCATCAACCAATAAGAGAAACATATATACAGAAGGGCAACTACCATCAAACAGGTGTTTTCCTAAAGGTCACAGAATGTACATGACAATAAATGTCTGTAGCAAACAGATGGTCAGCATGAAGAGAAGCAGGGGGCAGCGTGTGGGAGGTCAGGCTTGTACTTTCAGTACTTTGGAGACTAAGGCAGAAGTTCATAAGTTCAAGGCCAGTCTGTGTTACCAACCAAGATCCTGGCATAAACAAACAAACAAACAAACAAACAAACAAAAGATAGTTTGGAATAGCTGCCTGAAGGATCATCAAAGTTTTCATGTGATTTTTCTGATTCAGCAACAAAAATAAAGTGTTTCAATCTAGCAACTGGCTATGAGGTGCCTATGGGGATTTCCAGGGCTGGCTAGTGATTTTACATGAACAACTTACACTCTTTTCGGACTTTTATGCAGTATGTCTTTCCAATGTTATGTTTGTATATATTTCACTTTTCATGTTCTTTATATTCAACACAATTCATGGTACCATGAAAGAGGAAAACCTGGCCAGGAGTATCTCAAGATAGAAGCCTTTAAGTACTAGGAAAGCTAACTAACTCCCCAGTGCACTTTCCGATTGTCGTGTATATGTGGGAGCTCAGACATCAGTCTTTGAAAAAGTAGGCACAATTCCTCATACTCTGGGATATTCACAATTCCCTACAGCTCTTTCCTTACATTTCTAGGAGATGTGGCTCTATCTGAGTATACCCTACCTCAGAAAAAGGCTGGAGATATTGAGACAAAGGAAATGTCTATCATCTTAAGCAATGATTTTCTCCTTTTTTTTTGTTCTTTTCAAACTTTTTATGTCTTTCAAACATCACTATTAACTAAAACTTTCTAAAATTCTATTAGAATAGTAATGTGGGGCAATATGGGTGTCCTGGCCCACTTTACCCCTAGGCTCCCTCCTCAGCTCTTTATCACTATTTTCAGAGTCAAATCTGAACTTCTAATTTACCCATTAGTTGATATAAACTAAGGCCTGCATCTGCAAGTCTTTTTTCATTATCCAAAGGGGGTGGGGCATGAGGAAGCCATACTTCCAAAAGCCTTCAATGGGAGGCCTTTGGTTATGATGTTGAATGAGTGAAGGTCCTGATGAGTGCTTTTGTACCTCCTTGACACCCGTACACTACAACACAGCCCTGTCAGTGAGCTGTGAAATTATACACATGGCTGGCCTGGTATATGCTATGAACCATCTCATCTGGGCCATGATCACATCATGACCATTGAATTTTACAATGTACACACAAACATGTTTATAGGAGTATAGCATAGCACAACTGAGGTATAAAAAGAGTCATGTAACGTCCACTCCAGAGTTGCTAATCTTATCCAAATACCTACTAAAAATATATTGGGCAGGCATGGTGGTTCATATCTTTAATCTTAGCCCTCAGGAAGCAAAGGCAGGAAGATCTCAGTAAGTTAGAGGCCAGCCTGACCTACATAGAGAGCTCCAGGATAGTCACAACTACATAGAAAGCCTTGCCTCAAAAAAGAAAAGAGAAATACAATCATGGTTGTGTGGACTTTCCTTCTTGTCTTATACAGCACAAGGAATTCAGAAATTGGCCTCTACTTACTGGGTGACCTATAAAAGCCTGCTGTGTTTCAAATGTGTCCCACAGTTGCTGCCAATGTGATAATGTTAGAAGGTTGGGGCTTGCAAAGTTATTATGCAACAAAGGATTGCTTCTTGTGGATAGAATTCGGGCTACTATAAAAGAAGTTTCATGTAGGGTTCAGTTAGCTTCTTTTCATGCTCCCCACCCCTTGAAGATAAAGTCCTCTCTAGATGCTGGAGACTAGACATAAGACTTCCCAACTCTTAGAATTGTGAAAACATGTTTCTGGCCCTTATAAATTCTTAATTTTTAAAAAAAAACCTAATTTTTTTTCACTTTGAAAATTACCGTGTGTGTGTGTGTGTGTGTGTGTGTGTGTGTGTGTGTGTGTGTGTGTACAAACAGAGCATGCATGTGGAGGTCAAAGGAAAACTTGTGAGAGTTGATTTTCTACATCCAACACATGGGTCCTGGAGATTAAATTCAGTCATGATGGCAATCACCTTAATTTGTTGAGCCACCCCACTGGTGCAGCCTGTGTTATTATGTTATGGTAACACAAAACCAATGAAGTCAAACCTGCATTACAATTTTCAGTTTTACTGAGTAAGACGTCATAAGCATCATGCCCCTACTTCCATTAGTAACACCTCTCCAAATGTTGAATTTCACTAGTTTTTATTTTTGACAACTTTTTATATGCATACAATGTATTTGGATCATATTTATCCCCATAGCTATCTTTTATGTGTTAGTTAGTTTCCTGTTGCTATGAGGAGACACCATGACCAAGGCAATTCATAGAAGAAAGAATTTGCTGGGTCTTACAGTTTCAGAGGATAAGTCCATGACCATCATCACCATTGGGAGCATGGCAGCAGGCAGGCAAGTATGGCACTAACTGAGAGCCTGCATCTCATCTACAAGAATGAGAGAGAGAGAGAGAGAGAAAGAGAGAGAGAGAGAGAGAGAGAGAGAGAGAGAGAGAGAGAGAGAGAGTTGAGACAGGGTCTCATTCTGTGACCCAGGCTGGCCTGGCACTCAAAGGTGTGCTCCTACAGCAGCTTCTGAGTGCTGGGATTTACAGGTATTGAAGGAACCAGCTTCCCTTTTGGCAGCCATAATGGCCGAACACGTGCTTCTATGACCTTGACCTAGTCACTAGAAAGTCAGATGCCTGCCTTGTGACAAGGAACCAATCAGAAGTTAGCTGGTGGCGCTATGCTTTACGACCCTGGGTGTGCTTTACAGACAAGCGCACGACAATGACGTAGAGAGCATAGCAACCACCCTGGGAGGGCCTATGGGCCATAACAACCAGTTGACCAATCAACACAGGGCAAGCCCTCCAAGCCTGGAGGCACACCAATCGTGAGCCTGTGCGTACCCCTAGACACTCCCCTTACGCTGCCCTATAAAGATCTGTGCCATGGCAGGTGGGTAAAAGACCCGAGCTAACATGGGGTTTGCTCGTTAAATTACAATAAAGCCTCGTGCAGTTTGCAGCAAGCTCTTGAATCCGCCTGGTGATTGGGGTGACCGCGAACGTGGCCTGGGACCCCGGAAACTTGAGTTTTCGGGGGTCTAACATTGAGAGTAGGCAACCCTGTATTATTCCTAATCTTATGGAAATTGTCTCAACTTTTCTCTGTTGAGTAAAATATTAACTGTAAGCTTTTCAAGTGGGATCTTTACTATAGTAAATTACATTACTTGTCAACTACTTTGTTGAGGGCTTTCATCATGAAGATGGTTGATTTTATTAAATGCTTTTCCTTATACCTACCAGGACGGTCATATAATTTAAACTATTTCTCATTAGTGTATTATAAATTGTACTTACTGAATCATCTTTGCATTCTAGCAGCTTCAGGTTGGATATAAAATGTCTTCATGTGCTCTTGTATTTGAACATTTGGTCTGTAGCTAGTGGCACTGTTTTGAGAAGTTGTGAACTCTTTTGGGGGGGTAGGGACTAACTGAAGGAAGTTAACTGAAGGCTCTGAGGAGCAGATATTGAAGACTATACTGCATTCTCACTTCTGATTCATCTCTTTATTTCCTGTTTCATTGCAACTGAACCATCTGCCATCATGAACTGTATCTTCTAAGTCAAAGGAATTTGCATTTGGTCAGGTACAGTAATGAGGAAAGTAACTAATACAGAAAATTGGTACCAAGGGTTGGTCACTGTGGTTAGGAAACCATTTTAGAAGGAATGTGAACTAGAGAAGAGCAAGAATGCTGTAAGTAGAGCTTGATGGACCATTTGGTGGAAGTTTATACTACTGCAACTGTTACTGTCTAGGAGTCTTAATCAGGCATTTACTCTGCCAGTTAAAGAATTAAAAGGCAGAAAAAAATCTCCTGTGTGACAGGTAGCAGCAAGGAAAATCTCAGACACAGCAGACAGAACCAGTTGGTAAAGAAAGGCTTTGATCAGGTCAAGGAAACACACGTACAACAGGTACATAGAGAAAGATCCTTCACAGAGCAGGTACTTGGGAAGCTGAAGCCTGTTCTGTCCTTGAAGCCTGGGGGATTTTTAAGTCTTTGGAGGGTCTTCCTCCCCTAATTTATGGGTGGTCAGTTTGAAAACAGACAGGATGGCTGGTTGGTGTTGTATAAGCATGTTCTGATCTGGCCTTGAATTTGATGAGCCATCAGCAGGGAGCCCAACTAGCTGGAGAAAATGTCTGGAAAGCCTTTGTTTTAAGCTGCTAGACTTTTGTCTCAGGTCAGGAGAGTGAGGAGGAAGTAGTTCTCTTAGAAGTTGGCCATCTTTATCACCCAGTCAAGGCTTCTTTCCCTATCTGCTTGCCTACCAGGGAATCTGTGTGATTTTTAGGCCCTCTGAGGGCTGATACTTGGGAAAGTCAGTCCTTTTTCTTATCCTCAAAGTAGAGGCATGAGGCAATTTAATCCCTTTGAACAACAACCATTTCACTTACAGTTTTATCAGGTCCCAGTCTACTGGGGGATGTGACAAGACATAGCACTGATAATTTTGCTATTATTATACAGTAAATATTGACTTATCCATGAATCCTTTTGGTGATATTTTAATTTTAATTTCTTATGAAGTCAGGACAAATAGTAAACTTTATTACAGTATTATACCCATGACAATCATAATATCTCAGACTATACTTTTCTACTATTATATAAATAATTTGAAACATTTTCATGTACTCTTTCATTTTGTCCATTTTAAACCTATGTTACAATAAAGGATTCAGGGCTGAGATTTGGATCAGTGGCAAAGCACTTTCTGGGCAAGCATGATACCCTGGATTTGATCTTTTAAACCCCCCAAAATTAAAACAATAAAGAGCTGGGTATGGTTGTTCTTGCCTATAATCCCAGTAGTCAGGAGGCAGAGGCAGATGGATCTCTATGAGTCTGGTCTGCACAGTGAGTTCCAGGCCAATGAGGAATATAGTGAGACCCCTTCTCAAGCAAACAAACAAATATAGCAACAAAATCACAAGTAAAAGATTCATAGTCACTTCCTAGTCAAACAACAAATCAAGGTCAACAATAGGACAATACATTTTATCCAAATACTTCTTTCTGTCCTTGGGATATATCTCTTAAGGGCTAAAAATGTATGTCAGTTGATAGAGGACTAGACTAGCATGCACAAAACTCTGGGTTCAAATCCCAGCACTGCATAAAACTGGGAATGGTGGCGAATGCCTATAATCCTAGCACTCAGGAGGTAGAAGCAAGAGCATCAGAAACTGAAGGTTATTCCTAGCTACCATGAGTTTTAGGCCAGCACAGGGCACATGAGATCATGTCTCAAATAAAATAATTAATTTAATTAAGCATTAAATTAAAGATAGATCTTTCTGGGTTATAGCTATAATCTTGGGTATACGTGGGAGGCTAAGGCTGGAGGATTATTGTAAGTCTGAGGCCATCCTGGAAAATTCCAGGCCAGTCTTAGCTACACAGTTAGATCCCATCTCAAAATAAATAATAATAAAAAAACAGAAGACAGATATGAAATATATTTCTCCTATATTTGAGACACTAAGAACTTGACATTTAAGAATAGTCAATGAAGAAACAGCTTATTACTCAGTCATTGGGACAGCCATTCTTTGATCTTTGCTGATGTTGAAAATTCATATCACCCTGTAGTTTTTACAGCTGGAAGATAACAAAAGCTGGTAAGCACTATTAAGCTCCCCTTAAGAGACAGATCAAAGTAGGCATCCTTGTCAAATAGAGCCCTGGGAGAGTGCCTCTTGTCATATCAAAAGAAATAAAAAGGCTTTGTACAATATGAGGTTTGCAACTTGAGAATATCTTTCTCCCATAGCCGGGTTTCTGAAAGACATAGGCACAGGTTGTAAATCCTAAAGAAAACTAGGTGTTCACTCTTTAGCCATTCATAGTCTCTTCCAATAAATAGACTGGCAAATAGCTTGACTACCATATTGTACTTTCAAAGAAATAGATGCTAAGTCTAACAGTTCCTCACTTGCTGGAAGTCTGTTTCTAGGACTTTTGAGATGATTTGTATCAATAAAAATTCAACAAGTAAATGAAAATCTTAGACAGCTACTCTAGGTAGCTTTGCAATAAGTAAGGTGAATATAACAAAGCCTAAGCCAAAAAAAAGTATATCTACTATGTAAAGGAGTCAAAGTCTCCTACTCACTGAGATAAGGGACTCTGAAGGCTGCATCAGAAAACTCTTAGAAATGATAAACACTTCAAGCAAAGTAATAAGACACAAAAGCAACATGTAAAAGGCAACAGCTTTCCTAAATGCTAGTAATAAACATGCTGAGAAAGAAATCAGAGGGGAAAAATTCCACTTACAACAGCTTCAAAAATACATGGAATAAACCTAACCAAGGAAGAGGAAGACATTCTGCGATATATTTTTAAAGTAATAATGGCAGAAAAACTGAAGGAAAACAGCAGTGGATAGGAAGGCCTACTCCGTTCACGGATTGACAGAATAAATGTCAGGAAAATGCATGTATTGCTAAAAACAATGTGTAGATTCAGTGCTACCCCATCCAAAATTCTAATGTTCTTCACAGAACTAGGAAAAGGAGCCCTAATAATCATATGGAAATAAAAAGGACCCAATCAAACCAAAGCAGTCCTGAGCAGAAAGCAATGCCGGAAGCATCACAATATCTGACTCAACTAATATTCCAGAACCACAGTAGCAAAAAAGCAAGTGAAGTAATTCACATGAAGACAGACAAGTGCTGCATTTGATCTCTCATATGTACATTCCAACTTTGAATTCCTAGATTAGTATGTTTAAGGTGGAGTGCCCATGAAGGCGAGGAAGCTAGAAAGAACCACTAGAAGGAGAAGAGAAAAGATAGGCCTTCAGAGAACAGGGATGGCAGAAGTCCCCTGGTGTAAAAGTAGAGAGGGGATGCTAGGGGTGAGAAGGCTTTACATGACTCGGGGGGGGGGGGGGGTAGGGATGGGGAAGGACAAGGGTGGGAGGAGAAGCTAACTAAAACTCCTACATGGGATATAGGAGAAATCCCATGGAAAATTACTATATTTTAAGTCAATTTAAAAATGCAAGTCCAAAGAGTTTGGGGGGCTAAAGTTTAGAGCGATGGCTGCTCTTCCAGAGGACCTGAATTCAATTCCCAGCATCCACGTGGCAGCTCACAACTGCTTGCAGCTCCAGTTCTAAGGGATTCAGCTCCCTCTTCTAGTTTCCCTGGATGCCAGGCGTGCATGTGGTTCACAGACATACATGCAGCCATACACATAAAGCAAAATTTAAAATTATAAAAAAAAACTAATGAATAAGAAATGTTGAATGAAAGTATCCTGCCTGGGTGGATAATACTCCTCTCAGAAGCCCAAGGTCATTAAATGGAAATCCCAGTACCAGGTGTGGGATACCTCCCTGTTAGCTGCTGGCCACAGAGGCCCCAGAAGCTACCGAAGCGTCATAGGGTATTGCTAATCCTCTTGGTTGCTTAACAGATCTAGACTATAAGATCCTATAGCTGACAGGGGTAACACACTGTATTAAATATGTAAGGTCTTATCTACGTAGGTTTGATTACAAAAACTAATAAAGTATTCTCTAAATAAAAAAAAAATATGATACTAGAGCTGAAGACACCACCACATATCTGGAATGCTGGAGACTGTGAAATCGAAGTACATTTCCTCTCTGATGGTTAACTGTCACAGTTCTAGAAGGTGCTATGCAAGCTGCGAGGGATGAAAAGTCATCAACTGTCCTACTCAGTTGTGTACCCCACAATTTACAATAACAACCTTCCTGGTAAGCTCTGCCCATTGGTACAGTGATGGTGTGAGGGTCATCAACTGCTTTCTAATTGGACCTGAGGTCTGCCACATAGTGGGCATCTCAGGTCTGGTACTGTAAACCTGGTCAAGAGCACATGGTTGGGGAGGTCCTAAGCTCTAGGGGAGAACTCGCTGTTGCTTTGCTAAATAGACATGGATCAAACGGTCCTCTGCATTCTTATGTGTATATTATAGATTAGTATTGATCTCACCCTTCATCAGAGAAGCTTCTCTTTACAGTGAAGGGGGGGCAGGTGTCTACTAAATTAACAAACTGAACAGTAAAACTGTGAGTTCAGGGCTGCAAAGTGAAATCCTGTCAACAAAATGGACAACTTAAAACCTACCTATGCTGGGCACGGAAGCAGCACCATTAATTCCAGTATTTAGGAAGCAGAGGCAGGCAAATCCTGCATTTCAGGTCAGTCAACATGCTACAGTGAGACCTAGTCCACCCCACCCCACCTCCCACCCCCAGCCACCAAAAGTGAGTTAAATTTAGAACGAGTAGAACAGATTTGATCTATTTATTTCCTCTTCTTTAAAATCAAAATAAACTTCTGAACTTTGGAGGGGGGGGATTCTTTAAAATGCAAGGGAAAAAAACTTTGAACCTCTGTTCTTACACATTTCACAATTGATTGTTGTTATCAGCAAGTCTTCATTCAATATTGTTTTATGTTTGGTCTGTAGAAAATCTTGATGATACCTAGGTCTAAAGTTTGCCCTAGGCCTTCTGTCTCTGGGTGAGGGCCCAGAGGAATAGATTAATGGCCCTGTGCCATTCTGGTAGAAGCAGTGATATCCCTGTGGGCACAGCACCGGTATGATCAAAGGATGGAGTTTTCGCCTGGTAAGAAAACCAGTGTAGGAAGTGTGGAACGCTCTGATAGGCACACAACGACCTTGTTCTCCTCATCGTCTACAAGGGAACAGGGACTTGTTTGGTTCCTTCAAACAGTAGTGCAAAGATCTTAGAAGGTGCATGTCAGGCATCAATGTCCCCAAAGTATAAAAGGAAGACACACGCACCCCCCCCCAAATTCCAGTACTCTGGAGATGAAGGCAGTAGAGTTAAAATTCATGGTGAGAGCTAAGGCTGATGGCCATGGTAGAGCACACTTTTACAGTAAGCCGAAGGCCCAGCTCCAGGAGCTTGGGCTACACAGCAAGAACTTGTATCAAAATTTAGTCAAGAGAGTTCAAAGGTGACAAACAACATTCAGGTACATCTGATAGAGTCTCCAGAGAATAACTTATGAGGAACTGGCTATCCAAAACTCAACAAACACTCTATAAACAGCTGCGGTGAGATTTGGGAACAGCGGTATTAACAGAAATAGAAGCTGGAAAAAGCACCCTGCCGAGTACAACCAACAGAGCAGCAGCAAGACTATTTCAAAAGGCTTCTGTGGTGAGTTGGCAGCAGGGCACCCTTGGTGAATCACACTCCTCAGAAATGCAGACCGAGTCTCGTGGGGCAATACATTGAAAACTGACAGAGAATGCTGCAAACTGCAGGAAATGAACTTTAAATCAGTGACAAGGGAACCTGTGAGAACCAAAGCATGCGTGGCAATTCTCACAGACTCCAAACAGTGCCCACGGCGTTGCAAAGGGCTGCCCAGGATTGGTTCCAGCACCGAAAACTGTGTGCTACCCACACACTGGCATCACTTTGGTCATCTGATCATCCAGAGGAAGGCTTGGCACCAGGATGGACCCATTTCTTTCTCCATGGACATCTCTTCATGCTTTAGTAGCCTAAGTAACATTCGAAGTGCAGCTGGTCTCCGGTCTGTTCTTCCCTTCTTACTCTCTTCGACTTATTATAGTTAAAGCACAGAACAACAAAACAAAGCACATTGAGAGCTCATAGAGACAGACAGCAAGCCACAGGCAGAAGCAGGCCCATCAGAGTCAGATTTCTTATCAGAAACTTTAAAGGACACAGTGACTTGGAAGGAAAGTTCTGAAAGTGCACAAGTGCCAACTAGACTATTGTACTGGACAAAAATGCTGAAATTGGGGGTGGAGGAATGGCTCAACAGTTAAGAGCACTCACTTGCTGTTGTCACAAAGGATGTGGGTTTGGTTCTAGCACACACCTCACAAATCTATAACTCTGGTTCCAAGGAATCTAACACACTCCACCAGTTTCCACAGGCACTGAACAGACACTGTGCACTTGACATACATTCAGGCAAAACATCCATACACAGAAAATAAAAACAAACAAAACTTTAAGAAATCTAAAGAAAGAAGGGGAAAGGTTTTAAACAGCCAAAACTGATAAAGAAAAATAGTCCGTGATAAAAAATAAAAAGACTAAATGAATTTATGGACACTAATCCAGACCTAGAGAGTTTATCTTTTATCTGCAGAGAATGGTAAGTATTTCTTCCAAGAGGCTATAGAAAATAGTAAATCACTCTAGAAAATCAGTTGAATAAATGAAGAACAGGAAAACAAGAAACACTACAAAAATCAAGGAAAACAACAAGAGTTATTACACACCTGTCAATTACTGTGGGCCTTCATAGTCACAACTCCCAAATCAAAAGGCACGGACTAGAAGATTGGATTAAGGAATAGGAGCCACTGTATTTGCTTCAAGAAACACTTCATCTGAGCTCAATGTCAAGCCACAAAACACTGACAATCCTGGCTTTACCAGTGGGAAATCGGTGGGACTGTCCCCACCACTGACACAGTGCTTTATTTTAATGTCCATCAGCTGAAGTGCATCTAACAGAGTTTTATAACTTCTCACATTTGATGTTTGTAATGAGCCAACTGATTATCTTATGGCACTCAGTCACCATGAATGCAGAATAAAAATGATCAAGCTAGCTTTTTAGACACACTTTTTAGTTGTGCCCCCTCCCCCCGCCCCCGCTGCCCCCCCTCAGTCCTGAGCATTCTCATTTCACCAGTTAGTCTGTAAGAATCTGACCTGTGTCTACAGTGTGTTGGTCATGGTTTCTTAACAATTGTTTTCTCTCCAAAGATGTCCAACTCATTATTGATTTTTCTTGAGGTCCAATATTTTCCTATTAGAAATCAGACCTGGCCTATTAGTGACTGTAGTTTGGTAATTGGTTACTGTCCTTTGGCTATGATGATTTCTGGCTGTTCAATGTTTCCTTCCAAGACTGAAAAGGAGGAAAGTGTGAATTAGAATACAAGAAAGGCTTTTTTCACCCTAATGAAATCAACTGACAGGTATTGGATGATTTCTCACAGTTGAATTTCATGACTGGCATAAAGTGGAATTTTTACCAGTATCAAGCAAATTAAGACTAACCTGTGAATTATGTGTGCAATTAGACTGTTCTCTTAATGGAGAAGTTGCTTGCTACTGCTTTATCTAGCATTTCCTTAATCTCTTGTGACTAGAAAAAGTTTTTAATTACTAGAGGTTATTCTAACTTAAGACTTTGAAGTGCTTTTCTTTTCTTTCTTTTTCTGTTAGTAAGCCACTTCTTTTTGACTTGCCTTAAATCCTCTTCATTGTCTTAATATAAAATGCCATTACTTGTTTTAGTGGGGTGTTTGGTGATTATTTTCCTAGATGCCCTAAGTGGGTGACTAGGGTACCGTCAATTGTCATTTGATTGTCTGTTGAAATACTCTTTAAATGCCAGCATTCTCAGAGTAGCTTTTATTTGTTTCATAGTTGATGTGATTGTCTGTGGAATAAAATGGACTGGTGCTTCCCAATTCCCAGAAACCACAAAAATGAACCAAATGTGATCAACCTGAGCAAGTTAACACTCAGTCACAAGCCTTGAGATCACTCAAAGGGAATTAACCTAGTTATTTCTCTGAACATCACCTTCGTCCTCGATGGTTTAAACTGTTCATCCCCTACCCCCACCAAAAAATCATGTTAATAAAAAAAAAAAAACAGGAAAAAAAAGAAACACTTCATCTGAACCAAAGGCTGACCCAGCCTTAGAGCAAGAAGATGAAAAAGGCTGAACCAAGCAAACGTGTCTAGGAGACAAGCAGGGTCATTATTTTAATATCTTAAGAAAAAAGTTTTGAACCAAAACTAAACAGAAGAGAAAAAAGTTACTCCCTAGTGATAACATAAGCAGCCCACCAAGAGGACAGTGCAATTTTAAACATGTATGAGGCAGAACAGGGAGACAGAATTTCAAAAATCAAGTGTTACTAGCTATAAACTAACAGATTAGCCCCAATGCAGTAACAGTAAGTGACTTAAATACCTACCAGTATACAGGGCATCCTGACAAACCTATACAGAGAAACATCAGAGTTAAATAACATCATAGATGAAACGGAATTAACAAAATATCTACAGAATATCCCACCTAACAACTGCAAAAACACTCCTCTCAGTAACTTAGGGAATTTTCACTAAAACAGATCATATAATAGGACACCAAGTAAGTCTAGGGAATACTCACAAATGCAAGTAACTTCTTAGATTCTATCTGACCACAATGGTATAAGGCTAGAAATCAATAGTAAGGGAAATAATGGCAAATTTAAAAATTGGAGATTAAACACACTACTGATGAATGGGGCATTGAAGAAATCAGTAAGGGAATCAAAAATTCCTAGAATTGAATAAAATAAAAGTTAAAAACATATCAAAATATTTGGGATGCAATAAAGGTAATCTTAAGATGAGGATTCAGAGCTATAAATGCCTACATTAAAAAATCAGAAATAAATAACTTAATGGTGTGCCTTTAGGCCTTGAAAATCAAGAACAAGCCAAACTCAAAAGCAGTAGTTGTATGTCAACTTGATACAAGCTATTTGGGGGAAGGATTGAGAAAATGTCTCAACCAGACTGGCAAGCCTGTGGAGCATTTTCTTAATTAAGTGATTGATGTCAGAGGCCCAGCCCACTGTGGGTGGAGCCACCCTGGGCTGAGGATCCTGGGTGCTATGAGAAAGCAGGCTGAACAAACCATGGAGAATAATTCAGGAAGCAGCACTCTTCCAAGCCTCTGCATAAGATTCTGCTTCCAGGTCCCTGCCTTAATTTCCTGTCCTGTCTTCCCTGGATAACGGAATACCAGCTGTAAGATGAAATAACCTCCCCTCAAGTTGCTTCTGATCATGGTATATTATCACAGCAGCAGAAACATAACTAAGACCGTGTGTGTTGTTTGTGCATTAAATAGATAAGTAAGCACAATTTATAAACAAATAAATAGATGTTCAGCCATTACACATGTTTATTTCTGTACTATGCATAATAACCAAGTGCACACACTTTTAATACCAGCACTCAGGAGGCAGAGGCAGATGGATCTCTGAGTTCAAAGCCAGCCTGGTCTAGGGATAGTTCCAGGACAGCCAGGGCTACACAAAGGAAACCCTGTTCTGAAAAACAAACAAATAAACAACAACAAAGCAAATGTCTCAAACAATTTATAGTTTTGTTACAAATATAACTTAGGAGAAAAAGTTGGTCTTAGTCAGTGTTCTCTTGCTGTGAAGAAGCACCATGGCCATGGCAACCTGTAAGAGAAAGCCTTTATTTGGGGCTTGTTTTCTGTTTCAGAAGTTTAGTCCATTTTCATCATGGCAGGCATGGAGCATGGCGGTGGCATGTAGGCAGACATGTTGCTAGAAAAGTAGCTAAGAGTTCTGCATCTAGATCAGCAGACAGCAGGAAAAGAGTGCCACTGGGCCTTGCTTGAGATTTTTGAAACCTCAAAGAGTCGTTGTCCCGACCCCCTCCACCCAGTGACATACTTCTTCCAACAAGGTCATACCTCCTAATGTTTTTCAAATAGTGCCACTCCCCGATGACTAAACATTGGGGTTCATTGGAATCTTCAGATAAACATCAAGAAACCCCTGAGTGTCCAGGAAAGTGTGCTTAGGGTTAGTAAGTATCCTAAAAAAGAAACAGAAAGAAGTAAAATTAAAGTTATGGTGTTTTTTTTGTATGTGTGTTTTGTTTTTGTTTCTTTAATTAGAACTCAAAAAAAAAAAAAAGAAAGAAAGAAAGAAAAGAAAAAACAGGCAGGCTTAGCAGTGAAGATCTGCAAGCAATTGCCTTTAGCTAGGGGCTTCTAGAAGGTTTAAGTACATTACCTCATTAAGCAGATAATTATTCTCCCTATTTCTGTGGAATGTCTTTTCCCAAAGGGTGATCTCTTGGCCAGGTGGTTGATAGGCCCAAATGGATTCATTTTTCAAGGGGAAAACAATAGTATTCTATGTTCTAATCTGTGGGGCATATCAGTGTCATATCTACCCAAAGAGAAAGGTAGAACTCTGAATCTGTTCCCTTGATTAGGAGGAAGTAGTTTTCACTTTGTGGGCCTCAATAAAGCCCTGAAACCTCAACCTTTTTATGTGGTGATTTCAATTTTAAGGGGCAAGTTATAATGCTTCCCCTTTTTGAATACTTAAAAAAAAATCATATGTATGTATGTATGTATGTACGTATGTGTGTATAGAAAGACCCCAGGAGGCTCAGGCCCCCAGGATCTCGGTCCAGGACCTTGGCTGCCCCAATCACCATGTGGAGGTGAAAGCTTGATGCAAATAGCATGAGGCTTTATTGCAGTTGTTTAACGAGCTAACCCCATGTTAGCTTGTGCCTTTCACCCATCCACCATGGGAGGTGGCTAGGAAAGACAGCAAGAAGCCACTGCATAGAGATCTTATAGGGCATCGTAAGGAGAGTGTCTAGGGGTACGCACAGGCTCAGGATTGTGTGCCTCCAGGCTTCAAGGGTTTGCCCTGTGTTGATTGGTCAACTGGTTGTTATGGCTCATAGGCCTTCCCAGGGTGGTTGCTATGCTCTGCATGTCATTGCTGTGCACTTGTCCAAAAAGCACACCCAGAGCCGTAAAGCATAGCACCACCAGCTAACTTCTGATTGGTTCCTTGCCATGAGGCAGGCATCTGACCTCCTAGTGACCAAGACAAGGTCAGGCAAGTACGTGTTCGGCTGTTATGGCTGCTGAAATGGGTTGCTGGTCCCTTCAGTATGTATGTATGGATCTGTGGACATGTGAATGCAGGTGTCTGTAGAGGCCAGCAGATCCCCTAGAGCTGGAATTACAGGTGTTGTCAATCACACAAAATGGGTACTGTGAATTGTATTTGAGAACTGTATGTGAGTCCTCTGGAAGAGCAGCAAATGCTTTTCACTGTTGAGCCATCTCTCCATCCCCATGCTGCTTTCCTTTCTAGTGTTACCAGGGAAACCGAAATCAAGGGCCAAAGCCAACCATGAAGAAGGGGCCCTTCAAGGCCGCCAATATCTGTCTAGCTACCTAATATATTTTATTAATGCAAAGAATATGGCAGTTGTCTGGTTAGTAAAAACCACAAATGTCCACGAGGGAGAAGTCACCAATATTTCTGTAGTAGTTGCTCCTGGGAAATAAGAGGTTAGATGAGAAAATCATTAAACTGTATCCTCATCATTTTAATTCCCTATTAAAACTGAAGAAGAGAAAGATCTGAACCAGGGTTGGCAAGATGACCCAACAGGTAAAGGTACTTGCCACTAACCCTTAGACTGGAGTTAAATCCTCAAGATATCCATGGTGGAAGGATACAACTGATTCCTGCAAGCTGTTCTCTGACCTCTACAAGCATACCTAAACAATGACACAAGAATGTACACCTGTGCACACCCTTATACACACACACAATAAATAAATAGGTAAATAAATGGATTTAAATGAAAAAAAATGGTTGTTTTGTTTTGTTTTCTCTTCCAGTCCCAAGCACTTCAGGAGCTGTGGGTTACCATGCAGACACAGCCAAGTCCAAGAACCACACCACATACAACCAATCCTGAAAATGGCACAGTAAAGGCACCAAGAAACCTCGGTCACAAAGTATCTTTTAAGGGAGTGGGCCCCAAGTTCCTAAGGATCATGTAGGAACTATCAAGAAGCATGAGAAAGACCTGAAGAAGATGCAGGCAAACAATGCTTAGGCAATGGGTAAATGTTCAGAGGCCATTAAAGCCCTGGTGAAGTCTAAGGCAGTTAAGCCCAACATGCCAAAGGGAACCAACTCCAGGCTCAGTGGTCTTGCTTTCCTACCTCACACCAGACTTGGGTAGCAGATCTGAAGCTACATGGCCAAGGATGGTAGGCTCTGACAACCAAAGCCCAAGATTCAAAGGAAGGCAGAGGCCGCTGCTCCAGCTCAGGCTCCCAGAGGTGCCCAAGCCTCTGTGAAGCCCTGTAGAAGGAGGCTTCTATTTGTCAGCATGAAGATAGATGGACTGGCGTGACGCACTTAGACACTATTTGCATATAGTCAGCGCCCAATGCTGTTTTTATATAAATAAACTTGGAGCAAGGTCTATTAAAAAATAAATAAATAAAAAAGTGACCACGCTTATAAAATAACAATGGGAAATGTAATGTATTTTATATTACAGCTTTTATTCTTTGTTCTATTTGATTTGTGCCCTAGTTTGCTTTTGGCTGCTGTGATAAAACACCTACCAAAACCAACACAGGAGAAAATAATTTATTCAGTTTATTTGTTACATTCCATCACTTAGGGAAGCCAAGTGAGTACTCAAGGCAGGAACTGAAACAGAGACTAAGGAGGGGGCACTGTTTATTTGATTGCTTTCTATGGATTCTTTAGCTTGGTTTCTTGTATAACCCAAGACCACTTGCCAGAAATCGAACTACCCCAGAGGCCTGGGCCCTCCCATCTCAACTATTAGTTAAGAAAATTTCCTACAGACATGCCCACAGGTCAATCTGAAGGAGGCAATTCCTCAATTGAGATTCTCTCTTACCAGATAACCCCAGTCTTTGTCCAATTGGCAATAACTAACCAGAATAATTTGTTTCATCACTTTTAAAAGAAATCCAAAGGACCTAAGTGTACAGTCTTTAAATGTGAAGGAGGAACTGTGTCTAATTTTTAGTGTGATGGAATAATAATAATTTAAAACAGCCGCAGAGAAATAAAAATTGTGCCTCTATGTCTTCATTTCTTCCCCTTTCAAATGTTAAGGCATATACATTATAACATCGAATTTGAATTCAACTTTTTTATGTCCGTATGTTATTTTTCATCATTTGAATATTGGTTTTAACTTAAAAGAATAAAGTGAATGAATACATAAAAATTAACCATATTCTATCATGCAGAAAATTATAATTTAATTATTGTTTTTTCCAGTACTATTTCAATAAGATCAGTACCAGAATACTCAAATTTATTAGGAAAGCATGATACATAGATGCTGTGAAAATCAAGCTATTTTACATTTTACCTTTCTAGCTGATGCACAGGCGCCATCTGGTGCTGTACATAGAAAACATTTGCAGGTACTGATTGCTTCAGTGAGAGGAAGCGCTGGAGCCATCAGTTCAGCACTGAATATCTTAGAATGTTAAATGTATGTGCATGCATACATATAGGCCATTTTAGTGACATTTAATTATTTGTACTTTAAAGAAAATTTTAGGCTGGATGTTTAGGCTCATTCTAGCAAGATTCTGGGAAGGGAGGAAGAAAAACATAAAAGATAATTAGTTGTATTCATTTGCAAAGTCTATACTGCTCACCTACTGAATTGCCTACATAAGTTTTTGAAGATAGCATTTACAAAAATATGAAATGATTTGGGCATGGTGGCACATGGGTTTGTAATCCCAGAACTCTGGAAGCAGAGGCAGAAGAATCACTCTGCATGTTATATGTCAGCCTGGGCTACAAGGTAACTTTCAGGCATGCTGGGCCTATATAATGAGGTTCTGTCTCAAAGAATAAAGAGGGAGTCGGGGGAATGGAGGGAGAGAGAGAGAAAAAACACATACACAGGTATACATACATATGGGGGGGTAGGATCAAGCTCAATAGAGTGTTTTTTGATTCCTTAGCACCACAAAGTAACAAATAAATGAGATGCCACAAGAACTAGAAGCAAAGACTTAATAATCTCTTTTTCAAATGTTATGCGTTACTTGGAGGGCTATTGTTCCATAAATCCAAAAGGGAACATTTTAAAAACAATATGCAGTTTTTGGCTAGAGCCACTGTTTCCCAGTAATCGTCCAAAATGACAAAGAGGGAAAGAAGAGAGGCCTTCCATATGTGTTCTACAGACCACTGTATGACTGTTGGGTCTCAGACCTGTATCAATGGGGACCTCTACATTATTGTTGAGCTACAGACCCATGTCAGTGGTGATCTTTACCCTAATAATGAGCCAAAGGCCTGTGTCAATGGCAATTAGTAGATTACTGTTGAGTTCCAGAGAAGCTAATTACCCATGGTTTTATTATGAATGGCTAGACTTTAAGGATCAAGCATTGGCCAGTGAAGTACCTAACACTTTTTGAGTTAAGTACTAGTTGTGAAATGTTCTGACTATAGTATAGGACTAAAACATAGTGGTATAATTCTGTCTTTGTCCTAATAAAACAAATACTAAAAATCTCAAAATAAATTAATAAATACTTGGAAAATAAATGTTGAGGACAGAATAATTATTATTTGGGTCTAGGGTGTTATGCCCAGATCACAGAATCCCCCAAATACCAACAAGGAGACTGCATTTCGTATGTAAAAGCAAAGAGCCTTTATTCAAGTTCGCACTCGGATTCTCAGTGTGTCCAACACATGGGCACAAGCAGAGAGCCTCCAGCTCAGTCAGGGTGGGGTTTTGGAGTGAGGGATTTTTAAGGTTCAGAACTCCTGATTGGCTGACTTTTGTCTAAGGGGATGGGCATGTGCTGGGCAAGGGACTTCTTGTGATTCTATCTACAATGACTGGAATGATAGGTATTTTCCCCGTGGGTGGTCCATTCCTGGGTGGTACCTGGGTGGACCCACTTGGTAGTCTTTCCCCGGAGTCAGATGTTGCCGTAGGGTAAACTGAAACTTGAGGCCTACTTTCTGGTTGGTCTCCACAGATCATTGGCATGGCAGCAGTGTAGCCAAGCGGCAGATGTGTACCAAGTTGCCCTGGGCTGCACATAGGGTAGACTCAAAAGATTAGTTCCAGAGTGTAGAAAAAAAGAACATAAAAAAGCAATCCATACAACCCATTTTTTTCTTTTACAGCACTCCAGGGAGAGAACAGACAAATGTTTCCTACAAGCCAGAGCACCTGAGCTCCACCTGGGTCACACAAGTTATCCTCTGACCTCTACACATATACCACAGCATGTAAAAAGTTTAAATTTATCAACAAAAGGTTCCCAGACTTGATATTTTTAAAACTTACATAATTATTATTGTGTGTGCTATGTGTGCAGGCGTGTGTCATGGTGCATATATGGAGGCCAGATGACAGTGTCATTCTTTGGGTCACCATCTCTTGTTCCACCATGGGTTCCATTGAACTCAGCTGGTCAGGCTTGTGTAGGAAGCACTTTAATCCACTAAGCCATCTCACTGGCCTCCAGACCTGAAAATCCGAGTTTCCAAATTAAAATCTCTCTACTCCTAGAGCCAGATACCATGACCTAGGAAGGGACTAGCTCCCCATTTCTGCAGCCATGACAGTAACACGTGCTCGCCATGACCTTGCCTTGGTCACTAAGAGGTCAGATGCCTGCCTCGTGGCAAGGAACCAATCGGAAGTTAGCTGGTGGCGCTATGCTTTACGGCTCTGGGTGTGCTTTACGGACAAGTCACAGCAATGATGCACAGAGCATAGCAACCACCCTGGGAGGGCCTATGGGCCATAACAACCAATTGGCCAATCAACACAGGGCAAACCCTCCAAGCCTGGAGGCACACCAATCCTGAGCCTGTGCGTACCCCTAGACACTCCCCTTATGCTGCCCTACAAGATCTCTATGCAGCCGGTTTGAGCTGTCTTTGCTAGCCATCCGCCATGGCGGGTGGGTGAAAGACCTGAGCTAACATGAGGTTAGCTCATTAAACAACAATAAAGCCTCATGCAGTTTGCAGCAGCAAGCTTTCGAATCTGCCCAGTGATTGGGGTGACCGCAGTCCTGGGCTAGGACCCCGGAGGCTTGAGTTTTCCGGGGGTCTAACATTAGGACCTGTACCGCCTAAGTCCATGAAGCTGAAGACTGAGAATGGTTAAAGAAGATCAGAAAATCTTCCAAGACAAACAAAAACACTACTCACAACAGCTGTCAACAGACCATAGACAGTTGGCTGACAATGATTTTAAAATATCACGTTTTCACAGTTCTGTAGCAGAAAGTCTTTGCCAGTCTGTAATGACATAACCAAAATGATTGCTCGAGTCAGAGTAACTACTGTTTGCTAAGCAATAAACACTTTCATTTTGGGGAAACCCACAGAATCAGCCCACTCAAGCTAGTGAAAGATCACTGACTCAGGTCTGACAAATGAGGAACCTGCATAAGACTGAACTAGACTCCCTTAACGTAGGTGGCAATGGTGCAGCTGGGACAATATATGAGGCCACTGGCGATGGGTCCAAAATCTAACACTAATGCACAAACAGACTTAGTGGAGCCCATTCTATATGGAGAGATACCTTGCTCAGCCTAAATGCAGGGGTGTGGGGTTGGAGAGGTCCTTGGTCCTGCCTCAACTAGATGATGGGACAGACTTATTAGACTTCCTTCCTAGGGGAGGCCTTACCCTCTCTGAGGAGCAGATGGGAGGTGGAAAGGGAAGTGGGGGAGCAGGAGGAGAGGAAGGAGGGGAAATGGGATGGGAATGTAAAAAATAAATATTAAAAAACACTTTTGAGGAACCCAAAATTAAAATTAATAAAAGTTTAAAAACTTAAACCCTGAAAAGGGAACATCTAACAGTAAAGAAAAATTTAACTCCTTAAATCGGGAGTGCCATGGCTGGCACCTGATCCCCTGCTCTCAGAGAAGGGGAGGTAACTGTCCACCACTCCTGTTAACATTCCTTTGCTAATTGCTAATTGTCAGTTATCCCCCAGCCCAGGGGATCACTGACAGACTCTGTGACCCTGTAACCCTGCAAGCCCATGCCCTGTCTTATCTCATTCAAATGTATCTCACTTAAAAGATATAGCTGCTGCTTTACTCTGTACTTTGTATGACCTGAAGTAACCATGGAAAATCTGAAATTTGTGGCCTTCAACCTTATGGTCTGCCCTATAGTAGGAAATTACCAATACGGAGTCAGGTAGAACTATAAGGGTATTTAATAGGGAAAAGTCTTACTTACAGAGCGATAGGAAAAAGTCTTACTTACAGAGCAAACCAGCCAGCCGGTGGTAGTCTGTACAACAAAAAGCAAAGAGAAACCAAAACCAAAACCAAAACACAAACCCCCTACTCACTCTGACCACTCCCTCACAAGCCTGCTCAGGTACTCCTGTAGCCAGCCTCTAAGAAGGCGTGGCTACAGCTTCCCCTACACTGCCCCTTTAAAAGCTTCTCTTTTTTGGCTGTTGGCATCTCATTTGCCCGTCATGGAGTGAGATCCTAGCTGGCCAGCTTGAAATAAAAAGAAACCTTTTGCTTTTGCATCAGAGTGTCGACCCCTTGGGTTAGTCTCTGGGCTCCTCAAACCTGGCACAACACTTTCAGCTATACAATAACTTATAAAATGTTCCTCTTAAGCACACAGTCTCATAAATTTACTTAGGGATGTGCTTTTTTAAAGGGGGAAGGGTGTAAGAAACAGGTGGGCAGGTGGAGTGAGAACGAGAATCCAGACAACACTGAAGACAGACTAGCTGCTTCCAACAGACCTCTGGCTGAGGCCACAAGAAATTGTTGCTGTCTAGGGGTCTGGATCTGGTTCATTTTCTTTGCCAGTTAGAGAATGAAAAGGTAGGAAACAGAGCCATGGGCAGTGGGGGGTGGGGGCAGATCTCAAGCACTGCAGTCATCTTTTATTAGGGTTAAAGAAACACATTGAGGGTCTGGGGAGCCTCTGCAAGCAGGTGGAGCAGAGCTGAACCCTAAAAATCCATTCTCTCCTAGAGGGCTGGCATGGGGTGGGGTGGGGGGCGAGCGCTTGAAATCCTTGAATGATCTCGCCCCTAATTTATGGGTGGCCAGTTTGAACAGACATGATGGCTGGTTGTTGGTGGTGTGTAAGCTTGTTCTGATCTGGCTTTGAACTTGGTGATCCAGTGCATCAGCAGGGAGCCCGACTCGCTGGAGAAAATGTCTGAAGGCCTTTGTTTTAAGCTGCCAGACTTTTGTCTCAGGTTAGGAGAGTGAGGAAGAAGTAGTCCTCTCAGAAGTTTGCGGTCTTTATCACCCAGTCAAGGCTTCTTTCCCTATCTGCTTGTCTACCAGGGAGTCTAACTCAGTCCCTCAAAAGGGCAAGGACTTGTAAGGAAACTTTAATGAAGAGCATCCATGGATTTGAGGATTACCGGAAGAGGAGGAGGTGGTACAAGGAAAATTTAAAGACAATAGTAAACTCTAAGAAATACATAATGTGTCTATGTTATCAAATGTTGGGATCACAGCCTGTGCCCCAAACCAGGTTCAGCCAGGGCTACACAGAGAAACCTTATCTTGAAAACAAAACAAACAAAAGATAAGAAGTCCCTGTCAAAGCATGGTCCCGTCCACCAGTGAGCAATCATCAATCCTGCCCACCATGGAATCATCAGTGTCTGGGCTTCAGTGTCATCCTATAAGGTGGTCTGACAAACTGTCTGAACTGAGTGGCTTCTCTTTCCAGGGGAGATAAGTCACACCTCTGGCTGGGACCGTTCTTTCTCCTAGCATGAGATTTCTGGCGAGGGAAATACCCATTTCTTTGGAGTCCATTGTTTTAATAGTCTGCTAGATTAAGCAGGACACAAGTGTTTCTTTAGAATCTCTGTATCTGCCAGGCCTATTACATGGTTTGTAAAACTATAGAAAGGACTGACAAGAATCATTTTATAAAACAGGAACTCATAAGGGACCTTAAATAGGCATTAAAAATGGGTTCTTGAGTTTGTTGGAGATTGTCACCTCCTGGGGTCCCTCCCCACCTGCTTCTGCTGGGCTCTCTCTCTCTCTGCCTGCCTCTGCTCTCTAGAAATTGTAGCTTTTTTTCTTGTTAGAATTGGGGAGATTTAAATCTTGCTTTTGCCCTTCCAGCGAGGCTGTAGGCAGGAATCTTTATCCCAGTTTGTGAAATATGGGCTTCAGCATTCCCAAGTTAGTGATGAGAGGAATAGTGTAGGTGAGGAAAATGAGCCTGGGTCCGAATGGCTCTCTCCTCTCTCTCCCTGCCTGGCTTGGGTCCCTCTTTCCTTCCTTTTTTGGCTCCTGATTTATTTATTTATTTATTTATTTATTTATTTATTTATTTATTTGAGATGCAGGCCCTGGGGAAGGGATAGTACAGAAAGGGCATCCATGAGGGGACTAAAACAAGCAAATATACACCAAAAGCATCCTAAAAAGTTCATATATTGCTAAATTAGAAAGCCAAGAAAGGAAGCTGAAATACAATTTTAGGAACAAGGAAAGTGAGGTAGAATAGAAGTTTGTCAGTCCATCTGTTCTGCTGCAAAATCAACAGGTAAGTTAACAAATTGAAAAGGCACCATTTCTTCTTTGGTTTTTCAAGACAGGGTTTCTCTGTATTGTTTTGGAGGCTGTCCTGGAACTCACTCTGTAGACCAGAGCTGGCCTGGAACTCACAGAGATCCGCCTGCCTCTGCCTGCTGAGTGCTGGGATTAAAGGCAGGTGCCACCAACACCCAGCCATTTCTAAAGCTATTGATTCTTGGGATTGAACTAGAGTCAAAAGGTGGTGGGTGTTAGATCTCTGAGGTACCATAAAAAGACAAACAGAAGGCAGAAAAAGACCAGAGTCTGACCATCACCACATGGGACGTCACCTCCAGAGGCAAGTCTGTTTATGGCACTTCTGAATAGGACCCTTAGGAAAGGTTGATGCAGCCCTAATTCTGGTGTCTGGGATCCATGTGAGATGGATCAAATCTGTGTGATGAGCATCACTTGTCTTTACTGTTTGCTTGTCTGTGTGTTTCTGTCAGTTCTGTTGATTAGAGAAACAGATATAAAGTGGGAGGGGGAATGATCAGTCCCAAGACACTTGTGGTGGTCTGAAAGAAAATGGCCCCCTTAGAGGGTGGCACTGTTAGGAGGTGTGGCTTTGTTGGAGTAGGTGTGGCATTCTTGGAGGAAGTATGTCACTGTGGGAATGGATTTTGAGGTCTCTTTTGCTCAAGCTATGTTTAGCATGGAACAAAATTCACTTCCTGTTGTCTGTGGACCAAGTGTAGAACTCTCAACTCTCTCTTCAGCACCCTGTCTGCCTGCATGCGGCCATGCTCCCACCATGACAATAATGGACTAAACCTCTGAAACTGTAAGTCACCCCAACTAAATGTTTTCCTTTATAAAAGTTGCTGTGGTCATGATGTCTCTTCACAGCAATAGAAATCCTAAGATAACACTGCAGAAGTGCATGTTAAAACACCTCAAAGAGGCTGTAGTGGTTTGAATGAAATTGACATTATTGGAGATGTAGCCTTGTTGGAACAGGTGTGGCCTTGCTGGAGAAAGTGTGTCACAGGATGTAGGCTTTGAGGTTTCAAAAGCTCAGGTCAGGCCCAGTGTCACTCTCTCTTCCTGCTTCCTGTAGTTCTAGATGTGGAACTCTCAGCTACCACTTTAGCACCATGCTTCCCATCCTGACGATAATGGACTTAACCTCTGAACCATAAGCCAGCCCCAGTTAAATGTTTTCCTATATGAGTTGCCATGGTTGCTGGTTGTTGGTGGTGCATACCTTTAATCCCAGCACTTGGGAGGCAAAGGCAGGTGAATCTCAGTGAGTTCCAGACCAACCTGGTCTACACAGCAAGTTCCAGGACAGCCAGGATTGTTACACAGAGAAATCCTGTCTCCAACAACAACATCAACAAAAGAGTTGCCATGGTCATGCTGTCTTTTCACAGCAATAAATCCCTAACTAAAATAGAGGGTTTTGTTGATAAGGATGGATATGTTGATTGTTTTCTGATCCAGAAAACTCAAGACCTTCTGTAACCCTCTTTTGGAGTTGGGTGGACAAATGGAGCTTCTCTGGCCCCCCAAAATGATGACTGGAGATTCTGGCCACCCCAATCAATGTCCCTATATAGATTGGTGGCTTTCTCTGGTACAAGACCCACACCCCTGGCTTAAGACCTTTGCCATCTTGTTGGAGACTCAAATTCTCTTGGTTTGGTCGGGTCACCCAGAGAAACCCAAACCTCTGTTCTCTCAGCCCCACAGAGGACATTGATTTTACCACTCCCTATGCCTCGGTATGAACTCTGACCATGCCCATTGAAAGGGACCAGGCAGTTTCTTCTACTTCATGGCCCCTCTTCTCTCCACACATTACAGTGGTTCTGGATGGGTAGAGGGAGGCCTCATCCTCTCTCTAAGGGAGGTGCACCCAGCAGGCCCAAGACCTGAAAATTCCTTCTTTGCCCCTTTCATAATTTATGTCTTCTTATCAATCAATGGCCTGCATAACTGGAAAATTCAGAATTCACACACAACTCTCTGAAAAACCTCAATCAGTCATTAGTCTCCTTGAGACTGTCTTTTACACCCACCAACCACCTGGGATGAAAGCCAACAGCTTCTAGCCACCCTTTTCATGACCCAGGATTGGGACAAGATCTGGTTTGAGAATAGAAAAGATGCTCTCCGACCAGGAAGTGGTGGCTCACATTTTAATCCCAGAACTAGGGATGCAGAGGCAGGGGAATCTGAGTTTGAGGCCAGCCTGGTCTACAGAACAAGTTCAAGAATATCCAGGACTACACAGAAAAACCCTGAGAAGAAGAAGAAGAAGAAGAAGAAGAAGAAGAAGAAGAAGAAGAAGAAGAAGAAGAAGAAGAAGAAGGAAGAAGGAGGGGGAGGAGAAAGAAAGAAAAAGAAAGAAAGACAGAAAGAAAGAGAAGAGAAGAGAAGAGAAGAGAAGAGAAGAGAAGAGAAGAGAAGAGAAGAGAAGAGGAAAGACTTTCTGAGCAAAGGATCACTTGAGGACAATGTATCCCAAATAGAGATTTTCCTCTCTCTGACTGGGATCCCAACACCAACCAAGGTAAGAAGGCTCTAGACAATTTCCACCAGCCTCTGTTAGAAGAACCATTGAAGGCAGTTGCTAGAAAACTCACCAATCTGACTAAGGTGAGTGAGGTTATACAAGATCCCCAAGAATCTTGTATTGGATTTCTGGAGTGCCTCTATGAGGCTTACTGGGTGTTCACTCCATAGACCTAGACATGCCAGAAAACCAGTGAGTAATCAGCATTGACTTTGTTATATAGTTAACCCCAGATATTAGAAAGAAACTTCAGAATTTAGAAGGGTTTGAGGGTATAAATAGGTCCCAATTATTGGATTGTGCAAAAGGTTTACAATAGCCATGACTCTGTTGACACAAACAGTAGCGACAGTGTTCAGGAATACCAATAAGAGAAATCCCACAGGGGGAGCCAGACATACAAGGAAAGGAAGAGGCTGGAAGGACCAATGTGCTTACTGTACCCAAAAGTGACACTAGAAGAATAAATGCCCAAATCAGAAGAGGGAAAAAGAATACCTTGTCATTTATTTGGATGAGGACTGGCAAGGCTGGGGCTCCATTCCACAGAGCCTTCAGGTACCCAGAGTAACATTAAAGGTAGGGGGCAAGTTCCTTAAATTCCTGACAGACACAGGAAAGGCCACTCCATCCTAACAGAGCCACTCGGACCAGTGCTGTCTCTGTGAACAGCCATCCAAGGGGCAACTGGACAGACTGTTCTCTGTCCCTGGATGGCTCTCAGATGGTGGACTTGGGACAATGTACTGTGACCCACTCTTTCTTACCCATGCCAGAATGCTCCTATTCCCTAATTCAGAGATTCTTATTACAAAACCTATCCTGGGGGAGGTCACAGACCACTTAACTTTGCATCCTTCTAAGCCTCCAACCATATTCTTATGATCTTCCCTCTGTCAGAGGAATAACTCCTCCAACCAAAACTGTTACCTTATGATGATGCTCAAGATTCAGGTACCTGCAGCGTCTGTCTCTGCCAGTTAGCCTGCTTGTTTTCAGGCAGTGGCTTCTACAGCCATCCTAGTGAAGGGAGCTGACAATCTGACCTTGGGCCAGGAACTGTTCCTAACCACCTCATACTCTGTAGAGGCCCCTTAGGGTGGGGTGGGGACTCAGAGAGATGGATGTTCAAAGCCCAAATAATGCATTTTCAGACACTTCTCTAGTCAGCCATCAAGCCAGCCAGCCAGCCAGCCAGCCTACTGTCTGATGATAATCTAACAGAGCCCCTCCATGATTGCCTAGAAGTGACTGATGCTGTCCAATACATAAGACCTGGCCTAACTGATGCCCTGCTGTGACAAGTGGAAGAGATGCTATACACTGATGCAAGCAGTTTTGTTTGGACAGGACAATGTGGGCCCAGTCAATCAGCCTTCAGCACAAAGGACATTAACCCAGACACTTGACTGGGGGAAGGGCAAAACCATCACTGTGTACTCAAAGTCCATGTCTAGGGACCCTCTATCTAGAACTGGGACTCTTACCCTCAGCAATGAAGAAGAACTCTTGATCATACTAACGGGCATATGGCTGCAAAATATAAATAAATAAATAAATAAATAAATAAATAAATAAATAAATAAATAAATGGTAGCCATTGTCTACTACAAAGGACATCAAAAGAGGGATTCTTCAGAGGCCCAAAGAAACAGGGATGCCCAGAGTGCAGCCCTAGAACTAGTGGGCCTTTCTAGATCTTGATTACCCTGCCCAAACCCAAATTGCCCCATGGCCCAAACTACACACAGGAAGAAGCCAAGTGGTCAAAAAGGAAAAGATGCCAATAGGAGACAAATGAATGGTGGTTCTTTCCATATGAGAAACTTGAACTCCCCTGATGTTGGAAAACAAATGGTCATTGCTTAGCTATTCAGACCCAGATATTACATCCCTCAGCCAGAAAATATTGTCAAAGACATTGTGTCCAGATGTACCACTTGTACACAAGTGAACCCCAAAGGAGAAAGAAAAGCTCCAGAAGGAATCTGCACCCAAGGAGGTACTCCTGGAGAACATTGGGAAGTAGACTTCACAGAAATCAAACCCATGGTTCTTGGGTTTAAGTATTTGTTAGTTTTCATAGATACATTCTCTAGATGGATGAAAGCATATCCTACCTGAATGGAGATAGCCTCAGCTGTCACACACACACACACACACACACACACACACACACACACACACACAAATCCTCCAAGAGTTGATTCCTAGGTTTGGTTTGTCCCTCTCTCTGGGTCTGATAAAGCCCCGTCTTCATGGTCAAAGCTTCCTCAAATCTGGCAACGGTCCTAAATGTTGATTGGAAACTACATTGTGCCTATATTCCTCAGAACTCAGGACAGATAGAATGGATAAATAGGACTTCAAAGGAAGCTTTAACTAAATATATCCTTGAGATTGGTGAAAAATTGGGCCAGCCTCCTACCATTTGCCCTCCTAAAGGCCAGATGTACCCCATATCAAGAAGGTTTCACCCTACTTGAGATTATGTTTGGGAGGCTTCTCCCTCTCCTCCTCAAGTTAAGAGAAGTTCATAAGGCTGAAATTACTAACTGTCCCGCCCTCAAGTCCTTACAGACCCTGCAACAGACACAGAGGCCTGTTCATCACATGGTTCAAGAGGCTGTGTCCCTGCCCATGGCTGAGCCTGCCCACAAACTCCAGCCTGGTGACTGTATGTGGGTGAAGAGGAATGTGACCCAGAGCCTGAAGCCACCATGGAAAGATCCATACCCTGTGGTCCTCACCACCCCTACATCAGTGAAGATCACTGGTGTCACCCTGTCGATCAACCACAGCCAGCTGAAGGAGGCTACAGAGGACAACGACAAGATCATCACCAGGTCCTTTGACCTGCTAAAGATAAGACTTACATAGGCCCTATGACTATAATTGTCCTATTGTGTCTTCTTTGTCTCCTCATGGGAAAGCCCATAACCTCCACATTATGCTGGAATTGGAATAAAACAATAAATGCCACTTCCAATCCTGACAACTGTGAGACCAACCCAAGCTCACCCTGGGGAACCTTCAAGGAAAGCATACCTTAATGTCACCAAGATTCCACCTAGATAGTCCTCCCTATGCAGATTCCTGTAGCCATACACAGTAGGTTAACTCCAGGAATGGCAGTCGAGGTGTATTTCCAGGCCTAGGAGACTACCTGGGTTGCTTTCACTAATAGCATAATCGGGTGTAAATGTTCTGAATTACTTGCACTGGAGGAGAGTCCACTCCTTTGCATCCTTATATATGCCATACCACAGATGTTCCTCTGTAATGGAGATGAGGCAAGGTCCACTTACGTCTAGATTCTGGGCCTCCCCGTGTACAGTGAGCCAACCTCATTCTCATTCTCCTATTCATGGGGGCAGACATTGTGAGTCCCACCTCAATTGGAACTTCAGTCTTAATTGTAGGAGATGAAACCTTTAAGGAACTCAGTGTTCAAGTAGTCATAGACCTAGGTCACCTGGAAAATTCTATTTCCCATCTGGAAATCCAGGTAGACTCCTTAGTGGAAGTTGCTCTTCATGAAACAGGGAGGTTTCTGTATGGCACTAGGACAAACTCGTTGCTTCTATGCCAACCAGTCAGGGGTAATTGGAGAAAGTTTACCCATGGTCAACCTTAGGGGAAGAAAAAAATACATCAAGAATCTGACAACTGGTATCAATCCTTGTTCTCCTGGTCCCCCTGGTTAAGTACTCTACTTATGGCCATAGCTAGACCATTAATATTTTTTGCTCCTAGCCCTCACTACAGGACCCTGGTTACTCAATTTCTGTCTTAGTCGGTGTTCCATTACTTTGAAGATACATCATGTCCACGGCAACTCTTATAAAAGGAAACCTTTAATTGGGGCTAGCTTAGTTTCAGAGGCTTAGTCCATTATCATCATGATGGGCAGCATGGCAGGAAAGATGCTGGAGAGGTAGTTGAGAACTTCATCCTGATCTGCAGGCAAAGACAGAGAGACACACTGGTCCTGACATGGGCTTTTAAACCTCAAAGCCCATTCCCAGTGACACTTCCTCCAGCAAGACTACACCTCCCAGTCCTTCTAAATGATGCCACTCCCTGGTGACCAAGCATTAAACACACGAGTTTATGGGGGTCATTCTTTTTCAAACCACCACATAATCTTAGATGATGGGGCTCTGATGGTGGCACACAGTTGTTAAAATCTGATGTTTAGTATTTATTTCCTGGTCATGTTTTTCATTTGAGAGGCGTTTTGATTGTCCAGCCTGTGGGAGACGAAAGAGACAATGTGTTCTTATGGAAGGAAGTATATTTTTAATGTAATAAAGGCAGAAGCTGAAGAGAATAGCACTCAAGTTATGATTTTTGCCTGTAAGAATGACACTGACATTGTGTTGTTCTTCCACAGTGATAAGAACAAGTGAAAGCATTTAAAGTGTGGTAAAAAAAAATTAAGTAGTTTAAAAATACATCTTATTTCTCTTCTCACTCCTCCAAGCCTAGATTTCTCCTATTTATTTTCTCTCCCTCTCAGCCCTGCCTAACCTTTCTCCTGCCTAGCTACCGGGCATTCAGGTTTTTATTAGACCAGCCAGGTGCCTTAGGTAGGAAAGGTGAAGCAAATGCAACACATCTTTTCATAATTAAACAAATACAGCAGAAACAAAAGCAACACACCTTTACACAGTTAAAGTGATATTCTGTAGCATAAACAAATGCAGCACATATTTGCCCGGTTAAAATAATATTCCACAACAGTATTCTACTAAAGGAACGTAGCAATAAACGAACTCCTACTAACTAACATTCTGCTAGATCAGTGTGTCTCACCCAGCCATTAACATAGAAGCTTCCTCCTACAGTAGATGGGAACTAATATAGAGACTCACAACTGGGAAATGTGCAGAGACCTTGGAACACTCAAGTCTAAATGTGATGTCTTCAGCAAACCCCTCCCCTCAGGGCTCAAGAGCTAAGTGGAAAAGGAGTCAGGAAAATTGTAATAGCCAAAGGGAATGGATGACTCCAAGGACACAGTGTCCTCCAGACATAACAGGTCTGATACACAGAGACTGTGGCAGCAGGCACAGGGCCTGCATAGGTCCTAACCAGATGTGATTGCAGTGCTGAGAGGGTAAGTAGAAGGAGCTCCCATACCCAAGCAAGACGCTATCTCCAATTGATAACTGCATGCAAAGGAAAAATTTGTTTTCTCCAATGGAGTCTCACTGGGTATACAAACTACACCTAAAGGGCAATTTCCAGCCCAGCAGTGTACAACCAACACAAAATGAATTTAGCGGTATTTCTGGAGACTGTTTTTGTCTCATATTGATTTGTTTGGCCATTTTTTTTTACATTAATTTGTCTTTTGCTTGTATATTATAGTTTCCGGTTTTGTGTTTTTATATGTTGTGTGTGTATCTACATGTGTATCTTTCTCATGCTCTTTCTTTGTTTCTTTTTGTTTGTTCATTTGCTAGTTTATTTTGTTTTATTCTTGATTGCATGTTATTTACCTGTTTTTTTTTGTTTGTTTGTTTGTTTTCGAGACAGGGTTTCTCTGTATAGCTTTGGAACCTATCCTGGCACTTGCTCTGGAGACCAGGCTGGCCTCGAACTCACAGAGATCCGCCTGCCTCTGCCTCCGTAGTGCTGGGATTAAAGGCGTGAACCACCAACGCTCCGCTACCTATTTGTTTTCTTAAGAGAGAGAAAAAAAAAGCATAGAGTTGGAAGAGTAGGGAAGATCTGTAAGGAAAATGAGGGAGAAGAAACCATGATCAGAATATATTGCATAAAAAACACTATTTTCAAAAAAATTGTATAAAATTTTCAAAGAGTAAATTATAGGATTATTTTGAAAAATTGTTTAGTGTGTGTACATGTACTAGAAAAGATAGATATATGATAGGTAGATAGATAGATAGATGATAGATAGATAGATAGATAGATAGATAGATAGATAGATAGATAGATGATAGATAGGTAGATAATCTTTTCTCTGCTGCTCAGCCTGTCCTGGAATTCTGTGTTTCCAAGGGTTAGCCTTGAATTCAAGATTTTTTTGCCTTAGTCCTGAGATTATAAGTATATACCGCCATGCTGGCTTGTAAATGCTTTTTGATTGACACAAAAGGCATACACTACAGAATCAAAACCCTCAGCATTTATGTACAGCTGATTCTTGTCCCTTTGAGCAAAGGAAAACAAACTCAGTGAGCCTCCACTGAGGTGCAGAGCCGCCATTGGTATGTTGGGTGGTCTTGGCTAATAGAGCTGAGACTATGGTTCTGGTAAAGACTGTTCCTGAAGTGCTCATGTGGTAGAGGTTTGCACTTGGGGGTCTTAGTGCTAAAGAGCCTTTAAGAGCAAAGGGCTAGAGAGAGGTAGTTAGGTCATTGGTACCTCTGCTCCTGAAAGGGTCAATGCTGGCCACACAGAGAAGTTTCTTCTCACAAGACCAGGTTGTTACAAAAGAGCAAAGCTTTCTCCTTCACAGTCTCTAGTCTCTTGTCTCGGTCTATGTGCTTCTGTTTTGCACCATGATGTCTATTGTGTTGTGACCCAGTTGAAGGAGCCCTCACCATAGCTGAAGTGATGGAGTTTCCCAGTGTATCAGCAACTTTTCTGTTGCCATGATAAAACACATGACCAGAAGAAACTTGTATGATGAAGAGTTTCTTGGGGTTCATTTGCAGCTCCAGAGGGGAAAGAGTCCATCATGATGGAGAGGCATGGCAGCAAGCAGCAGGTATGGTTGTGAGAGCAGCAAGCTGAGAGCTCACATCTTCAACCACCACTAGGAAATAGAGAGAGCATGAGGCTTTTAATCTCAAAGCACCACCCCCAGTGATGTACTTCCTCCCACAAGACTGCACCACATAAACCTCCTCGAACAACACCAACCAACTGGAGACCAAGTGCACAAATATCGAGACTATGGAGGCTCCTCACTCTGATACCACACCCAAATGAAATACCAAGTCCAGACCAAATGCCACACCCAAACTTGGGTTTTCAGTCTCCCAAACTGTGAACTAAATAAACTTTTTTTCCTTTATAAATGCCTAGCTCAAGGTATTTTGTTATAGCAACAGTAAAGTCACCAATACAGTGGGCATCCCTGAACTTGTTACTTTCCTGTTAAAAGTAATTAAATGAAACCAAATGACTCTAGGACAGCTTGTAGGACTGTGCATGACATACAATGGTAGTTTTCTTCCTGCTTGTCTTAGAAAAGAAAGAGTTCATCTAAAGACCTTTGAAATATTGTTTATACAGTGCTTAACAAGGAGCAGAATTTCTCACTTCTCCTAAATGAGTTTATGTTTCACTGTAATTATTATAACTTCTGAGGAGGTACTGGATGGATAATCACTAACTATATTATCAGTGACCTGTAAATGTACTGATGAAGAATATGGGAGTAACATATAATATAGATGCTTACAGCCTAACTGATGTCATATATAAACAAATTCATCAAAGACTAATTAGATAATATGTATATGTTGCAACAAAGTCCCTTGCCTGAAACTTTTGAAGCCAGTGCTTTTTGAAACTTGGAACCTTTTGGATTTTCAAAAAGTAAATTGTGCGGGCTGGAGAGATTACTCAGTGCCTAAGAGTACTTGCTGCTCTTCCAGAGGAGCCAAAATGAATGCTTCCTTCTTTTAAGTTAGTTCTCAGGTACTTTATGACAGTAACAGAAAGCAGACTACCATCTAGTTGAAATATAGTAAGTAAATGCAGGGTAATGGGAAAACGTAGATCTGGCAAATCCTAGAAATCTCGTGTGTGTGTGTGTGTGTGTGTGTGTGTGTGTGTGTGTGTGTGTGTGTGTGTATCTATGGGATCTATAAGAATGACTAACAGGCTATGGTCCAGTTAGTCCAACAATGGCTGTCTACCAAGAGAAAGTCTAAAAATCTAGTAGTTGTTCCGTCCACAAGGCTGATGTCTCAGCTGGTCTTCTGTATACAATGGAATCTCTAAGAAGTAGGCTCTAACGCCAGTGAAGTAATGAACTTGCCAGCAAGAGTGAGGGCAAGCAGACAAAGACAGAGCTTCCTTCTTCCATGTTCTTTGTACTGACTGAACCAAAAGATGTGGTACAGATCAGAGGCGGATCTTCCATCTCAAAAGACCCAGGTTAAAGGTTGGCCTTCTCCTTTCAAATGATTAAACTAAGAAAAATCTCTTACAGGTGTACCCAGCTGCTTGGGTTGTAGTTAATTTCAGATGAAGTCAAGTTCACAACCAAAAATAGCCATTTCTATCTTTTTTCCTTCCTTCCTTTCTTCCTTTTTCTCTCTCCATCTGACCTCCAACTCCCTATGCTAGACTCAGTCTATGGGACCAACATCTGCTTACCCAGTATAGCGTAGATAAAACATTAGCTGACTGAGTGGCTAAAAAACATTCTGGAAAAATGGGGACCCAAAAAGAAAAGGAGAACCCAGAAAATCATGCGAGAAGAAAGAAACAAAGGAAAAAGAAAAGAGGACCAAAGCAAAAGGTTGTACAAATAGGAGGATAGGAAAGGGAGAGGAAAATGGGTCCTTACCCAAGCACTTGTTCTTGCACCACCTTACTAGCAGGCTCTGTAATTTTCCAGGCTCAGGATAAGAAGCCTAACCACATGGCTTTCCAGACACAGTCCTAGATAGAATCACTTTAATTGCATTTGCATCAGAGAAGGGCATTGCCTTGTGCAGGGCCCAGGAGTTTGTGATTACCACATAGGCCCCATGTGTGTAACAGGGAAGCAGATGGGTAAAAGATGCAGTGAACTCTTCTAAACTGTGCCCAAGTTGTACTCAGTCCAGGGATGAGACTGATGACCATGGCTAAGGTAGGGTCTAAAGCTTGGCCTTTGTAGGGCAGGGATTGAAGATGAGAGACATCTCTAGGAGAAACTAGGCATTATTTTGCATTGCTGACACCCAGAACAAAATGGCAGTTGGATGACCCCTAATGCAAAGAGTAATTGTATTTTCAGAAGCCAAAGATCAGACCATCTTTATTTGCGTTGAGCCATCACATGTTGTGATAATGTACTTTTCAGTTATGTAAGTCAGATAATGGCAGTTGGGAACGACTTGGCCTGGTTTGGACAACAGGCACACTGTCAGTTCAAAAGGGCGGGGGCTTTTGTGACATTTGGACCCCTTGAGGTCACAGGCAATCACAGGACTGTTACAGACTTCTTGGACTGTGCTTGGAGTTTCATGGATGAATGTGTAATGGTTTATGCAAGTGTGATTATATTCCTTCATCTTGGATATCATCAAGGTGTTACAGTCCCTGGCATTTAAGTCAATCTTAAAGTCTTGTTTGCTCTGTGAGAGAGCCTTAGTCCCCAGCATCCTACTTCCTCCAACGTCATCTTCATTGAGGACAGTCTCTTCTAGCCAGTTAGATTGTGCCATTTCTTTGTAGCCAAGCGCCGGTGCTTTTGTGGTCCAGGTGCCTTCTCCCTCTTCAGTGGCCTCAGCTGTGTCCTTGGAGTCACCAGGCCAAAACTCACTGAGTGGCTGATCACTATCCTGCAGGACTGCAGCAGCCATGTGAAGGCCCAGGCCCAGGCCCAGGCCCAGGCCTAGCAACAGCAGCAACATCATGAACAACATATGCACCAGAGTCACCTTCATTTTGCCTGGAGAAGAGTGGGAAGATGAAGGCATGATGTAGAGATAAACTCTGGCTCATGTCATGGTTAGCCAAAGTCAGCAAAATAGGCCCCAGTTTCTCCACTCAATTCACATATTACTCCATCTACCTAAGGCAATGAATCTCTTTATTGAACGTTTCTTTTGCCCCTCCTTACCACATTCCCCTTCCCTGTGTAATAAGGTGTGGGTCTTGAGGATTGGAAAGTAACAAGTAGAAGTGATTTTAAACAGGCGTGTACCCAAGGAATCAATAAGGGAACTTGATACCACTCTATCCTTTTTCATGTGATGCTGGAGCCTTGAACATGCTAAGCCAGAGCTCTCCCTTTGAGATGGAGCCCACTAGTCAATTCTTAAACAGAAACTATTTCCTAATCATCAAAGAGAATAGCTAAGCCAAATGAATACAGAGAAATGCTTACAGAAAACCTTCCTCTAGGTAAAGGACTAGACTCATGCTAGGAGACACTATGCATTTTTTTCAATCCCAGTTTTATTTTACTTGTTATTATATTACCCTTCTCTCCAAAAGAGATAAAAATGAATAGGAAGAGTAGTAAGTTCATTCTCATTCCCAAAGTAAACCTCCAGAAATGTTCAATGACAGCTCAGGCCTCTGCTACATTTTGTCATTAGAGCTTCTATTTGTAGTTAGGGAAGAAATGCAGTAGCACTTTCTTACTCTCTAGCTATAATGACTGCTGCTATTGATTGGGGCCTGTACCTCAGCTAAGGCAGGAAGATGGTAGCTGAAAAGAAGACAGGTCTTTGGGGTTACCAACTCTAGGTTCCACGTTGTTAGGAAAAGTGGGAAGGACATGCCGGGTACAAGCAGACTCTAAAGAGGATGAGACAGGGAAGCATAAAACTGGCCATCCTGGTCAAGAACTACCTAGCTGTGAGGAAATCTGAAATAGAATACTATGCTCTTGGCCAAAATTGGTGTCCATTACTCCAATAATACTGAATTGGGCTCAGCACGTGCAAAATGCTATAGCATGTGTGCACTGGCTGTCATTGATTCAAGTGATCCTGACTTATTAGAAGCTTGCCAAAACAGACCAGTGAGAAATAAATAGGAAAGCTTTTCTTTAATAAAACTAACCAAAGTTTGGTTTTGTTTTAAAGACAGGAAAGAAGGAAGTGTAAGAAGAATGAAACCAAATGGGCTATAGATGTGGCTCAGTTGGTAGAGATCTTGCCCAACAAGCATGAGGCCCTGGGGTTGCTCCCTGAGGCATCCAACCCTGCTGTGGCTTACCTGTATTTGTAAGCAGCTTCAGATAATCCTGGCTCTTTCTGTGCCCCTGGTTCTGTCCTTTCTTCCCTGTGAACAGTTCCCAGAAACTGCTCTCCATAAAAATCTATCTCCTTGTGTGCCGTGGGCTTTTAAACCGCCGGGATCCCTGAACCCACTCCTCTCCCCTTCCTCCCAACACAGAAGAAACACATTCAGATAATTTGCATTTCTGCTCCCACAAACACTTTGAAGCAAAGCAATTTAGGCAATGACAGGAAGTGTTGTCTAGCCCAGGGAAACTTCAGTTTTATTTCATTAGTCAACTGTTGTACTCTGAGTTACGCCCACTAACCTGTGGTTTTAGAGCTGTCTGACCCTGTGTATGAATTTCAAGCCTTATTCTAGTCTTGTTTCCTACACGTACTGACTTAAGCCCTTTCCTATCACTTATGGAATGTTAGTTTCTGGTGTTTTATTTTGTTTGCATTACCTTTCCAACACTGCTTCTCACAGTTTACCACTGTATCATGATTTCATTTGACTATTTACAGTGGGGAAAAAAATAAGTCCAGGTTTTTTAAATGTAGGGTTTTTTTGTTTTGTTTTTTGCTTTTTTTTTTTTTTGGCCCTAGAAAAAGATTACCCAAAGCAGAAGAATTCATCAGCTCCTACATGGGTTGAATAAAGCCAGTCAGCTCACTATGTAGATATTCCCTTGTTTAGCTTGATTTCAGATCACCTGGGGATTGTTAAGACACTATAAAGACCAGCTCCAGATCCACTGTCATGTAGGTGTTTTCTCCAGTCATCGGGTAGGGTTCTGAGAGTTCTGTCATCTACAAAGTTTCTGATTTTTTTTTTCTTTTGAGCTATGGTTCATTCATGAGTGGCAAGCAAATGCATAAGTAAAACCTCACCTGCCCTGTGCTAAACTAACTATAGTCTGGTTTGCTTCAACTAGAGGAAAAGGCCTTTCTTATAATCCATATGAAGGAGCTGTGGAGATCTGAGGGTTTAGATAGATGGTTTTACATTTTAGTTCACGTTCACATAAGTCACTTCACATGCCCTCTCATCTCTTTACCACATGAGCTTTAGAATTTTTCCTCCAGTTTTATAAGAAAATTGAAGCCACAAGCTGTTTAGTGACCTGTGTAAGCCACATTAGCAGGATGCAGAGAGATAGGGGTGGCTCCCCCTCTGTCAGCTGCCACCCATTGCTCCTTGTCTTTGTGAACAAAAACTCCTGAGAGAAGCTATATCCACAGAGACTGGCTGATTAGAATTCCAGTACTGTGGAGAGACTGGAATGCTGCAGGTCCAGAGGCTGATGACCTTATCTTGGGCTAGATCTAGTCTTCCTGAACAGTCAGCCATTCCTTGTCTGGGCCAGTGTCTGAACCAGCATCTTGTGACTAACAGATAGAAATCTTTTGCAATCTATTAACTTAGCAGACCACTAATCTCCACCAACACAATAGCTAAGAATGTCATCAGATAGCATCTTAGGTCTATAAAAAAGCTTCCTCCATCTTGTTGTACCTGCCTCTCTGATGTACCCACCAATGTATTTTTAATCTGCCTTGATTTGTGACTTTAATCTTTCTGTAAAACTATCAAGTTCATGAAAGTGCTTCCACATTGGAACGTGGAATTTGAGGTAACCTAAGTCTGTGTTCCCAGACCATGGTCACTCCTTGGCTATCTTTTATTCCTTTCAAGATGAGAGCTGTGGTTTTTGTGTCAACATCTTACACTACCTTCCCAGACACTAATAACTGGCTCCAGTTGATGTCAATTTTCTCGTGGCTCTAGAGCACAGTTGGTTACCCCTGATGACAAAAACAATATTGAATGCATAAGTTGACTACTATGAGTAGTTCCCCAAAACTCTGGAACCCTCTATTTCAAAAGTACTGTTCTTTATAGCCTCCATTTTTTCTAAATAATAAAAAAAATTATTTATTTGGAGACACGGTGGCCCATGTTGGCCATGAACTTGTGTCATTCCTCTTACCTCAGCCTCCCGGTGCTGGGCTTATAGGATGGGACCATGAAGCCAGATCTGGTTATTATTGTAACAATTCAACTCTGTAGAATGAACGCACATAAATCTGATCTCAATTCATAGAGCAGAAGCCTTCCAACATAGTTCTTATAACCCGTTCACTCCTCTCTAATCTCTGCAGTTTCTCTGACTTGGGTTCTAACCCATTCAGGCCCTGGGTCCCTTTGACAGACTATAACTCTTTAGGGAGTTATTGTACTATTTTGTTCTTTCTTTTCCTTTCTTTCTTTCTTTCTTTCTTTCTTTCTTTCTTTCTTTCTTTCTTTCTTTCTTCCTTTTTTTTTTTTCCAAAACAGGGTTTCTCTGTGGCTTTGGAGCCTGTCTTGGAACTAGCTCTTGTAGACCAGTCTGGTCTCGAACTCACAAAGATCCACCTGCCTCTACCTCCCGAGTGCTGGGACTAAAGGCGTGCACCACCAACACCCGGCTCTTTTGTTCTTTCTACGGACTACTTTTGGAATCTATGTACTGTCGGAGGAGTTTTGCTAATAACATATAAACAACAAAACATACCATAGTCACCTCACTCTGGTGCCAAAGAAACTTCCAGAACCAATAAAATTCATGGGAGTAGTTCCCCAAAACTCTGGAACCCTCTATTTCAAAAGTTCTGTTCTAAAAAAAAAAATGCACAAATGTTTAGAGGGTAACCAACCAACTTGTTATTGAAGTTGGATTTGCACTTTGCACCACCCTGCCTAGTTGAGGGTTACTTTTTAAAAGTGTTTAGTAGCCATTCATCTCTATTTTTTTAGACTCCTGCCAGGGAAGAAAGTAGGTTGATTGTATATCTTCATCTCTCCTTTTCTCCTCCAGATCCAATCCCTTAGTCTCATACCCACCTTTATAACAAAACACCTGCTTTAGTCTCCCTTTCCTCTTTGACCTCACCCTTAATGGACCAGGAAGATCTTCTCTTTCAACCTTCCATCTCCCAACTCACCCCACTGTTCCAGCCTTCAACACCAGCAACCATTCCCTGGGAACACACCAGCTGAGCAGGGCAGGGAAATAAGTAAACTAGCTGAAGACCTTCACCACCCCCTCCTCTCCTCCAAATCCAATCCCACAGTCTCATCCCTACCCTGCAACAGAACCCCATCTTCTTTCCCCATCTGCCCACATCTCCTGCAGTCTATCCCCATTCCTAGGTGTCAACTCTCAATACCCAGAAACACATTTACCTGTATCCCCAAGTGGTTCACAGAAAAATTCCTACCAGGTAACACACAGCCACCATACTCTTCTAAAATCCAGAGAGGAAACAAAAAACAAGAAAAAAAAAAAAAGCCTACCCAACAAAGACAAGACCAGATATGAGCTCCTAGAACTATAGTCTTCATAATCCCAGATATTTAAATGCCAACATAAAAGCACAATCAATAACAGCCAGGATAATATGTCTCCACTAGAGTCCAGCAATCCTACCACACAGCTGAAGCACAAGAAAAAGACCTTAAAGCAGCTTTTACTTATATGATAGAGGTCCTTAAAAAGGAAATGAATAAATCCTTTAAAGAAATCCATGAAAATGCAAACAGTGGAAGGAAATGAATAAAACTATTTACACCCTGGAAAAGGAAACAGACTCACAAAGAAAACCCAAACTGAGAGAATTGTGGAAATGAAAAATTTAGAACAAGAACTACAGAGACAAGCTTCACCAACCAAATACAAAAGATGGAAGAGACTCTCGGTTGTTGAAGACACAATAGAAAAAATAGATACCTCAATCAAAGAAAATGTTAAATCTAAAAAAATTCTTGATTCAAAACATACAGGAAATCTGGAACACTGTGCAAAGACCAAATATAAGAATAATAGGAATAGAGGAAGGAAGAGAAATCCAGGTTAATAGTCAAGAAAATATTTTCAATAAAATCATAGAAGAAAAGTTTCCTAACCTAAAGAAAAAACACCAAAAAGATACAAGAAGCTTACAGAAAAACAAATAGACAGGACCAGATGAAAGGTTCAGGCAGATACCTAGGCTGGTCAAAGGGCCCTGTGTTGTGTGGCCACGTCATGGCTACATCACTTGTTACTGTAAGACCCCCAGAACGCCCAGACTCCTGGGATCTCAGCCCAGGATTGTGGCCACCCCAATCACCAGGCAGATTTGAAAGTTTGATGCAAAAAGCATGAGGCTTTATTGTTGTTTAACGAGCTAACCCCATGTTAGCTCGGGTCTTTCACCCACCTGCCATGGCAGATGGCTAGCAAAGACAGCTCAATCCGGCTGCATAGAGATCTTGTAGGGCAGCGTAAGGGGAGTGTCTAGGGTTCGCACAGGCTCAGGATTGGTGTGCCTCCAGGCTTGGAGGGCTTTCCCTGTGTTGATTGGCCAACTGGTTGTTATGGCCCATAGGCCCTCCCAGGGTGGTTGCTATGCTCTGTGTGTCATTGTTGTGCACTTGTCCAAAAAGCACACCCAGAGCCGTAAAATATAGCACCACCAACTAACTCCTGATTCGTTCCTTGCCACGAGGCAGGCATCTGAGTTTCTAGTGACTAGGACAAGGTCAGACAAGCTGTATGTCTGCCGAAATGGGGTGCTGGTCCCTTCAGTTATAGGGCTGCATAGGGACTCTACGCATGCACAAGTTCCCCCTTTTAAGCCTGTGTCCAGCCCATATCTCTCTGCTCTCTTCTCTGTTTCTGGTGGTCGACCACTCATTCCCCCTCTTTCCTCTCTCCTGTCTGCTCTGTTCTTGGCTCTTCTTGTCTCTCTCCCCCACCTGTAATAAACTAGTGTATCTCTCGTTCTCACATCTCATCTTGTGCCTTTTTATATTTTTAAACTTAAACAAAATAACAACATTGGCATCCGACCCGGATTAGGCTTCCCCTCCCCCATAATCTTGACTCATTAACCTGCGGGGACCCTAGTAGTCGAACCAACGGCCCACTCCATCTCACTGGTTCTCTGGGACTCTGCATGCAACAATGGCAACGATTCGGTAAGGGAACACCCTCTCAGTCAGCATAAACATCTCCCTGAACACGAAGGACTGACAATTTACTGTCCAGCACCCTTCCTGTGTTCTTGGGGTCGGGGAACACCCGATGCAGTTCGTTAAGGCATCCAAACTCACTTACCTCAGTACAAAAAAAAAATGGCCCAAATATCCCTTAGATGATGAGTCGAATTGGCCACCTAATGGCTCTCTGGATCCCGATATTTTATTGGATCTATCTAACTTCTGTCAGTAAACCAGAAGATGGAAGGAGTTACCCCATATCCAAGCTTTCTTCTACCTCTCTGTGGGAACCTCTTTTCTCCTGGGAATGTCCTGTTTTGCTAGAAATCTTACCCTCCTGTTCAAAATGTCTCTCACTCTCCTGTTTATTGTATCTCTGCTGCCCTTCTACTGTGTTTCTTCTTGTTTCGGATGCCAGCGACTCCCATTGACCTTGCTTGGGGCAGTATCTGCTCGGAGATGCTCTGAGAGATTTTAGTTTTCATTTTTTTACCCCATGAATGGGGTTTCTTTTAGGTTTTATACCCTAGCACCACTCATATAGACTGGTATATTCGATCCACGAGGAGTCTTTCAGGTTTTATACCCTTGCACTGCCCATAGACTAGTGCAGTTGTTTCTCAGACCTACAGTGGTCTTTTTGGATGTTGTGCCCCTTGGACTCTGGTGTCCTATTAGTTTGTCCATAGACTAGTGCAGTTGTTTCTCAGACCTACAGTGGTCTTTTTGGATGTTGTGCCCCTTGGACTCTGGTGTCCTATTGGTTTCACACATCTTTCTGCCTCACTCGTGGAGAAAGTCACTTCTGCCAGCAGTTGGGAACATGCTTATGGCGGCTGCCATCTTGGCCATGTGGCCTAACCTGGGGGCCGCCATGTTGGTTATGTGGGCTAGCTTAGGAACGGGTTTACAGAAGCTGCCATCTTGACCACATGACCTAGCTGTAGGCACACCCACTTAGTCCAGCGGTTTGGGCCGGCAAACATGGCTGTCAGATACAATTTTTTACTTCTTGCTTTTTATTTTTTTGTCTCAGATTTCTTCTTTCACTGGCCCTGTTGTGCATGGCTCATTTATGGAATGCTGTGCCTTTCCAGGATCTACTCTGTCCCTTTAAATCTCCTGTCTTTTTGCCATGTATGGATCAGAGATTACACTCTGGTTCCCCCTTTTACTCTTACTCAGTCCTGTTTGATGTATCTGTTTGTCTCTGTACATGTGATTTAAATTTAACTTTATACTTAGCTAACTCTATATGCAACTTAAATTTAACTATGCTAAGTCTCATATTTCTAAATTGTTATGTATCTTTAAATGATGGTAAATATTAAAAGTCATAAAGGTCTAATTTAACTTTATATTTAAAATATAAGCTAACTCTATACAACTTAAATTTAACTGATATATCTTTAAGTGATGATGAACATTTAAAATTATAAAGGTCTATTCCAAATTAACAAAATATTTATAACACTCAGTCCATCCTGTAAACTGTTTATAAAGGTAAAGCTTTTATTACAAAAGGGGACTTTCCTCTACTTCTTTGATAGACAGACAGCCCTCAAATGCTCAGAGATCTAGAGAACATGGCATTTAAAATGTTTTATTTAAAAGCTTTTTTATAACAGAGAGACAGGTCAGCTGCTGGTCCCACTCCATTTCCTCCTAGAAGACTGGTGGGCACTGAAGAAACTCCAGCCACAAAAATGGCAATGCTAGTCACTGACCAACCCTGCCCTTCACCTCAACTGCTACAAAGGACTCTTCAGACTGTGGACAAGAGGACAATGGAATCAACTTTCTCCACATTGCTTGGGTCAATGGTAGGCGAGCCTTCCTACAGTCCCTAATTCACAGGTCACATGCTATCAGCAAGATGTCCTGCTGCCCATAACCATGGAGGACCTTGGGGGTGGCTGTCAATGCAGCCAGCTGGCAAGTTTCTGTTATTCTTTTATCATTAACTCAGGTAAAATTTTATCCTTATCAAGAACTCCGATGCTTTTGATGACTGGTAGTCTTGCCAGCTTAAAGCAAAACAGATTTCAGGAACAGGTATTTTAACATTTATCTATATAAAGATGGTAATGTAAGGTATATGAATTAAAGTTATGAAGGTCTGAGGATAAAAAGGCTAAAGTGATGGCAAAGTGAGTTGAGACATTAAAAAGAATGATATATGTTCCAGATTTCTCTCTTTCTCATGCTACTCTTCATAATCAATAAAGTTCTACAATGCCACTATACAATCATAACTACAAGGCCAAGATTAAGGTGCTTTTCATTGTCCTAAAAATATCTGTCAATTTTAAAATGTAATGCTTTCAGCCAAGTTGATTCTAACATAAATATGCTGCTAATGTGTCTAGTACTTACATTTTCACAAACTCTAAGGATTTTTGTAAGTTCCAGGGAGCCGAATTGGCCCACCCAAACAGGTCAGATTAACTCCAGATGTTATTCAACCTTTCCCTGGTCCTGGATTCCCTTCCCTCATCTTGGGATCCCTTGGAGACCCCTCCCTCATCTTATAATACTCCTCTCAAGTACCAGGACCTAAGAAAAAATTTTTTTTCTAAACTTAACCTTATCCTCTGCTCTGCCAACATCTTGCCAGGTCTAAAGAGGTGCTAGAGTTACAAATAGCCAGGACTTCGATGGAGCAACCAGCTACCCCAGGACATGGCAACATCCCAGTTTTCTCAGGTCCCTCAAAGATGGTCAACACCTCCCAGGTCAGCAGGAAATAGTTTTGAGAACTCGGCATTCTTATCCCCTAACTTGCCATGTCTAACACACCATCTTTTTAATAATAAGTAAAGGTGGGAATGAAAGGTTCAGGCAGATACCTAGGCAGCTCAAAGGGCCCTGTGTTGCATGGCCATGTCATGGCTACATCACTCATTACAGGGCTGCATAGGAACTCTGCGCATGCTCGAGCTCCCCTTTTAAGCTTGTGCCCACATCTTTCCACTGTCTTCTCTGTTTCCGGGGTCAACCACTCACTCCCCTTCTTTCCTCTCTCCTCTCTGCTCTGTTCTTATCTTTTCTGGTTTCCCTCCCCCACGTGTAATAAACTATGGTTAAATGTATCTCTTGTTTTCACATCTCATCTTGCATCTTTTTATATTTTTAAACTTAAACAAGAGAACACCAGAAAAGAAAGTCCCCTAAAAATATTAACAATCAAAACACTAAGACAGAATCAAGAGAAAAAGACCAAGTAACATATAAAGGCAGACCTAACTGACTTCTCAATGGAGAACCTAAAGGCCAGAAGAGCCTGGATAGATGTGCTAATGACTCTAAGATACCACAGATGCCACCCCAAACTATTATTCCAGCAAAACTTTCAACCACCATAGATGGAGAAAACAAGACATTCCACCATAGGTGGAGAAAATAAAGCCAAATTTAAGCAATACTTACCTATAAATCAAGCCCTAAAGAAGATGCCAGGAGATGCTGAGCGTTGGTGGCACACGTCTTTAATCCCAGCACTCAGGAGGCAGAGACAAGTGGATCTCTGTGAGTCTGAGCCCACCCTGGTCTCCAAAGTGAGTTCCAGGACAACCTCCAAAAGCAATACAGAGAAACCCTGTTTCGAAAAACAAAAAACAAAACAAAAAGATGCCAGAAGGAAAGCTCCAACCTAAGGAGGTTAACTTCAACCATGAAAACAACAGGGAATACATGATCTCAGACCATCAAGATCAAAAAAGGAAACACACACACACACACACACACACACACACACACACACACACACACACGCCCAACCACCACCAACAACAAAATAACAGGAATCAACAATCTTTGTTCATCGATATAAATGGTCGTCTACGGCCATACCACCCTGAACGCGCCCGATCTCGTCTGATATAAATGGTCTTAATTCCCCAATGAAAAGACAAGACTTACAGAATGAATGCAAAAATGGGACCCAGCCTTCTACTGAATCCAAGAAATATATCTCAACATCAAAGATAGACATTAATTCAGGGTTAATGGTTGGAAAAAGATATTCCAAGCAAATGGATCAAAGAAGCAAGCTGGTGCAGCCATTTTCATATCTAACACAATATACTTCAATTCAAAACTAACCAGAAGACATAGGGAAGGACGCTACATACTCATCAGAGGAGAAATCCTCCAGATGACATTTCCATTCTTAACATCTATGCACCAAACACAAGGGCACCCAATTTATAAAAGAAACACTACTAAAATTTAAATCACATATTGCCCCTCACACACCGATGATGGTGGGAGACTTCAATACCCTACTCTTGCCAGTTAGACATATTACCCAGACAACAACTAAACAGAGAAATGCTAGCGCTAACAGGCGTTATTAACAAAAGGTTCTAACATATATTTACAGAACTGCTGGAAGTCTCACCATTCCCAGTTTCAAGTTGTACTACAAAACTATAGTACTAAAAACTGCATGGGTATTGGCGTTAAAAACAGACACATTGATCAATGAAATTGGATTCAAGACCCAGACATAAATCCACACAACTATGGACACCTGATTTTTTATAAAGATGCTAGAAATACACACTGGAAAAAAGACAGCATCTTCAACAAATGGTGCTAGTCAGGCTGGAAGTCTGCACACAGGAGAATGCAAATAGATCCATACTTACCACCCTGTACAAAACTCAAGTCCAAATGAATCAAAGACCTCAACATAAACCTAGACACACTGAACCTGATAGAAGAGAAAGTGGGGAACAGCCTTGATTCATTGGCACGGAAAATGTTTTTCTGAATAGAACACCTTTAGCACAGGTAACGAGATCAACAGTTAATAAATGGGACCTCATAAAATTGAAAAGCTTCTGTAAGGCAAAGGACACCATCATTCAGACAGAGCAGCAGCCTACAGAACGGGAAAAGGTTTTCACCAACTCCACATTCAATAGAAAACTAATATCCAAAATATATAAAGATTCTAAGAAACTAGACATCATATTTCTTTTTTAAAAGATTCATTTATTTATATTTTATGAGTTTAAGTGTTTTGCTTGTATGTGCATATGTGCACTGTGTGTGTGTGTGTGTGTGTGTGTGTGTGTGTGCCTTGTGCCCACAGAAGTGAGAAGAAGATGTTGGATACTCTGGAACTGGAGTTACAGTTCATTGTAAACCTCCATGTGGATTCTGGGAATTGAACTAAGTCCTACAGAAAAGTGGCCAGTGCTCTTAACCACTGAACCATTTCTCCAGCCCCTGCATGTCTTCTTTCAGAACTTCCTCTACAGTTCCTAGCACATATTGCTGTTTGGATTGTTTGTTTTCTTGGTATTTGGGGTTGTGTGTGTGTGATTTGAGATTGTTATTGCTATTTAGTCCATTTTCTCAATACTAATCCTTCTGATCCATGAGCATTGAAAATCTTTCCATTTTCCAATGTCTTCCTTAATTTCTTTCTTCAATGTTTTAAAGTTTTCATTGTAGGGTTCTTTTATTTCCTTTGTTAGATTTATTCCAAGGATTTGTTGCTATTGTTTGGTTTGGTGTTAGTTTTTGTTTTGTTTTGTTTTGTTGTTTGTTCTTATTGTGAATGGCATTGTTTTTCTGGTTTTGTTCTCATTATATTTACCATTGATATATAGGAAAGCTATGCATTTTTGTATATTTATTTTGTATCCTGCTGCTTTGCCAGCTTGAGGATGATCTGGTGGAGTCTATGGTGATAGAAGCATATCATCTTAACATAGACAATATGACTGCTTCTTTTCCTACTGGACTCCCATTTATTTTCCTCTTGTTTTTTGCTCTCATTTAGACTTTAGGCACTATATCACATAGAACTGGAGAGAGTGGACCCTTTCTCTTCTTTCTGATCTTAGTGGAAATGGTTAGACTTTTCCCACATTTTGTATGGTTTAGGATATAGGTTTGTCATATGTACCCTTTATTATATTGAGTATTTTTCCCGTCTGTAATTTCTCTAGGATTTCAAATCATGAATCAATTTTAGCTTTGTCAATGATTTCATCTATGTCTATTGAAATAATCATTTGATTTGTGTACTTGGCAGCACTTATGTAATGAATTATATTTACTTATTTACATATTGTGGTGGTTTGAATGAGAATGGCTTCCATATGCTCATATGTTTGAACACTTGGTTCCTAGTTGGTGGAACTCTTTGGGAAGGACTAGGAGGTGTGGCTTTGTTGGATAATGATGTTTGTCTGTATATATGTTTCTCTTATTGGTTGATGAATAAAATATAGATTGACCAGTAGAGGCAGGAATATAGGCGGGGCTAGGAGATGAGGAGAATGCTGGGAAAAGAGGCAGGAGAGGGCCGCAAGTAGATGTCATGTAAAGACCAGGAAGATGGGATGCTCCAGGTGTTCTCTGGTAGGATAAGGTCATGTAAAAATACATAGATTAGTAGTTATGGGTTAATAATTAAGAAAGAGCTAGCCAGTAAGAAGCCTTAGCTGTTAGCCAACAGTTTAATATATGACTGTGTGTATTTATTTGGGGCTGAAGGGTGGCAGGACCTGGTGGGACAGAAACCTCCATCTTCAGGATGAAGTGTGTTACAGCGCAGGCTTTGAGGTTTCACATGCTTCCTGTCATCCTCAGTGCCATCTCTGCTTCCTGCTTGGGGTTTGAGACATGATCTCTAAGCAGTTCCTGCTGCCATCACTTTACTTTGCCATCATGGACCCTAACCCTCTGAAACCATAAGCCCAACTAAATGCTTTCTTTTATAAGTTACGCCTTGGTTATGGTATTTTGTTCCAGTAAGAGAAAAGTAACTTATATAGATGTTTATACAAAAAAAAACCTGACTATTTCTGTAAAGAACCTGACTGTGTGGGTTTTTTTTCAAGGGATGTAAAGGTTTGGGGACTTTGGAGTAGGAATGCAGTTGAATGCTGAAAGCAAAGCTTAGCAGGCTGTCCTAGTAGGTGCTAGTAGACAGTAATGTTGAGAGTTATATGGAATGTGGAGGCCCAGCTCAAGATGCTTCAAGGGAAGCAAGAACTTTAATATTAACTGGGCTAAGAACTGTTCTTGTGATATTTTGGCAAAGGATATGGCTGCATTTTGGTCTAGTCCTAGAAATTTGCCTGAGGCTAAATTTAAAAGTAATAGACTAATTCCTCTGGCAGAGGAGATTTAAAGACAGCCTAATATTGACTTTGTTGTGGTTATTAGTAACTACTCTTATGCAGGTCTATAATGAAAAAGGGCAATCTAGGCAAAAAGAAAAACAAAAATATATAGTTTAAAGAGAAAAAGAGTGCCAGGAAATTTAATATTGGGGCCAGGGCTTATGCTGAGAGAAATAAATTGAAAAAAGGCCAAATATGCATTGGAATAAAGGGAAGGATGCCTCCAGGGCAAGACCCCACATAAGTAAGTTTCCAAATTGTGAAAAGAAAAGTCTGATGAATTTTCTGCTTCTAAAATTCAACAACAAATCAAAGCTGCTACAAGTGTGATTCAAGTATCCCAGGGTTAATTCCAAGTTGGAAGCTAAATTTGGCAATATGATCCATGTAGGTTTGGCTTTAGAGTAACTAAGGATTTCTGAGTAAAGGGCTTGTGGAATCTCCGTCTGAAGTTAAGGAGAGCTGCTGAGGCCAGGCAGTGCATGTCAGGGCAGTCTCTGCATGGAGGCCCTGACAGGCTATTGCTTCAAGCTGTGGAAGTGAAGCTTGGGTTGGGTTGGAAAGTCCAAGATGTTACAGGCAGGTGCCAGAGCTGCTGGACATCTGCCAAGGAGAGCTGCACACAGCGAGTGGAACCTGTTTCAGAAAGAGGTGTATGTCTGTCACAGGCAGAAAAGCTCAACAGGTGGTGACAACTCAGTCCTTTGACATCAGATGCAGAACTACAGGATGTGGTATTTTCCTTGCTGGTTTTTGGTCTTGTGTTGGTCCAGTATTTCCTCACTATGCCTCTACTTCCTCCCCTTTGGAAGAGTAATGGCTGTTCTGTGCCACCGTATATTGGAAGTATAGGATTTGTGTTTTGATTTGCAGGGAGTTACAGTTCAGAGCTCACCTTGAGTCTCAGAAGAGATTTTAAGCAATGTTGAGACTGAAAGACTGTGGGAACTTTTGAAACTGGATTAAATGCATTTTGCATTATGATAGGTCCATGAACATTCGGAGGCCAGAGATTGGCATGTGATTGTTTGAATGAGAATGCCCCACATAGACCATATGTTTGAGTATTTTGTTCCTAGTTAGTGAAACTGTTTGGGAAAGGCATGGCTCTTCTGGATGAGGTATGTCACTTCACAGAGAGTTGAGGGTGTTAAAAAAAAAAAAGCAGCTCATATCACCCCAATGTTCTCTCTACTTCTTGCTTGCAGTTCAAGATGTGATCTCCCAGCAGTTCCTGTCACTATGTCTTTGCTCCACCAACATAGACTCTGATCCTCTGAAACAATAACCCAATTAAATGCTTTTTTCCAGTAAGTTGTTTTGGTCATGCTGTTTTAGTAATAGAAAAATAGTTAACACATAGTTGAGCCATTCCTGCATCTCTGAAATGAAGACATGGATGTTGTGGATCAGCATTTTGATGTGTTCCTAAATTTGGTCTGCAAGCATTTTATTAATAATTTTTTAGAACCAGGTGTAGTGCTACACACCTTTAATCTCAGCACTCAAGTGGCAGAGGCAGGTGGATCTCTATGCGTTTGAGACCCGTGTGTCTACATAGTGAGTAGAGCAGGCCAGCTGGGGCTACATGGTGAGACCGTGTCTATAATAATACCACTTTGTTATTAGCATAATAATGGCTTCATAGAAAGATTAGACACATTCCTTCCCTTCCCACTTTATGGAATTAAGAATGACTGAGGTCTGGAGAGATGGCTCAGTGGCTAAGAACACTGGCTGTGATTCCAGAGGACCTGAGTTCAATTCCCAGCACCCACATGGCAGGCAGCTCACACCTGCCTGTAACTCCAGTTCCAGGGGATCTGACAACCTCACAGAGACAATACATGCAGGCAAAACACCAATGAACACAAAATAAAAATAAATTTATATTTTAAAAAAGAACTATTGATGTTAGCTTTTGTTTAAAGGTGTGATAGAATTCTACAATGAATCCATTTGGCCATGGGATGGTTTTAGTTGGAAGATTTTTATTATTATTATTATTAGTTTTACTGCTCAATCTTGTTGGTTACTATATGCCAGCTTAAATTACTTCCTTCATCTTGGTATGTTACATATATATTCACAAATTCACCTATTTGTTCTATGGTGTTATTTAACTCCAATGTTTCTTTGTTTATTTGTTTATTTTTTCAGAATAAACTGTTTATTGGTGAAAGTAAAATATTGAAGTCATTATCACTGTTTTGGGATGATCTGTGACTTTGTATTTAGTAGTATTTAGTTTGACATTTGGATCCTCTGTGTATGGACATAATAAAGTCCTCTAGGTAAATTATTCAATCATCAGTGTGAAATGGCCTTTATTTTTCTCTTCTGACCAATTTTAGTTTGAAATCTGTTTCCATCAGATATAAGAATAGTGTCACCTTCTTGATTCCTGGTTGACAATGGGATGTATTTCTTGGAGGCAGAAAAGAAAAGAGAGAGGTCCTTTAAGATGGCTTAATGGTTAAGAGCACTTGTTGCTCAACCATGAAGATCTTAAGTTCAGATCACAGCACCCGTGTAACAAGCCAGGCATGATCTCATGTGCAGCCACAGTGATGTAGACTGACTGAAGCTTCCCAGAACTCTTTTTATTCCCAAAGAGAATAGCTCCATAGATCCTATGAACTTAAGAAAATAAGAACTAGATGGAACTGAACAAGCCCCTGCACATGACCTGTAGTTGTTTAAAGTACAGTTTTTAAGCTCTCCTCTAACCCTGATGTTTTCTGTTCTATACTGAGCATGTACTGGAGCCTTTTTTTGTCCCCCCACCCCACTCTTTTCCCTTCAGAAGTTACTAGAATGCTGTGGACTAATCCCTTTGAACACCGTGAAGATGTGTTGCTCTCATTGGTTTAATAAAAAACTAACTGGTCAATAGCTAGGTAGGGAGAGGTCAGGCAGAATAACCAGGTTGAGAGAATGCATGGAAGAAAAAGAGCAGAGGAAGCAGAATGTGTAGAAGATGGGGTAACAAGCCACAAGCCATTTGGTAGCACCTAAATTAATAAATATGGGTTAATTTAATTTGTAAGTGCTAGGTAGTAATAAGCATTTATAGGTAATTATTAAGTCTCTGTGAGTTTTTTGAGGAGCTGGCAGTCCCTACAAGAAACCCCACCTACACTAGGTTCTGCTTCTATAAACTAATTATGAATTTTTAATCATCTTTGTGTGGTTCCATATGCCTTATAATCCAAGTTACACTGGAGTCTGGGATTGCCATAAATTCAAGGCCACCCTAGGCATCACGGTGAGTTTAAGGACAGTTTTCACCACAGAGTGAGACTTGTCCTCCCCAAAACAACATATCAATAAATAAACAAAAGAAAAACAACAAAATAGGCCTTTTAAAATGATGACACTCCTTATTTTTCAAGAGAAGACAGTTGTTGCACAGGGCCAGTGCCAGCTTGTCCTTCTTACTAGTATATAATGGAAAAGTCAATTATTCAATATGGTGTCTGAGAAGTTCCTCTTTAACAATGGTGCTCAGTTAGTCAGTTACAAAGAGGACTATTTGCAATACCCTCTCAGGAAAATCTACTAAGCCCTGGATTGCAGGTCCTGTCCACCTACAGGAGATGAAGGTCATCACCTTCCAGTATGTCAAGAAGTTGAAGAAAATGTAAGAACTATGGAAAAAATTCACTCAACTGAAACATGCTGGAATTAAAGGCGTGCGCCACCAACGCCTGGCTTTGGAAACGTTTTTAAACTTTATTTTTCTCTAAACTTGTGAGAGTGAATAATAGAAACTTAAAAGTGCACTATGAAACCACTTAGGAAAATTTCCAGGAAGACCTGCATTCTGTGGCCTTGACAATAAACTACAAAGCAAGCATGGAGAGGCAGCCTGTTCGAGCAGCCAACACTCTGATGTATTGACTGAATTCATGAGTCAAAGGGTCACCGTGCCTTTTTCTTTTCTTTTCTTTCCCAGTGAACTTTCCCTATCTCCTGCTTTCTTCTTTTCCTCGGAGCCAAATGCTGTCTGCAACCAAGGTAGTCAGCAATATTTATATGAAGAATAGTTACTGGCTGATGAAGGCTCATTCACCCTTGTTTCTAACCATGCTGCAGCAATAGAAACCTAGCAGGGAAAGGAAGAGAGGCTCATGGAGTCTGGATTGCTCTACCCAATCTCCAGTTTTAAGATCAAAAAGGCCTTTGCCTTTTTTCCACTAAAATAAACTCATACCTAGCTTTAAAATATCCCAGCAACAAACAAAAATAATAAAATAATGTCCATGTAGCTCAGTGGTAGAAGGCTGGCCTAGCATATGGACGGGCCTGGGTTCAAATCCCCAGGATTGCTAAAACAGGGCAGTGGAAGCTTACAACCCTGAATGAAATTTCAGCTCCTACAGAGGCAGAAGCTGGAGGATAAGAACTTCAAGTGTATCTCTGGCCTTATACAGCTCAAGGCCCACCTGTGCTACATTAGACCCTGTCTCAAAACAACAACAGAAAACTTGGATTATTCCTTCTTCCTCTTGGTGAGTTCTGTGGCTTGCCTTGAAATCTGACAGCCTGAGTTTGGCCCCAGGACCCACATGGTGGATGAAAAGAACTGACCACTGCAAGTTGTCCTCCGATCTCTACACTCACTCCATGGCATGTGTGTACTCACACATACAGACACATAAAATAAAGAAATGTGATAAAACTGTTAAATAATAAAAACAAATGCAGCTCCCTTCATAGTAGCCAAACTATGGAACCAACCCAAGTGTCCAACAACAGAGGGAACAAATGAGGAAAGTGTAATGCAGATACACAATAGAATCTTTTCAGCCATAAAGAAAGAACAAAGTTGTGTCATTGCAGGGAAATGGGTACAACTGGAGTAATCATAGGAAGTAAATTATCAGAAAGAAAAATGTTTGCTTTCTCCCATTTGTGGTTCCTAGGTTTTGTAGAGAGATAAAATTATATGATATAATGCCATGAAAGTAGAATTCATACTGCCTAATGGGACAAAGGGAACTAATGGGAGGGAGAGAGAACAGGGTATGAGGAGATATGACCAACATACAACAGATTATAAATGAAAAGTTAATGTTAGAATAATAAAATAAGGAGGGAAGATAGTGAAGGGACCAGCTCCCCTTTCGGCAGCCATAACAGCCGAACACGTGCTTGCCATAAACTTGCCTTGGTCACTTAGAGGTCAGATGCCTGCCTCGTGACAAGGAACCAATCAGAAGTTAGCTGGTGGCACTATGCTTTATGGCTCTGGGTGTGCTTTACAGACAAGTGCACAGCAATGACACACAGAGCATAGCAACCACCTTGGGAGGGCCTATGGGCCATAACAACCAGTTGACCAATCAACACAGGGAAAGCCCTCCAAGCCTGGAGGCACACCAATCGTGAACCTGTGCGTACCCCTAGACACTCCCCTTATGCTGTCCTATAAGATCTCTTGGGAGGCCCTAGGAGCCATCCACCATGGCGGGTGGGTGAAAGACCTGAGCTAACATGGGGTTAGCTCGTTAAATTACAATAAAGCCTCGTGCAGTTTGCATCAAGCTCTCGAATCTGCCTGGTGATTGAGGTGACCGCGAACGTGGCCTGGGACCCCGGATACTTGAGTTTTCCGGGGGTCTAACAATAGAACATGATGGGCACAATGTGATCCCCTTGAAACTGTATGTGATGAGAACTTGGAGATTATAACTATGCTCTTCTTTGTACTTCAATGTCTGAAATGTGTATATTAAAAAAAAAAAAACAGCAAAAGTCTTTGGATAAGAAAGAAATTTTAAAAAGTCTGTTGGCAAGGAGAGGAAGGAGCTTAGGGGCCGTTAGAGCAGCTTTGTTTTGTGTTGTGTGTTCACATTGAGGAATCCAAACCACTTCCTGCCACACATCCCTTTCCTGTTCCAGCTGAGGACAAATTAGAGGCTTCTGGGAAGAGTCAGCCAAGGGAAGGAACACCCACATGACTTGGTTTCACTCTAAGTGTTCAGAAGTCAGCACACCCACACCCAGGACCTTGCCAGATTTGAGGTGATGAGACAGAGGTCAAAGGTCATCCTAAGAAGACTGGAAAGAGCAGGATCAGCTCTGGGAATCATCACGGAGAGAGAGCAGCACCTTGGGGAGCATGGGCCTTATTTATTACCCTTTTGTGGAAGGAATTAGAAAGAAATGGTGTCAGCCCTGGGACAGAGGAAACAAGAGGAACTGGTGCCGAAGTGTGAGAGGAACTGGTGCCAATGGTGGTGTAAGTGTGTGTGTGTGTGTGTGTGTGTGTGTGTGTGTGTGTGTGTGTGTGTGTGTGTGTGTGGTGTGTGGTGGGTGTGAGTGTGTGTGTGGTGTGTGAGTGTGTGTGTGTGTGGTGTGGTGTGTGGGTGTGTGTTTGTGTGTGCTCATGCTTCTCTAATGTGTATATACCTGAGAGCAGGTGTGAGTGTGCCAGGGCTCATATGTGGAAGTCAGAGCAGCTTTCAAGGGTCAGTTCTCTGCTTCTACTTTTGGTTTCAAAATTGAACTCAGCCTATCAGGACATCCTGCCAGGCTAGGAGCCAACATTATTGTAAGCACAAGATAAAAATTATCTGATGACAGAATATCTGTATCATTTTCCCTACATGCCCCTCCAAATTTGTTCACATTGAATAAGATAGGGTTAATTTTAATTATAGTCCTTTAATACCAATCTTTTTCCCCCAGGATTTTTCTTTTTCAAAATGGCATTACTTTGGAAAGGGTTGATGTACTTAATAATGCTTGCAGTTGAGAACAGCTTCTATGATGTCATGTAATAGAACTGTTGTCTCTGGGAAATAAAAAGAGGTAGTATTATTCGGGTGAGGACTGGAGTGTGGAAGGTACTTGCCTGGACAGTGACAGAGAAACATGGACAATTTACAAAGAAAGAGAGCACTTTCATGGAAAGTAGACCAGACCTGATGGAAAGATTAGACACTCAGTGCTTCCTGTGTCCCACATTGGACTTTCACAGCTCATTTGTAGGATGTGCACTTTTCTCACTCATGTCTATTTCATGGCAGCCTTAGTGGGGTGGGGTTTCCAGACATAAATTTTGTATGCTAATTTTGAGCTTACTCTCCACCCTTCTGCTATAGTCTCACTGAAAAAGTCACTTGGAACTGTGTTAAGCACCTTTTCTACATTATCTCACCTAACCCTACTCTAAGTAGCCAATGCCATTATCTTCATTTTGTATATGTAGAAATAAATCATTAAGGAAACAAGAAAAATAGAAAGACCATATGGCTAGCAAATGATAGGCTCAGCCTTTGAACTCAGATCTGTCTGACATTGAATCCATATTTGTAGAAGTTCCTGTACAGACAAAAAAAATGCAGAAGTACAGAAATACACTGTCCTGTAAACCCCACAGTGAGGAAGTCCAGGCAATCATGGAGACACATGATAATACTTGAAACTAACAGTACTAAGTGAGAGAAGAAAGAACACTGATGAGGCTGCAGAGGGCGGGAGGGTGGAGGACTCGACTTGAATATCCCCTTTCAAAGCCAAGTGGCTAAAGATTTTCTGATATTGAGCTTCAATGATATTTGTGGGTTTTGTGTCAACAAAATATGGAAATGGGAGGTAAGAATTACTATGAATATATGCATGGTAATTTGGAAGAATTGTATTCTGGGGAGTAATTAAGTATAAACCTCCATTATACAATCAACCATACCATGCTAGAAATTTAGTAGAGCAACATGAACCCAAGAAATCTGTAGACCAAAAATGAGGTGATAGTGAGTTCTATAGCTGCTAAAATCTACCCATTCATTCAAGTGCTTGTCAGCATAGATACGATAGGCTTTGTGCTTGGGAATCAGATGTAAGTGCTCAGCTACTGCTCACTGCCATGCCTGTCTGCCTGCTGCCGTCCCCCTGCCATGACTGTAAGCCTCCAATAAGCCTTTTCTTCTATGAATTTCTTTTGTCACGGGATCTATTTACAGCAATAGAAAAGTAACTAAGACACTTGGAGAAGTGAATATAAGTGGGATGCTAAAAGAACAGAAGATCAAATTGGGCAGTGAGACAAACAATACTACTACTGCTTTAACCCCATCCTGCAATAACACACCTACTGTTGGGAACAGAAGTCACAGAGACAGTAAAAGCCAGAAAAGAGAATCCTCACAGACTTTTCTGGGAAGGAAATAAGTTTTTCATATTCTTCCAAAGATATGTTGATTATTCTAAGTCCCTTATATAAATAAAAATTCCCAGAAAGTAATCACACCTACTGAACTTTCTACAAGGTTGCTTAACTGATAAGATCTTTTCTGTTTCTTGGCTGTTTGGTTTTGGGTTTTTGTTGTTGTTTTTGTTTTTGAAACAAGGCTTCTCTGTGTAGTGCTGGCTGTCCTGGAACTCTGTACACACACCATTCTAGCTGTGAACTACCCCTGCCTCCTGAATGCTGGAATTAAAGTCATGAGTCCCTATAAATAGCTTGATTAGTGCTTTAACAACCGTAAAACATAGTATTTTATCACAGTAACAAAAAAATAAGTAATACAAGTTCTTAGTCCTGTTAATAAAAAAAACTTAGAATGAACTCAGAAGGAAGTTCAAAGACAGTTTATTAGAGTTTGAGAGGAAAGACAACAGAGCATGCAAGCTGAAGATCAAAACAGTTGTTAGGAGGAGGAAAGAGTGACAGCCATGCCTTTTAAATTAGGGTCTGTGGTGCTTTGAATGAGAAAGTCTCCCATAGGCTCGTGTGTATGAACACTTGGTGCCTGCTTGGTAGTGCTGTTTGGAAAGGTTATAGAACTAGGAGGTGGAGCCTTGCTGGAGGAAGTACATCACTGGGGGGTGGGTTTTGAGGGCTCATAGCCTGAACCTACTTCCTGTTTGATTTCTCTGCTTTCTGTGTATGAAAAAGATTTGATCTGCCAAGCCTTCCCCAACAGTGTGGATGCAAGCCCTCTGGAAGTGTGAGCCAAAATAAACTCTTTCTTCTGTAAGTTGTTTTTGGTCATAGTATTTCGCCACATGGCAGGCAAGTAGTTGCATAGAAGTGGGAAGGAGTTTCAGAGATAGAACGAGAAAGCCCAGACTGTCAGAGTAAGCATGCTTAGGATTTGGGCCAGAATCTGAAAGAAAAAGAGATAAAAGAAACGGGGAAAGTGAGAGGCTGTTAAATACACTATCTTCTAAGGAATAATAATTCTCAACCCTCCTTAGCTTGTCTTTGGGTGAGCCAGCTTTCTTGAGGCGTGGTCTCCTAGATAGCTGATTGACAGGCCCAGCTGAATTAACACATAAGAAAGATAATAGTATATTATGCTTTAATCTTTGGGGCACATGTCTCCACCCAGGTCCAATGGTATTCCATTCTTTCTACCAGCAGGACTAAGAAGCCGTAAGGTTAAATTACTTTCACCCTACCACCCCCAGATCCACTCCTCTATTCCCCACACACACAAAAAAAGAGCAGGCCTCCCAGGGAGATAGCCACTGAACAGGGCTTAACACGATACAATAGCTGGGCACAAGCCCTCCTATGGAGGCTAGATGAGGTAACCCAGCAGCAAGAAAAGGGTCCCAAATGCAAGTAAGGGTCAGAGACACCACCACACACCCCCATTGTTGGAAGTCCCACAAGAACACCAAGCTACACACCCTAAGATATATTCAGAGGACCTAGCTCGTAGCCATACAAGGTCTGTTTATTGAACCTTCAGTCTGTAAGTCCCTACAAGTCCTGCTTGGCTGATCTTGTAAGTCATGTTCTCATGGCATCCTTGACCCCTCTGGCTCCTATAATTCTTCCTCATCCTCTTTTTTGGGGGTTCCTCTGGCTCTGCCTTGTGTTTGGCTGTGGGTCTCTTCATCTGCTCCCATTAGTTGCTGGATGCCACCCCTCTGATTACAAGTGGGCTGGTCACCGATCTGTGTCATTCTAAAATCTGGCAGGATGGTGAGTTCAAAGCCAATTTGGAGAACAAGCAAGCAAGCAAGAAAACAGTGGAAGGATTTGGGGGGAGGGGAGGATTAAAAGAAAGAAAGATGAGTAAGAACAAAATGGTCTTTCTCCTTCATTCTGTCTGCCTGGAAGAAGTTCCTCCTCCACAGACCTCTGCCCCGTGATATTGTGCCTCGGGCTCAGAATACATGTGATTGTGGACTGCCTTAATTATTTCTCCTGTTTAATCGACATGGTGATAACAGAGGCATTCAGCCCAGTGAGGTCAGGTGACTTCTCAGAAAGGGTCCCAGGTAGAAGCCCCACAATTAGCCACATTGGCTCAGGTCCAAACATGATTCTGCCTGTGTGTGTCTCAGACAAAGCTGTGGAAAGGCTTCTGGGTTTCTTATGATTGAGTCACAACAAACAATTCTAGATTAGAAAGTGTAGTGTTGGGGTCCTCTTTCCCCCTAGGCTTTTTGGCCACCAGGTTGAGAGAGGAAAGAGCAGATGGGGTGACAGAAAGCTTTGGTGACCTATGAGCACAAACAGAGACAGATCTCCAGGAGACATTTCAGTGGATCAACTCAACTTTATTCCAGAGTATCAGGAGCATATAGAATTGGGGAACCCAGGGACAAACCCTAATTTGCATTAAGTGGCACACTCCTATCCTGAGGCTTAGTCTGTAGCAGTAGGGCCCTATAACAGAGCCTGTAGCACAAGTCTTCTAAGCAGGCGTCTGTAACAAGGGTCAAGCTAAAGATGAATCAGCACCTTTAAAGAGCCTTTAGCTAAGGCCAGTGCTGCAAGACCAGAGACATTCTCTGGATAATGGCAGTTAGAAGCAGGAAGTTCTGCTGGAGGGCGGGAACTCCATTTTGCTGAATTTATTGAGATAGTTGCTAGGCCACGGGGAAGCTGTGACCTCTGACCAGCCAGCAATGTCTTCCAACAGTGTAGCTGGAGCTACGCTGAAAAAAAAAAAAAAAGCTTCACTGAAGCTCCCTTTTGTAGCTTCTCAGCATTGTGAATAAAGAACTTTAAAATGGCCTCAGAAGGAAGCTTGGGGACTACTGAAGTAGAGTTTGAGAGAAAAACAGAGTAGGCAAATCACAGGTCCTGAAAGTTTTCAGGGGAAAGAAGATGGAGAACAGGAAGAAAGCTGTGTCTTTTGAGTTAGGGTCAACGATGGAGGTCTGCAGGCACCAACAGAAATGACATTTCTGAGAAACATCCAGACAGCCCAGAGTATCAGGGCAAGCATGCTTTAAATTTGGACGGCTATTCAAAGAAGAGATAAAATGGGGGCTATGCTTTTAAAGTTAGAACTCAGGAAAAAAGGAGGGGCAGGCTTATCAGTAAAGACCAGCAAGCAACTGCCTTGAGGGGAGAGTTTCTGGTTCTCTAGTGTTCTTGCATTTTGGTTGGATTTATTTCCCATCCTCTGACATGCATATGTGTTACCAATGAGTCCAAAGAGGTTGCTACCTCTTGTTCACTTGGTCCAATCAGCATAATGTCATCAGTAAAGTATACCAATGTGATATTTTGTGGAAGAGACAGATGATCAAGATCCTTTCTAACTAAGGTATGACATGGGGCAGGAGAGTTAATACATCCCTGAGGCAAAACAGTAAAAGTACACTGTTGGCCTTGCCAACTGAAAGCAAATTGCTGCAGGTGGTCCTTTTGGACAGGTACTGATAAAAAAGACATTTGCTAAACCAATAGCTGCATACCATGTGCCAAGAAATGTATTAATTTGCTCACCTAAGGATACTATATCTGGCACAGCAATTGGGGTTACTATCTCATTGAGTTTTCAGTAGTCAACTGTCATTCTCCATGATCCATCTGTCTTCTGCACTGACCAGATAGAGTTAAAGGGAGATGTGGTTGGAACTACCAGCCCTGCATCTTTCAAGTCCTTGATGGTGGCATTAATTTTTTCAGTTCTTCCAGGGATGTGAGACTGTTTTTGACTCAACTATTTTCTTTGGTAGAGGCAACTCTAAAGGCTTCCATTTAGCTTTTCCAACCATAATAGCCCTCACTCCATAGATCAGGGAAGTGCTGGTGAATTTGAAGGTGCTGTCGAAATAAAAAGCCTATTCCAGATACTTAAAAGATTCATCCCTTGTGGAGAAAGGGGAACACTCCTCCACTGCTGGTGGGAGTGCCAACTCGTACAGCCACTTAGAAAATCAGTATGGGGGTTCCTCAGGAAAATAGGAATCAGTCTACCACAAGATCCAGCAATTCCACTCTTAGGCATATACCCAAAAGATGCACATTCATACAGCAAAAACATCTGTTTAACCATGTTCATAGCAGCATTATTTGTAATAGCCAGAACCTGGAAGCAACCTAGATGCCCCTCACCTGAAGAATGGATAGAGAAAATGTGGTACATTTACACAATGGAGAACTACTCGGGCGGGGGGGGGGGGAGATTGGAATCTTGAAATTGGCAGGAAAATGGATGGAACTAGAAGAAACCATCCTGAGTGACAGTCACACAAAAGACAAAAATGAGCCTTCATCCAGTAGTTGATGGAAGCAGAAGCAGACACCCACAGCTAAACACTAAGCTGAACTCTGGAATCCAGTTGCAAAGGAGGAGTGATGAGCAAAGGGGTCCAGTCCAGGCTGGTGAATCCCACAGAAACAGCTGACCTGAACTAGGGGTTGCTCATGGACCCCAGACTGATAGCTGGGAAACCAACATAGGGCTGTTCTAGATACCCTGAACAAGAATGTCAGTTTGGAGCTCTGGACAATTTATGGGGCCTCTAGTAGTGGATCAGTATTTATCCCTAGTATACAAATAGATTTTGGGGGCCCATTCCACATAAAGGGATACTCTGTCAGCCTAGACACACAGGGGAGGGCCTAGGCCCTGCTCCAAATGAAATGACAGACTTTGAAGATCCCCATGGAAGGCCTCACCCTCCCTGGGGAGCAGAAAGGGGTTGGGATAGGGGGTCAGTGGGGGGCAGGAGAGGAGGGGAGTGAGAGGGAATTGAGATTGACATATAAAACAAGCTTGTTTCTAATTTAAATAAAAAATAGAAAGGAAAAAATGATTCATCCTTATACTTCTGTTTCTCTTTTTTGGGGGTGTGGAGGTGGGGGTGGCTTTGGAGGCTGTCCTAGAGCTAGCTCTTGTAGATCAGACTGGTCTCGAACTCACAGAGATCCACCTACCTCTGCCTCCTGAGTGCTGGAACCACTGATAACAAAATCTGTATTAGTTAGGACTCTCTAGAGTCACAGAAGTTATGAAATGGATCTCTCTCTCTCTTTCTTCTTCTCTCTCTCTCTCTCTCTCTCTCTCTCTCTCTCATTTATTGAACAACTTAGAGACTACAGTCTAATAGTGGCTAATTGTAAAGGGAAAAATCTAAGAATCTAGTATCTGCTCAGTCCCATAAGGTTGGGTGTCCCAGATGGTCTTCTGTATATGCTGGAATTCTGAAAAACTAGGCTTTAATGCCAGTGAAGGAAAGGATGTTCCAGCAAGGCAAGGGCAAGGAGGCAAAGAATAAACCCTTCTTTCATTTTTCTTATATAGGCTTCCAGCAGAAGGTGGCATGGAGTAAAGGTGTGTCTTCCAGCCTCAAGACTTGGATCAAAGGCATGTTGTCATCTTACCTCAAGATCTGGATCATGGGCGTGCCCTCCATTTCTGGATTGTAGTTCATTCCAGATATAGTCAAGTTGACAACCAAGAACAGCCATTGCAGGTATATAAGCAAATTATTTCAGTAAGAGTATAATTATTCTTCCCATCTCCTTAGCATGTCTCCAGGAAGTCAACTTCCCAAGAATTGTTCACCTGGTCAAGTAACTGACAGGCCCAGCTGGATTAACTCGGAAGAGAGAAGACAATAGTAGTTGTGTTGCAATCTTTAGGGGTACATCAGAATATCCTAGGTCCCTTAGTGCTGGATTTACTGGCATATGTGGCCGCACCCAACTTTTACATGGATGCAATGAAGTTGAAGTAAGGTCCTGTTCCTAACAGCAAGTATTCTTAGACACTGATTCATCCCTACAGCCCCAGAATCTATAAATTTAAAATTTTATCCTCTTATTAATAGATTATGAATTTAGGTAACTTAATACCAATAATATTAGCTAATTATTTACTAAATAGTGATTTGATTTGGTTCAGTTATCTTGACTTCATTTCATGTTTTGGAGAGATTTTTCTTGTATACCTCTTTTATTACTATTTTGGTTTTTGTCGTTGTTTTGGGGACAGTGTCTCATGTATCTCAGACCAACCTCAAGCTTGCTGTGTAGCTGAGAATGACCTTGATCTTCTGATTCTTCTGCTTTTACTTCTTGAGTGCTTGGATCACAGGAATTTGCCACCAGGCCCTGCTATTTATTTTATTAAAATTATTTTGTTTGTTTGTTTGTTTTTGAGACAGGTCACACTCTATATTCCAGACTGACCTCAAACTCATGGGAATTCTCCTGCCTCGATTTCCCAAGTTTTGTAATTGCACTCATGAGCCATAATAACCTGCTGGCACCTACACTTATTAATCACTGTGACTTAAAAAAAAAAAAAAAAAAAAACCTTGGCGGTAACGGTAGTGGAATTTTTGTTATTGTTGTTTTTTGGGTTTTTTTTTTGGGGGGTGAGACAGGCTTTGGAGGCTTTCCTGGAACTAGCTCTTGTAGACCAGGCTGGTCTCAAACTCACAGAAATCCACCTGCCTCTGCCTCCCGAGTGCTGGGATTAAAGGGGTGGGCCACCACCACTTGGCATTATTGTTGGTCTGTTGTGGTTTTTTTTGTTATTACATTTACTTATTTTTTAAGGTGGTTGGCCATATGTGTACAATGTCATGTGTGTAGAGTATGGAGGACAGCTTACAAGAATTGGTTCTCTCTTTGTACTGTGTTGGGCCTGAGGATCAAACTGTAACAGAGGTGCTGGTAGTCATCTAGGGAACCACTGAGCTTGTTCCCTGGCACAGACAAAGAATAAATGTCTGGAAAAGACAGAAGACCAAACCTTAGAGAAAGCAAAAGTAAATCTCTATTCCTTCCAGATGAGAGGGGCCCTAAGACAGGGAGGGACTCTGTCAAATGTACTCTGGGGTGGGTGTTTTATAGGTCATCTCCTTTGATCCTGTTTAGAAAATGACCCCATGCATTTATCTTTACAATGTCTTCCAGGAATAAGAAACCACCCTTGTAATAGTTTGAATATAACTGGCCCCCATAATCTCATAGGCAGTGGCACTATTGGGAGGTGTGGCTTTGTTGGAGGAAGTGTGTCACTGTGAGGGCAGGTTTTGAGATTTCCTATGCTCAGGATACCACCCAGTGTCTCAGTCAATTTCCTGTTGCTTTCTGATCAAGATATAGCCAGAATTACGTCTGCCGTGATCCTTGCCATGATGATAATAGACTGAACCTCTGAAACTGTAAGTGGGTCACCCCAATTAAATGTTTTCTTTATGAGAGTTGCTGTGGTCATGGTCTCTTTTCACAGCAAGACAACCCACTAATTCTCCTTTATTCCCTCTCAGATCAACACTACTGCTATTAGTGTTGGGATGGTGACTGCTCTAGCTGCTTCGTGATGAGAGCAAGTTGAGACTAGGGTGTGTCAGTCTAAGAGAGAGGAGGCCCTTATGAGGTGGACTTTTGGGGGTTGCAGTAAAATTCCGGTTGGCAGCGCACCTGGGGCTCCCTCTGTAGAAGTAAAGGGGATGAAGGACTGGAAAGAGAATGCTAGAGGCCACTACAGATTAGCCCAGAGTAGGGCAACTGTTCCCTGCAAAAGTTACATGGTGGCAATCAATCGAAGTCTAAGAGTGATGAACCCAGGATCTGCTTTCAGGAACTTTGGCTAGAATCACAACATGAGTTCCCATCCAAAGGCTTCTACAGAAGGAGAGGGGGAAGAAATTTAACCATCATTTAATTTTGGAGTTAGAATAATAGTGGGTCTGTCTCTCACTGCAGGTAGGCACTGCAGTGTTGAATTGGACCAAGACCATGATGTCCTCCTATACCTGGGTAGCATTTTCCTCGTCAAGAAGAAAAACCATACACCTTTAATCCCAGCACCTGGGAGGCAGAGGCAGGCAGATCTCTGTAAGTTCCAGGCCAGCATAGTGTACAAAGTGAGTTCCAGGACAGTCAGAGCTACACAGAGAAATTCTGTCATACCTAGAGAGTGTGATCCCTTACACTGTTAAATAAACACAATGGTCATTTTATTCTGAGGTCATACTTTCCTGTTGGGAGTTTAAGATCACACAGGTGGCCAAAATCAATCACTTTTTTTTTAAACTGTCAAAGCCATTTGAGGATCTTGTTCTCAGGAGTCAGTTGGGTTTGAGATGAAACTCTGGCTCCTATGTCATTCCTTTTACCAGTCCCATCTGTATAAGGACAAGTCTAAGGCCTTGCTTGATCATGGCTTCACTCATAAACCTCCTCTATGTAGACTGGATATTGAGTATGGTTCACTGGGTGGGCTCTCCATGGTTCCCTGAACCAGAGAACAGCTGATTCTCCAGTTATGCCCAATAGTCCCCTGAGATCTAACTCACCTGGTGAACAAGAGGTGAGCATTCTTCCTTTTAGTCCTCTCATTGCTGTGGGGCATCCACCAGAGAAAACTACTTGAACATGGGTTTAAGCCAATAGAAATATTTTATTAGCCAGTCAGCAATTACACTGGTTGTTCCAGATTCCAGTGTAGCCCGCACCTCCCTCAGGGTGAGCTTTTAAGCACACACACAAAAAAAAACATATCATGGGTTGACATATTTTAGTTAATAAAACAGTTAGCCCAAATCAGAACTACTAAGGTCTGGGGGTGTGTTACACAACCACAATTAGTACGGCATCCAAGTGTGGTTGTCTAATACCCAGGAGGTCAGTTTTAACACCAGTCTGCTACTTTTAACTACTATGTAATACTTATAGAAGGCTTGGGCAAAACCAAACACTTAAACCAGTCCTTGTAATTGTTAGGGAGAGTAGAACAATAACTATTGATGTAAGCAGAAATTTGCTATCAATGAACTTTGACCTTTTGAATACCTTATGTAACTTGTTCAGACCTATGTAACTTGTTCAGACCTTTGCAACTTGCTTAAGCTTCCAATTTTCTTTTTCATTCTGGAAAAACATCCAGTCGACAACATTAACAAACCAACAGTCAACAAGCCCAGCCATTGATCTTTTCCAAGCAGGCACAGCCAATGTCATGGCAGTTGTCTGGCTTGGAAGATAACACTGTTTACACAACCTTTATAAAAGAAGGTTGAATTCAAACTGCATATACAGTAAATTAATACTGTCTGTGTAGATACTGTCATACTATGAGGTTTGCTAAGTCCCAAGGTTAGTTACCCTATGGAAAACACAGGACTGTCTGTATAAAGTACACAGAGCAATCTACCATCAGTGCTTTTGATTTTAAATGAGTGTAGGTAGCAGATAGAGATACAGCTTCATATTGAGAGATCAATAATACTCAAGATGCCTTCACTCTTTGGCTGTTTCGTTACTCTCTTTTCTCCATAACACAGAGTCAGGAGACCAGCCTCTCTCAGGAAAGGGTGCTTAGGAAGACATTTTGAGACAAACATGCTTGTATCTGAAGTGAGAAGGCCAAATCCCATCTCCTAAGCAAACTTCTCAGTGAGCTCAAACAGTACAGGACAATTTAATATATCCACATAAGGTATTTGTTCCTCTACAAAACACAACCCAGTGATGGACACCAAGCAAGCTACACTTCCTTTGGTTCCAGCTGTTACTGGCACCTGGAAAACTATGGTGCTGAGGTCAATTCCTGCTTCAGCCTCCCAGGACTATGGGCATGTAATACTATACCTAGAGCCCTGCCACCTCCCAATCCTGTTATAAATGAAGCAGGATTGGTCTCATGTAGCCCAGGATGGACTAGACTCATCATGTGGGTGAGAATGGCCACAAACTTCTGATCCTCCTGCCTCTACCTCCCCAATCCTGGGATTACCTTAAGAAGAGGTCTTCTTAAATTCCAGATGAGAGACCCCAAGAAATTTAACAGTGTGCTTGTAGTCATCTAGGGGATCTCCAAGCATGTTCCCTGGCACAAAGAATCAAAATATCTGGGAAGACAGAAGACCAAGTCACAGAGAAAGCTTGTTACAGCTTTATCCCTTCGGGGTAGGAGGGGCCCTAAGGCTGGAAGTCTGATAACCAGACCCTAGCTTGGGTGTTTCAAAGAGTCCTCCACTTTCTCTTATTCATTCTATTTAGAAGCCCACACCCAAGCCTTCCTACCAGTTTTCTTCTCAATGTCTTCCAGAAGCAAGAAGTCACTATTTCAGGCATTTCTTCTCTATGTCCCTCTAGCTCGCCTCTAAAATTCGGGTCTCCAGTCCTGAATTACCCATGCATCAGTCTTGCTGGTCCCACAAATGATTTAAAAGCTCAAGTAAACTTGGTTATAGTTAGCATGCCACAGCCTTATTCCCAGAAAACATACAGTTTCTGTGAAGATTTCTAAAATGTTAAAATGAGTTCACAGACCTCCATTTTTCTTATGTTTTTGACACCCAGAAGTACTTATGAAATATATTTCAACATTTATAAAAACAAAGCCAACTGGGTGTGTTGGCACATACCAGCAGTCCCGGAACTTAGAGGTAGGAAAAGGAGAGGTATAGAGTAAAAGAGCCAAGAAAAGAACACCCCTACCCTGACTTGACCCCGAGACCAGGGCCAAAAATGAACACCCTGACCTTGATTTGACTCCAAGTCCAAGACTAGGGCCAGGAAAAAGAATTCTACCAATTCCTGAGCTTGTCCCATGATCAGGCCACCCTGGAGAGCTCCATACCCCACACAAGAAACCCTATATAAAGCTTGACTTCTGCTCAGTTCTCTGCTGCTTCTCACCCAAGCAGAGGCAGCCACCCTCCCAGCTCCTGACTGCCAGGGTACCTTTCATCTCAGAGCTGTAACACTTAAAGAGGAGTTCAAGGCCATCTTAATCTATATGGTTTCACACAGACAAGCAACTGAGTGTGTAACTCAGTCACTAGTGTGCTTGCCCAGCATTCATAAACTCCAGGGTTCAATACCCAACACCATGTTAAGAAAAACAAACAAGCAGCAAAAACAGCGCAGTGATCATTGCTGTAATCCCAGGATTGGGGAGGTAGAGGCAGGAGGATCAGAAGTTCGTGGCCATTCTCACCCACAGGATGAGTCTAGTCCATCCTGGGCTACATGAGACCGATCCTGCTACATTTATAACAGGGCTGGGAGATGGAGGGGCTCTAGGCATAGTAGTACATGCCCATAGTCCTGGGAGGCTGAAGCAGGAATACTACAAAGCATTTAGAGATGTCATTAGACAGATTGATAGTTAAGACACAAAGATGCAACTGAAGAGGCAAAGTAATGCTGATGTCACACACAAGGTCAGTCTTGTTGAGATCAGTCTATGCAACATGGTGAGATCTTGTCTCAAAGAAGCAAAGACAAAGGCCAGTCAGTGGTGGTGGCACACACCTTTAATCCCAGCTCTGAGGAGACAGAGGCAGGCAGATCTCTGAGTTCAAGACCAGGCTGGTCTACCGAGGGAATTCCAGGACAGCCAGGGCTACCCAGAGAAACCCTATCGCAACCCTCTCCCCGACAAAAGCTGGGTATTGTGGTGCACACCTTCAGTATCAGCACTCAGGAGGCAGAGTCAGACTGTTTTCTGTGGGTGAAGCTAGCCTGGTCTACATAGTGATTTCCAGGCCAGAAGAGTTACATAGTGAGAGCTTGTAGCAAAACCTAAAAACAACAAACAAACAAAAAGCCTCAACCCTCTACTCATGTCAAAAAGACACAGATACTCCTCAATCCATAGGTCATATCTTTTCCCCGAACAAAGAATCACACAAGCTGGGAGTTGGTGGCCCACGCCTTTAATTCCAGCACTTGGGAGGCATAGGCAAGCAGTTCTCTGTGAGTTCGAGACCATCTTGGTCTACAAGAGCTAGTTCCAGGACAGCCTCCAAAACCACAGAGAAACCCTGTCATGGGGGAGGGAGGGGAAGAATCATCACAGTAGAAGTAATTTCGGGCTAGAGAGACATTTTTCTCTTCATTCATCTGTCAGCTGTTCTGGACAGTTAACAATGGTTCTCAAGGCTTTTGATAATCTGAGAAACTAGTCCTTTTCTTGAGAAGTCCATGAGCTTCTGTGTAAGGGCACCTGATCAACAAGCCACTCACAACTGTCAGTTTGATAGTCAGTTACAAAGTCTAGGAAATGAGCAATTTATCAATGAAAAACCACATTACAGAACTTTCGTGAGACCAAAGGTCAAATTCCCTTAATTGGCAAATACTGGCATAGGAGTTAGAATATCAGAGATCCTAGGGCAATGTCTGGAGGAAGGGAGTTGAGATAATCTCTGCGGGTGAAAAAAAAACACAACAGATACCTTTCTGTCATCCTCCCCCTAGGTTCTTAGGTCTCCAGCTACCAGACACATGTTTTCAGTCCCTTTCTAATTCCCCAGTAATGCATACAAATCTATTTTGCCCTGGCTGCCTAGATAAACAACTGAGGTTCCACCTTCAAAAGACAAGAACTAGAGGAGTAATCAAAAGGAAAGCATTTAGAATTGTAAGACAGACTGATAATTAAGACACAAAGAATGTGCAAAATTGTAGTGATGCTACCTAAGAGAATAGCCTTATTCTTGCCGAGGCATGCCGAAGTATTTAAACGTGAACTGACAGGATATCTGCAGAGACTTATTTTCAAATGGCCTGGATCAAGGTGGTACGTGAGTAGTCAATGAGGTAATGGGTTAGGTAGAAGGCACGATAGTACTCATCACATGATCTTCTCTAAGCTTAAGAATGTTCTGTGAAAAAAGCCAATGACAAATATGTATAGAGCAGTGTCCCCAAAATACACAGCATCTACCATAACCCCATCTATAACTCATAAGAGTGTATTTAGCTGGGAGAACGGATTCTTTTGTTCTTATATTTTGAATTGTTCTACATTCATATATATTGCTTTTGTATCCACATAATATTTATATAAAATTTAAGCGACACCAAAGACCTATTCACCTGACCCTCTGGTGCTTCCCGCTACAGCCTTTCGGCTGGACCTTAGCAAAATAAGCCACTTACAAACCACATTTCTCAGTAGGAATCACTAGTTCCTTAAGCCTCCCCCAAACACTTTCTTCATAAACTACTGCCCACACAGAACAGCCCTTTAAACTGCTCTGCCAGAACAAATGGCTTCCGTCACCACTGAGTGCACAAGGATTCCACCCACAAACCTCCCTGGCTCCTGTAAGGCTCCTACCCCACCTATCATGTGAGTCACCACCCTCCCCCCATCTCCCTAGGTCAGCCTTAAGGGAACACTGGTTTGATGTTTAGGATTTCTCAGTTATTAAGCCAAAAGGTTGTTCTCTGGAACCTGCCACACTTAATGCTTGCTGCCCTAGAGACCCAGCCATTGGATCCTACCCTGAAGCAGGTCAAAAGAAATGGAGGTCTATGAATATGTAAGTATTGTAAGAGGGCAGTGCTGTGGTGTCCCATTCCATGCAAGCATCATCCCAACCCTAACGTTTTGGATGACATAATTTGAAAAGTATTTCAGACATTGCGGGTAAAAAGGTTCTCAGTAAAGCCTAACCAGTAATTCCCTAGTTCCTGAATCAGATGTTCAGAATGTTACCAACAGCTTCTTTATTTTTATTGTTATTTTAAAAAATGTCTGTAGGCACAGGAAGTTTCTGTACACAGGCCAGAAGAGGCCATCAGATCTCCAGGGACTGGAAATGCTGTGAGCTGACATGCAGATTACCAGTCCTCTGGAAGAGCAGCCAGTGCTCTTAAGCAATGAGCCATCTCTCCAGCCCCCTCTACTCTTCAGTAGAATCTCTTTCCTGTCTTAAAGCTTGCAGAAGGTAGATTTGGGCCAGGCGTGGAGGCACTTACAAACCAGCCTTAGGCTTAAAAGCCGTTTTACAGTGAAGAAAACTGTGCTCATTCCTGTTTATGATTAAACCTCTGTTTCTCAAGGATTGGGCTATGACCCACCTGTAACCTTAACTACAAATGGTTCTATATTTCCTGTTTCAGGAAAGGGCAACCATGCCTTTGCTTCATAAAGTTGTTATGACCATCTTGCAAGCCTGCTTTTGTTTCAAAAGGTTGTTATGACTGCCTTATCTTGCAGTTCCTGAACTCCCCCCTATTTGCCTGCCAAACCCACCATTTGGAAACCCCCTACCCCGAGCTACAAAAACCCTTATGTTGCCCACGTCCAATGCTGACTTCTTGAACTCCATCTTAGGTGGAGACAGCCTGTGTGAAAAACCTTGCTTTAATTAATTTGGCCATAATGGTTTGGGATTCACAGCATTTGCCTTAAATCCCAGCACTCAGGAGGGCAGAGACAAATAGGTCTCTGTGAATCCCAGGCTAGCCAGAGCTACATGGTGGGGCTGGGGCCAGTAACTTGGGGTGAGGGTGACAGCCGTGAGGGAGATATTGGAATTTAAATGAAGTCTAAGGTTCTCCCTTTCTCCGTGGGACACCCGAGAAAATCAGATGGGTGTGAGAGTGTGAGAGGGATGGTTGGAGAGCAAGGAGCCTAAGGCAACCAAGTGGACAGTGAGTAATGGAGGGGTTGGGTGAGGCTGCAGGAGCTGGAGGGGGCGGAGTCTGTGTCTTGTTGCTCAGTTGGGTATCAGCCGAGTCCTGACTTAGAAAGTCTCAGCTTCTCCTGTTTCCTGTTTTACTGTTTATCTGACAAAAGCTAAATATGCTTTTACCTGGAACTTTGGGCTTCCTTGTTCAATCTATAAAGCTGCCTACTGTCTCGTGGCTGACCTGTGTACCCCCTTAAGTCAAATGTCTTTTTCTGCTTTTCTTCTCAATTTTCCTCCTCTGGGAAATTGGTGAGATTTAGAACTTGTGATGTTTGTCTTTCTTCCTTTCTTTCTTTTTCTTTTTTTTGTTTTGTTTTTTTTGTTTGTTTGTTTTGTTTTTTGAGACAGGGTTTCTCTGTATTGCATTGGAGGTTGTCCTGGAGCTCGCTCTGTAGACCAGGATGGCTTCTAACTCACAGAGATCCATCTGCCTCTGCCTCCCGTGTGCTGGGATTAAAGGCTAAAGGCATGAGCCACCAACACCCAACAAAGTTTTTCTTTTAAATTCGAAAAAATGTGTCCCCTTTTAATAAACTTTGGCTTTGCTTGACTTTCAAACTCGTCCTGCCTTCTAACTATTGCATTGGTAGAGAAAAGAAAGCTGTTCCTGTAGCTGTACACAGCATCAGAAGGAGCAGTGAATGCTGGCAGTGGCTCTTAAAGACGCGGGATGTAGTCCCCCACCTCACTCCATCCCCCAAAAAACCTTCTCTCACCTAAGCTCCCTCTGTCTATGCTTACTAGGGCCCAAGTCATAGAGGGAAGGAAGGCAGGGAGAAGTGCCTTTGTCACTAGTTTCAGTGCAAAAACCACAGGTCTTATCCTAAGGGGAGTAAGAGATTGTTTATTCTGTAGCCATTTTAAGTGATCATGGCCTGGGCACACAGATTTAGGTCACCCCAAATTCAGTGTTCCAATGTGGAAGCAGTTTTGTGAAGTTTTATAGTTATATAGAACAAAGAAAGTCATAAAACAACGCAAGTTTAAAATATACTGGTGAGTACATCAAAGAGACAATGAGATGGAGGAAGCTTTCCTATAGGCCCAAGATGCTATCTGATGGCATTCTTGGCTTTCAGGTTGGTGGAAGCTAGTGGTCTGCTAGGTTAATAGATTCTAGAAGGTTTTTTTTTTTTTAATCTATTAGTTACAATATGTGTTGTGCCCTAATTCTGAACTCCCAAGATCACCAAGAGGCCCATTCCAATGCAAAAGCAGAGTCTTTTATTGTTTAACGAGCTAACCCCATTAGCTCAAGCACTTTGTCCATGCATCGAGGCCAGTGACTGGAGAAGGACCCAGGGGAACCACAAGTTGGGGAATATATTGGGTAGCATAAGGGATTGTCTAGGGGAATGCAACAGTCTCAGGATTGGTGCACTTCTGGGCTTGGCAACCTGTCCTGTGTTGATTGGTCAACTGGTTGTTATGGCCCATAGACCCTTCCAGGGTGGTTGCTATGCTCTGCATGCACTTGTACAGTAAAGCACACCCAGAGCTGTAAAGCACAGTCCCGCCAGATTGGTTCCTTGCAACGAGAGAGGGTATATGACCTCCTAGTGACTGGGGCACAAGGTCAGGCAATCGCATATTGAGTCTTTCCTGAACCCTGTCATGGCTGCTAAAGCAGGGGGCTGGTCCCTTCATATGTTGTTAGTTCAGACACAGAGGTGAGCAAGGAATGGTTGTTCAAGGCGTGTGCGAGGGTGGCTAAAACAGCCCAAGATAAGGTAATTAGCCCCTTGGACCTGCAACATTCCAACCTCTCCACAGTGCTGAAATTCTAATCAGCCACTCAGTTTCTGCAGGCATGGGTCTTCCTCGGGAGTTTTCATTCGAACTAGCATACAGCCCTGGGAGAAACTAAAGAGAAGTGGGTCAAAGGGGAGAGCTAGGGGATAGTGCCCATCAGACCTCCGACCTTTGGCACAGAGCTGAGTTCAGAGGGCAGGAAGTGGAAGACGAATAAGGCAAGATTTAAGCAGAAAATAGAATGTTGGTCCATGCCAGGCATGGTGGTGTACACGTTTAGGCCCAGCATACAAAAGGCAGAAGCAGGTGATCTCTATGAGTCTGAGGCCAGCCTGGTCTACATAGTTAGACCCCATGTCAAAAAAAGAAAAGAAAAAAGAAGAGAAAAGAAAAAACTGTTGGTCCATGTAAAATGGGGATCGTTGTGATCTCTGAGAATGGAAGAAGTTTTCTCATCCACAGTATTAAAGGAACCCAATGGCATCCGTTTGTCTCACCAACTTAAAAGAATGAAATTCACAGGCTGTTGTCTGTGAGGCAAGCAGCTAGTGGGGGGTGTTTTACAGAATTGATGGCAGAAACCTGGTGAGGCACAGTTAGCCCATCAGGCCAGTTGGGGCACCAACAAGGTGTCCAGGTGCCTCTCAGTTTCAATCAGATCTTCACACATCATCTCCAGTGGGGGTGGGGATCCGGGTTGCTCATATGTTGTGGGGGGTGGGGATTGCTCATCTGTTGTGTAAAGGGAAAGAGAAAGATAACAAGAAACCAGACAAGGAGCTAGAGTGCTCTCTTTTGGAATACTTCGTCTCTGGCCAAATCATAACCAAGGACGTTGCTGGCTTCTGCTTGATTCCTAGGTTCCTCCCCTAAAACTGGCTGACCAGTTTGTACTTCCTGCTCCAGTCCCTTTGAACTCATTTGCATACCACAGGCTTTCTATGCATGCTCTGTTGCACATGATTCTACTTAACTTCCTGCATCATTGTGCGTCTCATGTGAACAGTACTGGAAACAGAGGTACTCCACACTGTCACCTCCAGCAGTCTGGGAAGTTCTCTTAATCTTTTAGGGGCCTTGGGTAAAACTGGATCCTTGGCTTCAACTAGGAAAAAAAAAAATCAAGATGAGCCAATATGAAAGAAGCTGTCATGAAAAATGGAAAGAATACTGCTCGAGGAAGAGTGAGGCATGAAGAAAGCATGGGAGAAGTTTTTAACACAGATTCTAACCATGAATGTGGAAAGAAAGTGACATGCTTGGGGAAATGAGATATACTTGAGCATGGGCACGGGCTTCTCAAGGGAGAGTTGCCATTAAACGCCTCAGCGGTAGGTATATTTGCTATTTTGGTAGCTTTCAATTTACATCTGAGATGGCTGCTGAGATTTTTTTTCCCTCCATTTCTTACTTTGTGTGTGTGCATGTGAGTGCATGTGTGCTACGAATGCACCAAGTGCCTGCAGAAGCCAGAAGAGGGCATTGATTGGATCCCCTAGAGCTGGAGTTACAAACTGTTGTGAACCATCGTGGGGGAGCTGGAACTTGAACACCAGTTCTTTGGAAGAGCAACCAACACTCTTGCCACTGAACTATTTCTTTTCTAGTGCTTACTTATTTATTTATATTAATAAAAGTGGCTCCAGAGGTGTTTATAATGGAATAATAATCTGATAAAGCAAAACCAGGAACCACTAGAAGTGTATAAGGGGGATGGAAAATACCTTTTACAATGAATAGTGGTTGGGTTAAGATTCCTAGAAAATGTGGATTTAAAGCTGGGAAAAGAACAAGGCCATAACAAATATTCATTGTGTTAGAATTATTTTTTAAATTTATTGGTGGTGTTGTGTGTATGTTGTATGAATGTAGGTAGGTGTGTTTGTGTGTGTGTGTGTATGAGAGAGAGAGAGAGAGAGAGAGAGAGAGAAAGAGAGAGAGAGAGAGAGAGAGAGAGAGTGTGTGTGTGTGTGTGTGTGTGTGTGTGCCATGGCACACATACGAAGGTCAGAGGAAAGCTTTCTCAAATTGTTTTTCTCCTTCTACCATGAGATGCAGGGATTGAACTTGTTGCTTAACAAGTGTTTTTACCTACTGAGACGCATCACCATCACTGTGCTGGGAAATCTGACTTTCAGCTTGATGAAAACTTCAACTGGACTCTGCAGTGAGGGGGGTCCCTTCCTTTTCATTTCATAACTTTCTTTGTCTTTCAATTCTTCCACAGTCAATGTCTCAAAGCCCCCGAGCAAGTGTGTGTGTGTGTGTGTGTGTGTGTGTGTGTATTTGTATTATAGTGAACCACAGGCCAATGCCAGATACTTTCAAGTGCTTTACACCTATGCCAGTAGCCAGATTTAGTCAGATTCTGCGAGGGATTCCAGCCTTCCTATTTGCCAGCCTTCTCTTTACATATGCTGACGTTGCAGCCTCTGTGAGGCTCCTCCAATGCTCATCTCTCCCTGTTCTCCTGCTTTATTATTTCCACATCACACTCACATCCCTGTAGATTGACATCTTTCTGTTCCAAGGTATCTTTCCTCCCATAAAATAATAATAAAGTATTACATATTAATTTATTGTGTATAATTAATATTAATTACTACAATAACATAATCATGTTATAACTGATAATTACTCATTATAATTAATAACAATATTCTTCTTATTATAGTAGTAAGTTCTTATTTGAGGCAGGATAGAAAGACTAAGGGGATATGGTAAGGAAAGATTGAAGCCTTCTGCCAAGGGATAGTCAAGGATTCCAGCACAGTCACCAGCATTTGCTGTGACGATAGCTAACAATGTATACAATACTTTTTCTTTTAAATTGTTTTTTATTTATTCTTTGAAAATTTCATATATATATGCAACATTTTTACAATGTTAACCACTCATTCCTTTCTACTATTTGTTGGTTTTTGGTTTGGTTTGGTTTGGTTTAGTTTTTCGAGACAAGGTTTCTCTGTATAGCTTTGAAGCCTATCCTGGCACTCGCTCTGGAGACCAGGCTGGCCTTGAACTCACAGAGATCCACCTGCCTCTGCCTCCCGAGTGCTGGGATTAAAGGCATATGCCACCAACGCCTGGCTAGTATTTGTTTTATGTTGTGATGTTTTCAAAGTGGAGTGTTAAAGCACCAACAAAGCAGATGAAGGTATGGAAACATATGACCTTGGATAGGACTTTACTCCTCTCTGGAATGTGCCTTGGGAATCTCAGTGTCAACTTTGCTTCAGGAAAAGCTTCTTCCTGCAGCCTCAAAATCTGGCTTTACCTCATTGGTGTGGATCCAGCCAGGTGGCTCCTGAGCTGCATATGACAGGTTTGATTAAAGAGTGGCACAAGAGAAAGATGTCATTTCACAGAGCTCATATTGAGGGGATTTTTATTAGGGGGAAGGGAATGGGAAATGGGGGGTGGGGAGTGGGGAGAGACCAGCCTCTGGGGACAGGAACAGCAGAAGAGAAAAGAGAGGCAGAGAGAGGAGGGGAGACAAGCAGAGAAAGGAACACACATACACACACACACACACACACACACACACACACAGAGAGAGAGAGAGAGAGAGAGAGACAGAGACAGAGACAGAGACAGAGACAGAGACAGAGACAGATGTGAGTTGGGCAAGGTCCTTTTAAAAGGGAACATAATGAATATGCACAGGAGGTGCTCTTAGTGGTTTCAGCTGAGGAAGTATCCTGTCAGAACCCCAAGGGGAGGCCAAAGCATTTGCCTGAAAACTAACAATAGATACTGTGTAACTGTGGGAGTCACAGTCTGTTTTCTGTCCACCAGAGTCTGCAAGGACCAGGACATCATCATTTGTCTACCCACTACTACCCTCCCCCAATCCATTTCACTTTATTTTGATTTTTTTCAAAACAAGGTTTCTCTGTGTAGCTCTGGCTGTCCTGCAGTTCCCTCTACATGTAGACCAGGCTAGTGTCAAACTCAGAGATCCGCCTGCCACTGTCTTCAAAATGCTGGGACTAAAGGTGTGTGCCAACCACATCCAGCTCCCATTCCATTTTATTAAGGTAGGCGTAATGATGTATGCCTATAACCCCAGCTCTTGGAAGACTGACACATGATGATCATTGTGAATTTGAGGCCATCCTAGGCTATTGAGGGAAACCTTATCTTAAGCAAATAAATAATATAATACATCCTATTGGGATATATTTACATGCCATAGAATTCATCTGTTTCACATGTACAACCCAGTAATTTTTGTCTTTGTTTGTTTGTTTTTCGAGACAGGGTTTCTCTGTGGCTTTGGAGACTGTCCTGGAACTAGCTCTTGTAGACCAGGCTGGTCTCGAACTCACAGAGACCCACCTGCCTCTGCCTCCCGAGTGCTGGGACTAAAGGCGTGCGCCACCAACGCCCGGCAATTTTTTTTCTTTTTTAGACACTTTACTCAGTGCTGCAACAATCACCGTCAGTTCTGAACTATTTTAATACTAGAGATAAGACCTCTAGGCTAATTTATATTAATTGTTGTTCTACTCTGAACCACAGGAGACCACTAAACTCTATAAATGCCTTGCCTGAACATCTAATATAAATAGAACCACAAATGCATGCATGGTCACTTACTTAGCATATGTTGAGGTCTGTGTCAGTGGTTTAGTATGCCATCGTATAGACAAACACAAAAATGTATCCATTCACTAGCTGATGTGCTAGTCTGATTCTGGGTTTCATCTATTATGAATAGTGCTACCTTGCATGTTTTTCTGTACATGTGTCTCAGTTACTCTTCCGTTGCTGTGATGAAACATCATGACCAAAGCAAATAAAAAAAGGCATCTAATTGAAGGCTTGCCTACAGTTTCAAAGGATTAATCCATGGCCATCATGGTGGGCAACATAGCCCCAGGTAGGCAAGCACGGCCCTAGATCAGTAGCTGAGCACCTACATCTGATCCGCAAGATGGAGACATAAAGAAAGTGAGACTGGGGCTGGCATGGGTTTGTGAAACCCCACCCCAGTAACACACCTCCTCCAGCAAGACTACCTAATCTTTTCTCCTAATCTCCTAATCCTTTCTAAGCACTCCAACAAGTGAGAACCAAAGTTCAAATATATGAGCCATAGAAATAGAAAAATCTTAGAAGGAGGGAGAGAAGGAAAACACAAAATGGAAAGGCAAGTGTTGACTTCATGAGCATCTCACATCTCACTTCTTCACTTGACGCCAGGAAGAAATACAACACCCACAATAACATAATAGGCATGGGGATTGTTTCCCAAAGATGCCATTGACCCCGTTAAAGCGTCCTCTTGCTGTGGTTATGGGAGTCTTCTGGAATTCTTTACTATCAGGTTTGGTGGTATCTTTTAACCAGCTGACCTGGCCTACCACATTGATTCATGGTTACCTGCCCAAGAAACTAAAAAGATATAGCTAAGAGTGGATCTTATGGAGCTTTGTTTTTCTTTTATGTGTATAGGTTTTTGCACCACATTCCAGAAGTACCCACAGAGGCTAGAATCAAGACTCATTAGAACCACAGTTAAAGATGGATGTGAAGCACTGTTTCTGTGCTGGAACTTGAACCTGGGTCCTCTGGAAGAGCACCCAATACTCTCAGCCACTGAGTCATCTCTCCAGCCCCTTGTGCTAAACATTTTGAGAATGACCAACCTACTTTCTAATCTAAACCTACTTTTCAATCCTGCTAACTACAGGCGAGTGCATTGTTTCTTTTTCAGCACTTGTTAATATTGGTCTTATGTATTACAGCCATTCCAGCAAGTCTTCAGTGCTGAAGATGAATTTCTGGGTCTAGGCAATCGCAGCACAGAGTCATCCCCAGTGAAGCGCACAGATTATCTTCACACAAACCCACTAGGTAGGCTGTACTAGCTCCTCAAGCCACAGATAATGCTCTCTGAAACCCCAGGTTGGTTCCCAGGAAGTCTCCTTTGCCATTCTGGAGAAGTGATGTGGGGAAGACATTGAAAACCTCTCACATACCCCAGATAGGCAGGCACCGGGATCCTTTGTGACAGCTTCATTTGTCAGCTGCAGGGCAGCAGGCCAGTGGTTGGTGGGCCTTTCTCTTGTGTGGATTCTTATGAGTTAGCTGGTTCCCACAGTTTTCTTGGCCTGAAGGACCCTGCTGCCCAGTGAAAAGCCACACTGGCCCAGCAAAATGATGCTGCTCCAAGAAGCAACCAAACACCTCTGTGCTCAGTTTTGTTTTATTTGCGTTTTCTTCTATTTGTCTTAATTTGATTTTTTTTATTCTTTTTTTCTTCCTTCCTTGTAGTAGTTTGAAGGAGATGTCCCCCATAGTCTTGAGCATTTAAATACTTGGTCCCCAGCTGGTGGTACTGTTTTGGAAACTTAGGAAGTCTGGCCTTGCTCTAGGAAGTATATCACTGCAGATAGGCTTTGAGGTTCAAAAGTCACGTGCTATTCCCAGTTCTGTCTCCCTCTCCCTTGATTTAAATGTGACAACCACAACACTGTCACGTTGCTTTTCTCTATACTCCAAACACTAGATCATTTAAGTAAATGAATACGGCATGCTTTCTATATTAATTACAGAATTTTTATGATATGCTATTATGGTAAAACACCATGACCAAAAGTGACTTCTGGAACAAAAGAGTTTATTTTGTCTCACAGTTAACAGAGGGAGAGTCCACAACAATGAGGGAGGCATGGCACCAGAAGGCGGCCAGAGCAAGAAGCTGAGGGACCACCAATCACACACAGAAAGCAGAGAAGGTAAGCAGGAAGTGGGACAAGGTTATACACACTCAAATTCCTCCCCCAGTGACATACCTGCTAAAGGTTCCTTGACCTTCCCAAATCTCTACCAACTAGAGACTCAGTATTCAAAATTGTGAATCTGTGGGACATTTCTTGCCCTGACAGAATAATAATGGGATCCTGACAAGAGGATGAGCATGCTTAGACTCCCTCAAGGTTTAATGAACAACAGCACTGACTGTGAGTTTTGGAGCTGCATATGTGTGCTTACAAGTGTATGTATATATGTACACATATGCACACATACCCTGGCGTTTCCAGCTGAGTGCATCTTAGTACTTGTGACTGGTTTTCCTTTTGTAACACACTTTATTGTTGGAAGGATACAGTTACGGGCTGAGATAGCTGTGTGATAGAGTGTTTGCTTAGCGCTCTAGCACCACAAAATTAGTTAGTTAATTAATTAATTGATCAGATGGGTCAGTAAGATGAGTCAGTGGGGAAGGACATTTACCGCCAAGCATGGCATCCTGACTTCAGTTCCCAGATAAATGAGAGAACCCTTCACATGTGCACTGTGGCACATGCATGCTCCCACACAGTAAGGAAATAAGTAAAGGTGATTTTTTAAAAAAAGACTGAAGTGGGCTGGAGAGATGGCTCAGAGGTTAAGAGCCCCGGCTGCTCTTCCAGAGGACCTGAGTTCAATTCCCAGCAACCACATGGTGGCTCACAACCATCTGTTATGAGATCAGGTGCCCTCTTCTGGTACGCAGATATACATGGAAGCAGAATGTTGTATACATAATAAATAAATAAAAATTTTTTAAAAAAAAAGAAAAGAAAAAAAGACTGAAGTTTAAAACCAATAGAAAAATGGATAAGATAAATGCAATAGAGAATTGTAAATAAGCATTCTGGTTCTGCAAAGTCAGTCAGTCATACTGTTGACAAAACACCAGTGGAGTCCTGGTGATGATGATGTAGGCAGGCTGGTTCATCAGGGCAAAGGTACTTCATAAGTCTAAGGGTGCATACTAGTGATTCTGAAGATTTAGCCTGCCTCCATCTTAGGCTTAAAGGTCATTTTGTAGTAAAGACAGGGTAGGGTAGGTTCATTTCTGTTTATGATTAAACCTCTGTTTCCTAAGAATTGGGCTATGCCCACCTGTAACCTAACTACAAGTGGTTCTGTACTGCCTGTTCCAGGAATAGCAATCACGTCTTCATTTCAAAAAGCTGTTTATAACTATCTAGTAACCCTACCTTCATTTCAAAAGGTTATATGGCCACCTATAACTACCTTGCAGCCATGTCTTTGTTTCAGGAGGGACTAACTTGTTATGCTTATGTTCTGCCCCTGTAACCCCAAACCCCCCATTTGGAAACTTCCTACTCCTGAGCTGGGAAAGTCTTGTCTTTCTCATATCCAGTGATGACCTCTTGAACCTTGTCCTAGAGGGAGGCAATCTGAGTAAAAAATAAAAAAGCTTGTTTTAATTAATCACTTGCTTCAACTAATTTGGTCATGATGATTTGAGTCAATAGTCTTTCTCCTCAGGTCTTTGGGACTAACGGTCCCTATCCATTTGTGAGAGGACAGCACCGGGCATTCAAGGAGACCTAATGGCCACCCACCTGAAATTTCAGACACGCTGCTACTTGGCTTTGCTTCTCAGGAGCATGATAGGTTCCCTAACATTTCCTTATGTTCAGAGTGAGAATATTTAAAACACCTATAGTAAAATAAGAACCGAAGCCAGGCAAGATGGCATATGCTTATGATCTAAGCACGCAGAAGGTAGGTGGGGAAGGGTCAGGTGTTCTAGGTCAGGTGTTCTAGGTCAGGAGGTCTAGGTCAGGTGTTCTAGGTCAGGTGTTCTAGGTCATCCTCAGCTACATAAAAACTTTAAGGCCAGCCCGGGTTATGTAAAACCCTGACTCTTGAAAACAAAAATAAGAGGCAAAATGCTGCCTAGAGAAAAGAGCCAGAGACCAGAGCTGGGAAAGGACAAAATTGGCAAGTGAAACTGAACAGGCAGGAACTCAGCCAAATGGAGGAGGGTGTGAGGCCCGAGAATGAAGTGGGTAAAGTTGCTGCTGCCAAGCCTGACAACCTCTGAGTCCTGGGAACCTCAAGCTGTCCTCTGACCTCCACACCTTTGTACTTGTACACACACACACACACACACACACACACACACACACACACACACACACACACACCACAACACACATACACCACACACACCACACACACACACACACACACACATACACACAACACACACATACACACAACACACACTACACACAACACACACCATACACACCAAAGAAATAAATGTAATTTAAAACAAACAAAAGTAACAATATACAATCTTCATCTGATTGCAGTTAAATGACTTTCTTGCTTGCATTGGGAGGAGATGGCACTGACTATGTTGTTTATTCCAGTGGAGTGATGAGGATTCATAGTCTGAGATGGAAATGGCCTTAGGCAATCCTTGGTGAGTAAGGAGCATCTGGAGGAGCCAAAGCAGGTCAAGCTACAGTGCAATACAGCTTGCCATTCACCCTTTGTTTCAAGCCACAGCAGGAGCTTGGAACGGCATTCAGAATGAAACAGGGAAAGGGGAAGCCAAAGCCCAAAGCCACTAACTAGCTAGCAAGCAAAATGGTGTCCCTCCCCCAACACACAACTAGAGAGAAGAGCCAGAGAACAGAGCTGAGAAAAGAGGAAACTGGCAAGTGAAATAAACCAGGCAAGGACCCAGCCAACTGACAATGGGAATGAAAGTGAAAGTCAAATGGAGGAGGGGTTTCTTTGGTCTGGCGCAGGAGAATGAAGGCAAATGGATCTGGGAAAGTGTTAAATCTAATTTTACCCAAACCTAAAAATGAGGTAGACAGATAATAGAAAAGAAAATTTCCATTTTTTTTTTGAAATACAAATTAGCAGTGGCAGAAAAAACAGGCATACAGCCAGTGTTGGTTCAAAAAATGTTCCTTAGGAACAAAATATTATTACAAAAAGCATACGAAACTTACCAGGAAAAGGGCCACACAGATCTCAAGCAAATCAAAGTTACGCAGAAGGTACAGCTGTGCCAGAGAGAGGGTGGCATCATCACCCTCTGGCTCTGTTGGAGGGGAGGCAACATTTCTTTACCCACCCTCTGTGTGCTCACACGGTTCTTTTGTTCCCAAAGATAATCAATCTATGTAATAGGAAACAGCTTTTAAAAAAAGAAAAAAATAATATCATAAACTTCTGTTCTCCAAGAATCACAGCTCCCAACTGAAAGTGGATAGGAGATAATTTATCCTGGATCCAAATATGAGTGACCAGGCCCAGGAACACGGATTTAGGTTACCCAAAATTCTATTTTCCAACATGCATGAGTTTCATGAAGTTTTTATAGTAACAGAACAAAGAAAGTCATCAATCAAGACACATTTCATGGGTGGTTCGATGGCAGCAAACTAAAGTACTTGCCACTGAGCCTGACAACCGAGTTTGGTCTCTGTGACCCATAGGGAAAAAGAAAACTAACTCCTGAAAGCTGTTCTCTGACCTCCACGTGCACGAAGGCACCCTGTGCTCACGTGCACACACATACAATAAATAAATGAATATGTAAATTAATAAATACTTTTCCCCTAAAAGACAACTTTCAAATCCATTGGTAGAGACATCCAAGAAGCAATGGAGGAAACCTTTGCTACAGGTCTTGGATGTTTTGGCTTTTGGTCAGTGGAAGCTAATGGTTTACCAGAGGGAAACTGGTACATGTTTGTACCCTGCCCTGTTTGTACATGCCAAGTGATTTTTACTCGATTAGCACAAAGCTTTCAGTCAGTGACAGAGGAGGGCAGTGAATGGCTATTAAGCAGGCTGAAGGTGGCCCAAGGTCATTTGCCTCTGGACATGGGACAGTCCAGGCTCTCCACAGTCACTCCAGCTCTAAAGAGTCAGCCTTGATGAAGGTTTAGTTTGAGAGAGTTTTGTTCACACTTTCTTTGCTTCCCAAAAAATTAAGGCTGTAGAATGTATTCTTGGCTGCACTGACTTAAGTTATCAAGGAAATACCTAATTTACTGGTGTAAAATAGTGAAGGAACCAGCTTCCCTTTCGGCAGCCATAACAGCCGAACACGTGCTTGCCATAAACCTGCCTTGGTCACTTAGAGGTCAGATGCCTGTCTCGTGACAAGGAACCAATCGGAAGTTAGCTGGTGGCGCTATGCTTTACGACCCTGGGTGTGCTTTACAGACAAGCGCACAGCAATGACGTAGAGAGCATAGCAACCACCCTGGGAGGGCCTATGGGCCATAACAACCAGTTGACCAATCAACACAGGGAAAGCCCTCCAAGCCTGGAGGCACACCAATCGTGAGCCTGTGCGTATCCCTAGACACTCCCCTTACGTTGCCCTATAAGATCTTTTGGGAGACCCTAAGAGCCGTCTTTTTTAGCTGTCCGCCATGGCTGGTGGGTGAAAGACCCGAGCTAACATGGGGTTAGCTCGTTAAATTACAATAAAGCCTTGTGCAGTTTGCATCAAGCTCTCGAATCTGCCTGGTGATTGGGGTGACCTCGAACGTGGCCTGGGACCCTGGATACTTGAGTTTTCGGGGGTCTAACAATAGCTCCAAAATTGATTAAAAGTAGCATAGAACACTGCATCTAATACACTAACTGGCATGTATGATAGAAGTAGAAAAATTGTATTCGTTTTATCGGTATAAATCCCAGATAAAAGCAACCGAAACTATAACACTGTTATGTTCCTGTGTGTACAGGAGCACATATGTGTGCATATGGAGGCCAGAGGACAACCCTGAGTACATTTCTCAGGTGTCGTCCACCTTCATTGTTTGTTTGAGAAAAGTCTTCCACTAGCATGTAACTCACCAAGTAGGCTTGCCAGTATCCACTGAGCCCAGGGGTTCCTCTTTCTTCCCCACCACCCCACCACCGCCAGCCCTGAATGGAAACCACCACCATGCCTGCTTTTTTTACTATGTGTTCTGGGGATCAAAATTCCTCCTGCATGCAAGGCAAGCACTTTATTGAATGAGCTGCTTCCCAATTTTAAACACTATATTTAAATTGCTGGAAAAAAAAAAAAAAAACAAGGTAGTGGCATCTTGTTCCTCCAGTGGACTCCGGGTGGTGGCTACACCTTAGGGTGTGACTTCAGTGTGTTTGGACATGACCCCTTATGAGGAAGAGGAGGGCCTGGCTCGAGCTCTCTTAGGTTGTGGTGGTCAGAGCATCCTGAATCACAGAGCCTGTGTCTCCAGGAGCAGAAGACCAAGGCAGTTATTTACAATCATTGTGTGAGTTCCCCAAATAAATACCTGTTATTCCTTTATCTGGGTATTTGTGGACTTCCTTTAACCTGCTTTCAAAACAAGCCAAGCCAAATAAGTGTTATTAATTTGTACAAAATTAATAGTAGGCTGACACCTGGGCATTTCAAAGTGAGGTATGTGCATGTTAGCTGACAATGGTCCCCTCTCCTCTCACCCACATTCTTTCTCCCCCGCCCCAACTAAACTTGGGGTCTCTGCAAGAAGTCAGAAATATCTGTAGCCGCAGAATCATCCCAGGGAGACCGTGGTACAGCAAAGCTCATCTTACATAGCAGACTAGATGGGAGCAAACCTTGCTCATGCTCATACGCTATAAACGGGTGAAGCACAACTGTGGAATGCATTGCTTGACTAGCTACTGTCTTGTTCAAGTGAATCTCTCATCTTAGCACAGGATGGTGACGTGTATTGTTAGATGAGGCTAGAGGACAAAAACTGAGCCAGAAGTCACTACCTTCATACCTTCCATGTTCTCTCTAGGGTGTATCTTCATGTTTAAATTGTGCGCTTTAGTTTTTACATTTAACTGGGGGGAGCTGAAGCTACGCTTCTACACACTCGAAGCAAGTTTTCCACCACTAAGCTATCTTTATAGCCTCTAACAGCTAACACTGTACAACATTAGACACACACACACACACACACACACACACACACACAGACACAAACCCTATAACCTGAGAAAAAGTATACCTAATACTAACAATTTTACTATTCTAGAGTTCATTTTAGGTGGACATAATTCCACCATCAAAATGCCTTTTGTGGTCATCTTTTGGGTTAGTACACATATATGTCATGATGCATTTTTCTCATTCATTCCTCCTTTTGTACTGTCCTGTCCCCTTGCAAGCTGTAACTCCAAACTACCCGATGAGTTGTGCTCCAGTCTAGTTAGGGATACAAGACTCTATTGCAAAAATTATCATTTGAAAAAAAATAGTTCTTTTTTGCTTCATTTAGGCAGACAAAATAATCAGTGTAGTTATTGACTACAGGTCTTTAGGTTATTGGACTTCATCGGCCATCTAATTAGCCCAGAAAATGCAGTTTTAACACCTCTGCCTAGATCAGTGTGGTGAACAACTTCTTCCTTTCCTACTTTACCCCTTATCTTTCTGTTCCTTTCTGTGGTTTAACCTTCTATTTATTTATTTAGGTTTTTTTTTGAGACAGGGTTTCTCTGTGTAACAGCCCTAGCTGTCCTGAAACTAGCTCTATAGACCAGGCTGGCCTTGAACTCACAGAGATCACCTGACTGTGCCTCCTGAGTGCTGGGATTAAAGGCGTGTGCCACCACTGCCCAGCTGTGCCACTAGTGCTTGGTGCCATTTTGTTTTAAATAATAAAACATTCCCAAATGTGCCTTAAATAGCACTTTCTGGGATATACTGTCTTTCTTAACTCAAGTCTCAGGAATACATCCACACCCTCTTCCCTGACTCCCAAGTTAGTTGATTTTGAATTCTTTGGTTTTTTTTGTTTTTGTTTTTGTTTTTGTTTTTTGAGACAGGGTTTTTCTGTGTAGCTTTGGAGCCTGTCCAGGCACTTGCTCTGTAGACCAGGCTGGCCTGGAACTCACAGAGATCGGCCTGCCTCCTGAGTGCTGGGATTAAAGGCATGCGCCACCAACACCCAGCTCGCCTTTGAAATCTTGAAGCAGATGATCATTAGCCCAAACAGTATACTGCTTTCCATATATTATTATATTCCTTCTTTTCCTCTCAAAAATTAGGGTGTCCTCAAAGTTTAATGGAAAAAGATGACTCTGATACATGATAATATAAAGGTAAACAAGATTAGTAAAAAGTCATTAACAGACAAAGGGCATGCATAGCTTAACCTTGCTGTTTATTTTTTATATACATTTTCTGTCTCCCACCTACTTCCTCTTATACCAACGTATGTTATGATTGCTTAGGACAGTGTTCCACAAATAGTACATAAGTATTTGTTGATGATAAAGCTGACCATGGTAGAATCAATAAAAAATACAATTTGAGTGTATGTTTTGAAACCGTCCATGAAACCAAGAAAAATCAGTCCATTTGCAGACACCCTACACGCCTCTCTACAAGAGTGGGCTCATCATTAATTTTCCAAGAAATTCTTTTGATTAGGGGATCCTTCCAGACCTAGTTCCTTGATTTTGAGCCATTTCTCTTGTCTCCTGAGATTTTAGTTTTGTAAGAGAGAGTAGTGCCATTTCCTTAACAAGTCAGCAAGGTAAAAGATGAGAGAGAGAGAGAGAGAGAGAGAGAGAGAGAGAGAGAGAGAGAGAGAGAGGACTTATAGGCTATGGTTCAGCTTATCCAACATTGGCTGAAAATGAACAGAAAGTCCAAGAATCCATTAACTGCTCAGTCCATGAAGTTGGATGTCTCATCTGGTTTTCAGTGTATGCTGGAATCCTGAAGAAGCAGACCATAATGCCAGGGAAGGAATGGACTTGCCAGCCAAGGAGAGGGCAAGCAGGCAAAGAGCAAAAGCTTTCTTCCTTCTTCCGTGTCCTTATATAGGCTTCCAGCAGGAGTGGTCCAGATTAGATCTGGATTAAAGGTGTGTCTTCCCCACTTAAGATCTGAATTAAAGGTGTGACTTTCTACCTCAAAGATCCAGATTAGAAGTAGATCTTTCCATTTCAACTTAAGCAAAAATCCCTCACAAATGTGCCCTCTATTTTTTGAGTTTTAACTAATTCCAGATGGAGTCAGATTGACAGCCAATAGCCATCACATAGGGCTGAAGGAGAAACTGAGTATGAACCAACTTTACAGATTTGACTGGGACTAGAAAGAACCTGGCCAGAAGTACAAAAAATGGCAAAAGGTATTTGCTGCTGCACTGTCAGGATGGAGTGGAAAAAACAAACCAAAAACCAAAAAAACAAAACAAAACAAAACAAAAAACAAAAACAAAAAAAACCTAGAGGATAAAAAGAATGCAATGAGAAAGTGGCTGCTAAGGTACAGAAGTGAGAGCCGTGAGATACAGATACTCATGAAAGTGACTGGAGGATGGAACAAGTCTAAAAGAAGTGGACACACACACACACACACACACACACACACACACACACACACACACCTTGCTTTCTTTACCATTCTCTCATCTTCATCCTTTGCTACCCACCTACCACCTCTTCTCAATCTTCTGCTACTTCCGAAAAATCAGAGACTCATACAAGACATGTGGTCCCAAAGCTTTTCAAGCCCACCTTGGCCTATGCCTCAGCTTCATATCAGATTACACACAAAAAGAATGCATTTGGTCTCTTTATTCTCCAAATATTGTGGTACTAAATAAAAGAGGTATTGGGTTGGTCTTTGGTCTCTAGTTCTTTAGGGAAGCCAGGCTGAGCCCAGAGGAACATGTGTGTGATCTCCCAGATCTAGAAGGTACTGTTTGAAGGCAAAAGGCCCAACTGTGCTCTTCCAAAGGAGTGAAAGTTAAACTGTTTTGTGAAGGCAACTGAGCAAGAGGGACAGACATCAGAATGGTGGAAGAACATTGGGAGAGGTGAAGGGAAGGGATCCTCCTCTCCCCTTTCTGTTACCATCTAAGAGCAGAGACTAGTGCTCCCGAGGTGGAATGCTCTCCATGAGAATGGAAACAAACTGTTCCAGTTTCTGTGCAGCTGCTTTTCCGGCTTCTAAGACTTCCTGGTGATTGGCCTTCTCCAGGTTTGCATAATCCATGACAACCTTGTTAGTAATGAGTGAGAAACCAAAGACTCGAAGCCCACAGTGTCGTGCAACGATAACTTCTGGGACCGTGCTCATGCCTGATGGGGAGAAAGAGAAGATGACCCTCATGAGGTTTTCCTCACACTCCACTCTCATAAGTTGATTAAATCTCAGGAAGTGTCCAAAGCAACTAAATTAGTGTTGAGCATTTATTGTCCCGAGTCTCTTCAAATGGCCTTACTAGTTTTTGATACACTTCACCAATACAATCTCTCTGTCATTTGTGGCAATTAATGATATGAGGCCAACTTCCACCCACGGGCACAGAAGGCAGCTGCACTGATATTCTGTAACAGTGTTGAAGCTTAAGCCTGCCTTCGCCACTTTCCTAGTAATCCAATGGCTTCTCCAGATCTATAACTTCTTCCTCCCCTTTGCTATTTTACCAGATCTTTCCCTTGAACCTCCAGCCAAATCCCCTTCTCACCAACAGCATCTGCTCCCAGCATCCTTAGCAGGCGGCTCTCTGCCACAGTCTCAAAGTTGGGTCCTGCCAGCATCACATAGGTGCCTTCCTGTAATTCCCGTTGCTCCCCCATTTGTTTCCAGGCAGTCAAAGCCTTCTGTCTCATATTCCGGTCATAAGCATCAGACATGGCAGGGAAGCGAACTCCAAACCTAGAGCACAGATTGCATCATCTTAGATACATATCACTAAGCGAACTTTTCCTTCCCAACTCTTGGACAAGCCCAGACCCTCCACATGTAGAGCAGAGGGTAGAAATGCGCACCTTTCCTCGTTGGGGCCTCGGAGAGGGTTTTGACCAGAGAAACCAGGTAGGTTGATGTGATCACGGATCAGCATGATGTCTCCAACTTCAAAGTTGGGGTTGAGCCCTCCAGCTGCATTGGTGACTACCAAAGTGTCCACACCCAGAAGACGGAAAACCCTCACTGGGAATGTCACCTTAGATGCAAAAGATCAGAAAAGATTCTTCAAAACCTCACCAACCTACCCACAAAGATATGCATAATACACACCAAGAAACAAGAGGAAACAAATAAAAAATACACCTAGCTGAAATAGTTAGACAATAAAGTAGAATAGCTCTCCCCACCTTCCTCCAAATCCAACCAAACTTGTGCCCCTGATTTACCTTTGATAGTGAGTATCCTTCATATGTGTGGAACCTGCCCTGCATCATCACACAGGCTCTGCCATTCAGGAATCCAAACACCAGTTTACCAGCATGGCCTTGCACTGCATACAGAGAAGGAAAAGCAAAGTGATTATGCCAGGTGTGGTGGTGGCACACGCTTTTTATCTCAGCACTCAGGAGGCAGAAGCAGGCATATCCTTGTCAATTCAAGACCAGCCTAGACTACATAGCAAGTTCCAGGCCTGCCAGGGATACATAGTGAGACCCTGCCTCAAAAAGCACACTGGCACTCACTGCATTTAACATATGACCATATAATTAACCAAAGACAACAGAAGTCTGGTGACCAGATCATCATAACCATACAAGTGTAGGCTGGGTGCACGCCTTTAATCCCAGCACTTGGGAGGCAGAGGCAGGCAGATCTAGCTGGCACTAGTTGAAATTATTAGAAAAGTTAGGAGGTGTGGCCTTATTGGAGGAGTATGTCACTGGGGGTGGACTTTGAGGTTTCAAAAGCCCACACCAAGCCCAGTGTCTCTTTCTTGGCCTTAGGATGAAGTTCTTGGCTACTGCTCTAGTGTCATGCATGCTGCCATGCTCCATGACATGATAATGGACTAAATCTCAGAAACTGAAAGAAAGCCCCAAATTAAATGCTTTTTTTCGTTAGAGTTGCCTTGGCCATGGTATCTCCTCATAGCAACAGAACAGTGATTAAGACACCCATCAACATCTCATAATCCCAGCCAGTACCTGTGCTTTGGGGAAAGTTGGGTATGTCACTGTACTCAAAGATCTGGGCCTGAGTTAATTTAGCAGTCAGACCTCCTAACCCAGAACCACAGATCACTGCCACTTGAGGTCGATGCTCAGTGTGAGACAGAAGCCACTCAGCGGTGCTCTGGTAATCTTCATACGTGAATCTAGGGGAAAGAACAAAGTGAATTCGCCTTTCGTTCCAAGAGCATAGGAAAATGACTGTAGCACAGAAAACCTGGTGGGTATTCTAAGGCATCAGAGGACAAAGATGACAGGCCAGAGGGAGCCCACCGTTCATTCAACTACTTCTCCATCACTTTTGAATCAGGCCCACTAAAAGTCGGAGGTGAAACACCCTTCCTTTAGTCCAGAGCATGACAAAATTAATGAAGCCTGTTTCCATGAATGGCTCCACCTCAAGTGCTCAACCACTAAGCTGTGCCCCGGCTCTAGGAGGTGGTACTCTTGGTGTGACAGGCATAGGACCAGAGGTTTCAGAGTTACAATGCAGTAATCAAATCAAGGAGAGGAATCAGCATGGATTAAGGCCTTCCTGAAGGCAAGTTTCTTGCCTTTTGCTTTGCTTTTTTTTTGTTTGAGACAGAATTTTCCTACATTGCCTAAACTAATCCCCAACCCCCAGGCTCAAGAGATTTTCTCAGCCAGCCTACTAGAGTAGCTAGAACTTTAGGCAGCTCTTTGGGTAAAAATTTTTTTGATTTAATTTTTAATTTAAAAATTTAATTTAGTCGGTGTGTATGTGTCTGTGGTATATACAAAGCATGTTGCAGCATGTGTGTGCTGGTCATAGGATAACTTGTGAATTGGTTCTCTCCTTCCACCATGTAGGTCCCAAGGATGGAACTTGACCAGGCTTTGTAGTGAGTACCTTACCTTACCTACCATGTCACCAGCCCTGACTTCTTCTTTATTTTTATTATTTATTAATAAGCACTAAGAACACTCCTAGTAGAAGTCTATATAAGAGCTTCAGTTCCTCTGAACATGTTTCTTTGATTCCTGGGTACAGACCTCTGTCATTTGTAATTAACAAAGATACTCAATGGCGGGACCAGGTGGTCCACACCTTTTATTCCATGATTGGAGTGGCAGAGGCAAGAGGATCTCTGTGAGTTCAAGGCCAGTCTGGTTTATATAATGAGTTCCAGGCCAGCCAGGGCCACATAGGTCTGTTTCAAAAACAAAGACTATAATGAGTATGTATTTCTCAAAACCAGAAAATAAACTGCTTTTGGTAAAGTTTGCTGTTTTTCAGACAGGGTCTCATGTAACTTAGGCCAGTCTGAAACTCAGTATGTAGCCCAGGCTGACCCTGAGCTCCTGATCCTCCTGTCTCTCTCTACCTTGGAGTATTGAGATGACAGACAATGTGAGCTATGATTCACAGCTAAGAAACTTAACAATTGCAAAACAAAAGAAAAACCAGGCTTATTTCACATCATTATTTATAAAATCCTAAACTAGTGTTGTTGGATTCTCAGTAGACACTGGTTAAAAACAGAAGTTTCTGGCCGGGTGTTGGTGGTGCATGCCTTTAATCCCAGCACTACGGAGGCAGAGGCAGGCGGATCTCTGTGAGCTCGAGGCCAGCCTGGTCTCCAGAGCGAGTGCCAGGATAGGCTCCAAAGCTAAACAGAGAAACCCTGTCTCAAAAAACCAAAAAAAAAAAAAAAAGAAGAAGAAGAAGAAGAAGAAGAAGAAGAAGAAGAAGAAGAAGAAGAAGAAGAAGTTGTTTCTGGGTATAACATGAAAAATAAAAGACCAAGAGACTGATACTGGGCTTCAAGTTTTAAACTGAAAATCCGAGAAGCAAAGCAGCCAAACCAGTAGATCTTAACTCTACCCTGTTGAAATGCCAATCCTGTCTCCATGAATCCTCAGAGGCAAAAGGCTCTCGGATCCTGTCTCCTCCTCCTTTTAGTCCTTTCTCTGACCAGCTACATCCTCCTGGCTCCACCTCCCTACTTCTGGGATTAAGGGTGTATGATCCCAAATGCTAGGTTCAAAGGCGTGAGCTTTGTTACTCTTTTAGACTGATTCAATCTCCCGTAGCCCTGGGTGGCCTTAAACTCAGAGAGATCCATCTGCCTTTGTTTCCTGAGTCCTGGGATTAAAGGTGTATGCTACCACTGCCTGGCTTCTATGGCTAACTAGTATGGCTGCTTTGCTATTTTGATTCCAGTGGTTTTAAAAAAAAATCGTAAACAATTTATCCTGACATCTGGGCCTATCCCTTCAGATTAAAAACTTGCTAAGAAGCCAGGAATGATGGCACATGCCTTTCATCCAATACTCAGGAGACAGAGGCAGGTAGATCTCTGGAGTTCTAGGCCAGCCCGATTCAGAAATCGAGTCCTAGGACAGCCAGAGATAATCTATATAGTGAGTTCTAGGACAGCCAGAACTGTTACACAGAGAAGCTCTGTCTCAAGAAACCAAAGGGTTAAAAAAAAAAATCAACCCAGAACCTTCAAACAGTCCCAAGTCCAATTCCATCACAACCAACTAACTGCAAAGATCAAAGATTGCTCCTGGAAATGGAAGAACTGTGGTGCACATGAATTGAGAACAACTAATAAAAAGCCTCAACAAGTTTTTTGTTTTTGTTTTTGTTTTTGTTTTTGAGACAGGGTTTCTCTGTATTGCTTTGTAGCCTGTCTTAGCACTCATTCTGTAGACCAGGCTGGCCTCGAACTCAGAGATCTACCTGTCTCTGCCTCCCGAGTGCTGGGATTAAAGTCGTGCAACATCAACACCCGGCTGAAATTTTTTTCTTCCACCAACGTCATAAGTCCCAGCTTCATGACAGACCCACATAGGATAACAAGCCCACCTTAAGTATAGCAAGACACACAATCACAGGAGTATATTATTGGAAACAAACAGGACTACAACACAACAGGTTACCCTCCATGAAACAGCTAGGTAGGGTGGGGACGGATAGAGTCACGGGGTGACAAAATGAAGCAAGAAATTAATGAAACAGCATCCCAAAGGGCGGGAAGAAATGACGCGTGGCAATCAGCCATGTCCAGCCACAGCTCAGTGTGATCATTCCAAAGCTACTGTGATCCCTACAGTCTGCTTGTGAGTTAACTGGGAATTCCCGACGCAAAACAAGAGTTTTGTTTTTTTCCTTAAAGTGGACAGGAAGGGGTGGGTGTCTTCTGAGTAGAACAATAAATACAGATTTCCCAGCCCTAAAGAGACTCCATTCCCAACTTGTTAATGCAACCTCTAGTTTGGAGAGAACAGAGGCTGTCTTGGAAAGTGAGCAATTTTCCTTCTAAAGGAGGAACTGCGGGATAGCACAACAGACTTATCTCCTGGGTTACCCGGACCCCTAGAATGGAAACTTGTGTTACGAAGTACCTGCTTTTCCACAAGCATCCCGACACACCACAGAAGCACCACAGTTCCTGAAAGGGGTCGCCTACCCTGCGCTAAACCTGTTCCTTCCTGCTCCGGGGCGCTCCTACAGCTGGATTCCCGCGCCCGCCCTGCCGCGCTAGCTTCCCCGCCGTTCCGGAGCCGTGAGTCCGCCACCGGGCTCTGTGCCAGGCCTCTCTGCATCCCCAGAGGAATCGCTCCTTTTCTGGGCCCAGACTGCTAAGTTCCCAGGTCTCGGCGACAGCCCGTCCCCCTCGACAGAACGTCCGAGTCCCGGGGCCTGACACTCACTCGTTTTTCTCCATGGTGTCACCGACGGCCGCGCTGAAATCCTGCCCTTTCCGCTCCGCGGGCGACACCGTCTGAGTCTGGTCAACACTGTTAGTGCACTGCTCTCTGGGCCCGGCTTTATAGCCCCAGCCCCAGGCGCCAGCCAATGGCAGCGGCAGGTCTCCATGGTGACACACCCTCATCCAGAGGTGTGGCAGGGAACCTCGCCAGAGTTCTCGTCAAAGGGACCCTCTCCGAGTCTAGGGCATCCAGCATTTCGTCCCCGCACGCATTCATGGGTCTCCCAGCCAGGAAAGCAAGCCTGTGTGGGAAGAAGCAGGGTGGAGAGCCCCGGAACCGCCCATCTGCACCTCCATTCTCCGCTGCGTTACTGTGTAAGAATTCGAAAAAATAGTCAAACCATAGATTGTGCAATCCTAGAATAAAACGAAGCAAAACGCTGTCCGAGTTACTTTCTGGAATAGGGAAATAAGGCAGCGCGAGCTAACAGTGCTGACTTGGTGCCTACAGGATTTGGGGAAACACATAGAGGCCCAGATTGCGCGGAGTTCTAGGCTGCTTGGCTCCTAGGCACGGACCGGATGGATGCACACAGTACTGAGTCCAAGCAATTCCGCTAACCCTGAGACTTGTTAAGAGAATTCACGCCGGGTGGTGGGGGCGCACGCACTTAGGAGGCAGAGGCAGGGGGATGGATCACTGTGAATTCGAAACCAGCTAAGTCTAGTTCCAGAACAGCCAGGGCTGTTACACAGATAAAACCTTTCTCGGAAAAACAAACAAACAAAAAACCAAAACCAAACAAGCAAGCAAAACACAGAGAGAGGGAGAGGAAGAGAGAGAATTTACGTAACAGAATTATATACACACACCCCAGAACTAAATAGTACAACCCGTGGTAAGCTTTCGGTATTCCTTCTCTGTAACCATGCTTAGATCTTGAAATCCCTTATCTGCCCCTCTCCTGGGAGTTTAATCTCTCCTGCTTGATGTTTTTCCACCACAACTCGAGTCACTGCTTCCCAATCCTATTTTTCTCATGTACTTACAAATATTTATTAAAGCCAAAGGGGTGGTGGCACACGCCTTTAATCCCAAAGATATTGCGCCAGCTCCTGGTCAACTTGGGCTGCTCATAGTGAAATCCTGTCTCAATAGTAGTGGTAGTAATGACCGAGGCCAGCCTGTGCCAGTGTGTGCTGCTGGGGCTGGGATAGCGGGTGGAAAGAAAGAGAAAAAGAAAGTCCATGAAAATATCTATTTATACTTTATATTTTAGTGCTCTTTTAAATTTAAATTGGTTTATGTTATTATCATCATTAGTCTTTTTTTGAACATTAGGACCAAGTGTGGTGGGGCACGCCTTTAATTCCAGTACTAGGGAGGCAGAGACAGGTGGATCTCTGAGACTTGGAGGCCAGCCTGGTCTCCAGAGCGAGTGCCAGGACAGCCAGGACTGTGACACAGAGAAACCCTGTCTTGGGGAGGCCGGGGAGGAGAGTGCTTTCCCAGCATGCATTAGGTCTTGGATTCCATCTTCAATACTGCTATGTGTGAGTGTGTATGTGTACCCAGAATGGTGGCACTGGCCGAAGTTCCATCTACTGGGGAGACTGAGGCAAAAACGATCATGTGAGCCCAGAAGTTTGAGGCCAACTTGGGCAACATAGGGAGAGTCCATCTCAAATTAATAAATAATATAAATTTAAAATACATAAATAAGCCAGCCTCCCCAGCACTCGGGAGGCAGAGGCAGGCAGATCTCTGCGAGTTCGAGGCCAGTCTGGTCTCCAGAGTGAGTGCCAGGACAGGCTCCAAAGCTACACAGAGAAACCCTGTCTCAAAACAACAACAACAACAAAAAAAAAACCCATAAATAAAATATATAAATATTTTAAACTACCTAATGGTACCTGCAGGGGTCTCCATCATGGCACAGAGTTTGAGAATCATGGTCCCAATCACTTTGATATAATCTCATTCCTGATTTTAAACAATATAAATGAGTAGGCTCTGTAATCATACTACCTATGTATGAGTTCTTTCTCTACCCTTTGTCTACCAACTATGTCATCCATCCCCAATAAAATTTCTGTGCCTAAATTTTCTCATCTGGAAAATGATTAATTTATTTGCTACTCTTGCGAGGATCATATAAAATATGGTTAAGTGTTTTAATAAATATCTGGCACTATAATTATAATTATAACTATAATTATACACACAGTAAATGTTGGCTGTTACTACTTCCCACTGTCTCTTTTTAGCCTTTTAATATCCACCTAACTTTAAATCGGATCAAAGAAAAATTAATGGTTCATTTAGTCTATCAGCACCATCTAGAATCCCACAATACTCAGAATAGTCCCATGTGGTTATTAACATTTAATAATATAGTCATGAGTGGTGGTGCTCACTTTCTTAAAGATTTATTTATTTATTATGTGTACAGCATTCCATTTGCATATATGCCTTCAGGCCAGAAGACGGCACCAGATCTCATTACAGATGGTTGTGAGTCACCATGTGGTTGCCAGGAATGGAACCCAGGCCCTCTGGAAGAGCTCTTAATCACTGAGCCATCTCTCTAGCCCTGATGCTGCACAATTTTTTTTTTTTTTTTTTTTTTTTTTTTTTGGTTTTTCGAGACAGGGATTCTCTGTGGTTTTGGAGACTTTCCTGGAACTAGCTCTTGTAGACCAGGCTCACAGAGATCCACCTGCCTCTGCCTCCCAAGTGCTGGGATTAAAGGCGTGGGCCACCAACGCCCAGCACTGCACACTTTTAATCTCAGCACTTAGGAGGCAGAGGCAGGAGGATCTCTAAGGTTGAGACCAGCCAGAGCTGTTATACAGAAAGACCCTGTCTCAAAAAACCAAGCAGACTTCTTGCAGAAGAATCTCAAGAGCTGGGCTGTAACTCATTGATAGAGTATCTGTCTAGCACCACACAAAGCTGGGTATGGTGGTCCATGTCTGTAAGCTCAGGACTTGGAACATAAAGATAGAAGGTTCAAAAATTCGAGGTCATTCTTAGCTATAAATAGGCTGGAGGTAAAAAGTCTCCAGATTCTTGAGGTAGAAAGCCTGCTTGATACTCACACTCAACTGTTATTTCTCATTCTCTCTAGATCACAAAATAGAGTTTTCTCCATTTGAAATATTTACTTCTGGACTTGGGAAGTGGAGGCAGAGGCAGGTGGATCTCAGTGAGTTTGAGGCCAGCCTAGTCTACAAAGTGAGTTCCAGGACAGCCAGGACTGTTACACAGAGAAACCCCATCTTGAAAAACCATAAAAAAAGAAATATTTATACCCACTACCACCAATATTTCCCCAATTATTGAAATTAAAATATTGTTCTAGGGTATTTTGTCATTTAAAGTTTCACTTTTGCTCTTTTATTTCATTTTCATTTCCCCATTTGTGCCTCCCTGAGGGCTTGGAATAACTTAAAGAAGTCATATAACAGCTTCAACCCCAAAGAATGGCTCCAGAGAGGGAGGCTGACTACTTCCTAAATAAAAAGAACTGGGCCTCATGGAAGACATGAAACACAAGGGAGCGAAAGCCCAGAGAAGTACCCACCTCTACTCCACCCTGCTCAACCCTGCCATCTGGACTAATTCACTCTGCATATAATGAAAATATATGTGTTTTAAATATTTATTTTATGCTGGGTATGGGAGCACATGCCCTAAATCCAAACACCCCAGAGGCAGAGGCAGGAGGATCTCTAAGGCCAGCCTGATCTTCACAGAATTCCAGGACAGCCAGGGCTACACAGAGAGACTCTGTCTCCAAAACAATCATACTTTAAGTTTAAATATGTGTATATGTTTGTGTGGAGGGAGTGGACACCAGTGCGGGTGCTTATAGAAACCAGAGGTGTTGGATCCCCTGGAGCTGGAGTTGCAGGCAGTTGTTAGCTACCTGATGTGGGTACACAGAAACAAATCTGGGTCCTCTGCAAGAACATTACACACCCTGCTCTTAACCACTGCTTTCCTCTAGCTCCTCAAAAGCTTCCTTTAGTCTGCAAGTGCAGATGAAAAACCAGCAACTCAGAGGAGAAGAAAAAGAGGAGAGCACAGGGTTGGAGAGATGCTCAGCTGTTAAGAGCACTTGTTGCTCTTGCTGAGGAGCCAGCTTTGGTTCCTAGCAACCATATTGTAGCTCACAACCATCTGCAACTCCAGTTCCCAGGGACCTGGTGCCCTATTCTGATCTCCTCTGGCACCAGGAATTTACAAGGTTCACAGACATACACAAGAGGAAAACACTCATAAACCTAAAATAAATCTAAAAGTTAAAAATATTAATAAAATTGGAATACTTTGAGTGATAGAAGCCAGACAAATGCTACCACTGCTCTGCCTGTGCAAGCCATATACTAGTTACTACTTGTTGGCAATGTGAAGAAAATGTTTCTAAGTATTTACAGTTTCTCTTCTTATACCTTCCTGCTAAATTTATCATTTTTTACTTTATCTTTCCTTTCATAAGCAAATTTATATACTGAAGCCATTTCCCCCCCTCTGTTTTTTATTTAAATTAGAAACAAGATTGTTTTACTTGTCAATCCCAGTTCTTTCTCCCTCCCCTCCTGCCCCCCCCCAAGTCCCCATCCCATACCCTTTCTGCTCCTCAGGGAGGGAGAGCCCTTCCATGGGGAATCTTCAGAGTCTGTCATAGCCTTTGGGATAGGCCCTAGGCCCTCCCCCCGTGTATCTAGGCTGAGGAAGTATCCCTCTATGTGAAATGGGCTCCCAAAGTCCATTCCTATGCTAGGGATAAGTACTGATCTACTACAAGATGCCCCAGAGATTTCTGAGGCCTCCTCACTGACACCTATGTTCATGGGTTCCAGATTAGTCCTATGTTGGTTTCCCAGCTAACAGTCTGGGGACCATGTTCAGGTCAGCTGTTTCTGTGGGTTTCACCAGCTTGGTCTTAACCCCTTTGACTGAAGCCACTTTTAATCCTGTATTAGAGAATGACTCCTCCCCATTCTCACTGCCACCCCAATCTCCTCTTTCTCTCTCACCCTCAACCCCCTTAGTGAAGACTGAACCTAACATCTCATATGTGCTGGGCAAGCACTCATCTATTGAACTATATCCCCATGCCCTTTTCGTTTTAAGACAGTTCCACTAAATTACCCAAGCTGCTTTAGAATTGCATCTGACTGCCTGGGCCTTTCAAGTATGGTCTGTACCACCAGGAGAATACTTTTAAAGCAGTAATTAAGATAAATAACATCACAAGGTGGGAGGAACTGTTAGCTCACAGAGGCTACTTCCATTGAGGGAATCAGCCATACTTCATGTGGTGGTTTGAATAAGAATGCCCACAACTCCCCCACCCCGGAAAAACAAAACAAAACAAAACAAAAAAACTGTGGTGGTGCACGCCATTAATCCCAGTACTCAGGAGGCAGAAGCAAGTGGTTTTCTGTGAGTTAGAGGCCAGACTGGTCTACAGAGAAAGTTCCAGGACAGCCAAGACTACACAGAGAAACCCTGTCTCAAAAACAAACAAAAACCAAACAAACAAAACACAAACAAATTAGGGGCTGAAGAGATGGCTCAGTGGTTAAGAACACTAGCTGGTCTTGTAGAGGTCCTGGGTCCAATTCCCAGCAACCACATGACGGCTTACAACCATCTGTAATGAGATCTGGTTCCCTCTTCTGGCCTGCAAGGATACACACAGACAGAACACCATATACATAATAAATAAATGAATCTTTTAAAAAAATGGTTCCCATAGGCTCATATATTTGAAGACTTTGTCACCAGCGAACAGAACTGTTTGAAAGGATTAGAAGAATTAGGAGGTGTGGCATTGTGTAGCCTTGCTGGAGGAAGTGTGTCACCATACCCAATTTATGTAGTGCTGGGGATTGAACCCATAGCTTTGTGTATGACACCTCCTCTTTTCTTATACTTGAGTTACATTGGTATTTATTATGAAGCATATTCAACTTTCTAGCATTAATTTTTTTTCACACAATAAAAGATTACTAGTGTTGACATTTTATCTGTCAATGTTTACATTATTTTGTTCCTCTACCCTGAGTATAAGTTTCTCAAGGGATGTCCTTCACAAAGAGTAGATGTTCATTAAATTTCTGTAGAGGTGTTGATAGATGAACACATTGGAAAACATACCCACTGGAATTAAGGTGGTAGTGGGGTTATAGCACTATACAGCAGTTGCTTAGCATGCATGCCATAAAGTTGATCTTTAGGGAAACAGAAAAGGGGAGGAGTGGGACAAGGTAAGGGGAGAAAAGAAGGAAAGGTGTGGTTTGAAAGAAAATGGCCCCTAAAGGGAGTGGCAATATTAGGAGGTGTGGCTTTGTCAGAGTAGGTGCGGTCTTGTTGGAGGAAGTGTGTCACTGTGGAGGCGGGCTTTGGGGTCTCATATATGCTCAAGCCACGCCAAGTGAGACAGACCACTTCCTGTTGCCTGCCTACCAAGATGTAAGACTCTCAGCTCCAGCACCATGTCTGCTTGCACACCATCATGTCTCACCATGATGACAATGGACCAAACCTCTGAACTGTAAGCCACCCCAATTAAATGTTTTCCTTTATACGAGTTGCTATGGTTCCCTGTCCCAAAAAACCAAAAAAAAAAAAAAAAAAAAAAAAAGTTGCTATGGTTATGGTGTCTCTTCACAGTGATAGACACCCTAACTAAGATAAAGGAAAGAAAGGAAAGGAGAAATAAGAAGAGGGCCAGAAAGGGGATGAAAGAATAAAAAAAAATTATAGTGGCTTTCATCAATAAGTTAAGCCTATCCAAATATGGTGGTGCATACCTATGATCCCAGCACCAGAGAAAGCAAGACAGAAGAATCCCCAAGAGTTCAACACCAGTCTAGCCTACCATAGTAAGACTCCACCTCAAAAAAATAGGGAGTGAGTGGGGGTCTAGTATATCACACTGAATATAGACAGGTTCCATGGTTTACTATGAACACTAGAATATAGTAAAGAAATAATCGTGGTAGTGCTGTGCCCTAGCCTAAAGATGATTAGTAACTTCTCTTTTATTGCTTTTGCACTGCAGCAGCACTACACTCCATAGAAGCTAGGCCAATCTGATTCTCCAAATTATCATCTATGTGAGTGAGGCCATCTCTGGCCAATGAGCTGTTTCCAGTAATCTCCTGAGCGTGTGTTCATGAGGAAGTCCAAACGATATATTAAAAGAACCACTCAGAGAACATGAGAGAATCAGGAGACCATGCCACTGTTTGGATGTTGTCTGTCATGCACCAAAAGTCTTTGGACTAAAGACCAAAAGAACAGAGCTGGAGAGGTAGTTCAGTAGTTAAGGCACTGGATACCCATCCAAAGGAGTTGGGTTCAATTCCCAACACCTATATGGTGACTCACAACCATCTGTAATCCAGTTACAGGAGATCTGATGCCCTCTGCTGGCTTCTGTAGGCACTAGGCAGGAAAGTGATGCATAGACAGACATGCAAGCAAAACACCCATACAAATTAAAATATATGTGTGTGTCACCTATCTGTCTGTCATTCATACATCCATCTATTTAATCTATCTATCTATCTATCTATCTATCTATCTATCTATCTATCTATCTATCTGTCTATCTATCTGAAGACCAGAACTATTATTCCTTCATGTTGATATGTTTTCTGCAACTTTTATGGCCTTTCTCATAAGTTACCTTGTTTTCTGGGTGTGTAATTTCTAATCACTATCAAACTATACTGTCACTTGAAGGAAAGATAGACTTTAGTGATCTGGATTCTCCTACAGGGCTCTGCACAGAACTGTAGGCACTATTAGAACACAGACACCTCTCTACAAAGGATCAGCCACACCTAAATTGCTGTCATAGTAGCTCCAAGGTATGGTGAAACAACAGGATTAACTTCCTAAATTGTGACCTGTCCAGCTTAGTATCTTCCCCAATCTGTTAAATTCAGAACTCCTCTCCTATAGTTTCAGAGACTTCTCCCTTCTAATGTCTATCAAAGCAAGGGACTTCATTTTCTCTGAGTTGCTATTTGATATCCCATCCCAGCTTCTCCCTCTCTGGGTGGTGGCAATAATAAAGGCCTGACTAATAGAGATCCCTCCCTCTGCATGTATTATTTAAAACAGGTAGTGAGTGATTACTCCATCTTCAGACTAGGTAGTGGCTCCATCCAAGAAAGTTTTGGCAATCAAGGTTTACAGAAGGGGCTGGAGAGATGGCTCAGCAGTAAAGAATGCTTACTGTTCTTGCAGCATTTACACAGCACCTCACAGATGCCTGTAACACAGTTCAAGGGATTCCAACTACCTCTTCTGACCTCAGCAGGCTCCTGCTTACAGTTGGTGCACATAAACTCACACACACACTCTCTGTAGAGTGCAACTGTGTGTGTGCTAAATATAGTGGTGGTACATGCCTTTGATTCCGCTGACTGGGAGACAGATGCAGGTGAGTATCTGTGAGCTCCAGGCCAGCCATGGCTACAAAGCAAGACCATGTCTCAAAAACAAACAAATCAATAGATGAATATAACTTTTAAAATAATCTTTTTCAAAACAGAAAAGATTTGGGTCATGTGGCCCAGGGTAGCGGCAGAAGGCAGCCAAGTCCTACCCCTGGCAGTGGGCAACACTACAAAAAGCAAATATGTAGCTGGGCATTGGTGGCAAATGCCTTTAATCCCACCACTTAGGAGGCAGAGGCAGGCAGATTTCTGTGAGTTTGAGACCAGCCTGGTCTACAGAGTGAGTTACAGGACATCCTCTAAAACAATACAGAGAAACCCTGTCTCATAAATAAAAAAAAAAGGGGGAAATATGTGATGGAGAGGTGTGTGTGCAGTATGGAGAGAGGTGGAATTGGAGATGTGATGGCGATGGCAGTGTTGTCATTCCCCAGTAGGGTTGGCATGGTGGTATACAACAGCCTGGAACTCATCAGTTGCAGACTCAGCCACTGAACCTGGCCTCAGTATCCTCCCAGCTCTTGGCAACAACAGAGGCCTGAGATGAGGAACGGTCACATTCTGGATTAGACCTCCTTGAAGGACCTCTGTGGTCCTTCAAGGACCACCAACATGCCACCAGAGGCCATGTTGGTGTCTGTGGTCCATGCTAGTACCCCAGGTCCCAATGAAGTCTGAGATCCATATGCTCATAGACTGTTTGTGATACTGCCTGAGACCTTGGTGATATCTTCAGGCTTTGCTGCTTTGGGGTGCTATACTGATGTGAGCAGCATGTCCAACCACCTGATGTCATGTCTCGGCTTGTGCCCTGTGCAACTGCTGAGGGCCATTAAGGGGTCAGTGGTCCTGATATAGCCAAGGGCCATATTGATGTCTGTTATGATAAATCTTTCCGCCAAAAGCCACCCGAGCCCTACTGCCACGTGGGCAGTCTCTGCCAGCCACCTGAGTTCTACCCACCGAGTTAGGGCCCAAATTAATGCACAGAGACTTATATTATGTACAAATGCTGCTTGGCCAATGACTAGGATTCTCATCTGTTAGCTCAGTCTTAATTATCATAAATCTATATATTTTATAAGACTTAGATGCCTTCCATTGGCGTCCTCCCTTGCCAGTGGATCACATCGTGACTCTGGAGGAAGTGAGAAGGGGAAAAAGGGCTCACTTCCTGCTTGTCCTTGCTTAAATATGAGTCTCCTTGCTATGTCACTTCCTGCCTGGATCACCACTTCTCTACTACATTTCCCAGAATCCTCTTTGACTCCTAGTCCTGTCTAACTTGCTGCCTCATTGGCCAAACAGTACTTTATTCAATAATCAATAAGATGAACATACCACAGTACATTCCCCATTAGATGTCTGCAGCCAGGGTTATCACCAAAGCCCATGGGGTGGTCTGTTTTCTAGGTTACTGCCTGAAACCATATTAATGCCCCACTGCTTGGAAGAGATGGTTCCACCCATCTCTTGGTCCTACACTGTGGTACAGGCAGTGGCAATGGTGTTGGGAGAGCTGGCCCTGGATCCTACCGAAGGGGTCTCAATTGATAGTTTCTGGCATGACAGGAAGAGAAAGATTCATCTTTCCTTGGGCACTGGTCACTAGGAATTTCACCATGCTCAAGTGAATATATATATATACAACACAAAATGTACTTTTTTGTGGGGAGATCACAAGGGGCATGGGAAGACTGGAAGGTCAGTGTAATTGGGGTGCATAATGTGAGACTACCAAATAATCAATAAAAAATAATTTTAAAAAAGGAAAAAACTTCCCAAACTTTTTTTTTTTTTACACAACAGTTTTGTCATAATACTTACAGAGCCATTCTTTTCTGAACCTTTCCCACAGCTGCATAGGCAAAGGTTAGTTTAAAGAAAGATAAGGAGGCAGTGTCTGTATCTAAACCAGCCTGTAATCACAGCATTCAGAAAGCTGAAGCAGCAGAATCATCAGTTTCAGTAGAGCCTGGGCCATATGGTAGCCTGGGTCACATAGAGAGATCCTGTCTCAAAACACAGTACAAAAAGATGTAAAAATGCATACTGAGGAATTCACTCATCATGTATGTCCTCTAATACTTCACATAACGTCAGAAAATATCCAACCTATTGGCTAACATTTACTTCACTTTATTTCTAGTCATACATCCCTATATTTAACCTATAATAAAAACATCACCTACAGGCCAAATGAAAAATGAATGAATAGTTAATACATAAACCATTATACTCATTTTTTTCTACTTCAACCCTTCAAAGAGTATGAAATAGACTCTTTTTTCCACTTTGTTTTTTTTTGGGGGGGGCATGCTAGAGATGAAATCCAAGGCATAATGCATGCTTGGCAAGTGCTCTACCACTGAGCTATAGCCCCAGTTGTTTTTCACTTTTTTTGCATAGCTAGAACTATATTTAAGTGATCACAAACTACAACTTTAGTGAGGATGGAGGGATCACAAAAGGGTGGATTGGAGTTTTTTACATTACCAGGGCCCAAATAATGAAATCTGTAACAAGTCTTTCTTCTAACCACCCAAGCCCTGCTGCCACATGGGTCCTTTCTGCCAGGCTGCCCGAGTTCCGCCCACCGCCATGTTAAGATCCCAAGTAACACACAGAGACTTATATTAGGTTCAAATGCTGCTTGGCCAATGACTAGGATTTCTCATCTGCTAGCTCAGTCTTAATTATCATAAATCTATATTTTTATAAGACTTATTGAGGATGCCTTGCGCTGGTGCCCTCTCTTGCCAGCGGATCACATGGACTCCAGAGCAGAGACCAGGAGGAAGAGAGGAGACCACTTCCTTCTTGTCCTATATATGAGTCTCCCTGCTATGTCACTTCCTGCCTGGATCATCACTTTATTACTACATTTCCCAGAATCCTCCTTGACTCTTAGTCCTGCCTAACTTGCTGCCTCATTGGCCAAACAGTATTTTATTTATCATCCGATAAGACAAAGACATACACAGAAGCACTTCCCCCCTTAGAAACCTACCCTGAAGTCAGAGTCAATACTTGAGAATGTTCGTGGCAAATCATCAGCAAGAGCAGCACACTGGCCTATTCCTTGAAGAGCTATAACCACTTTCTAACTTTGTGTCTGGGGACTCATTATTTCTTTAAGTGTGCTGGGGAGCGATTGGGATTATTGTTTGAGGACCTAACTGATGGTAGAAACTGACCTGGGAAAATGTCTAAAAATATCAGGACCAAGTCAGGAATGGTGGCTCAGGCCTTTGGGGAGAGGTGAGGCTTGCCATGAATTGAAAATCAGCCTAGTTCAAGAATAAGACCCTAGTTTAAAAATGGAAATGAAGATCAAAACTAAAAAATAACCTCCACTCAATTTCTTGACCGAAGACAAAACATAAGCAATTAGAGATGCCTATCTACTAAATATGACTAAATACCTTTGGATTTGATTTACTACGTGAATCAATAAACACTTGTGTATGTATTTGAGGGGTCAGTATAAATCTAGTAAAATGATAAGCTCTTCTTCCATCAGTGGACACACTCATAAAAATATAATTTTCATTTCAGTAGTGGAGACATTTTTAAAAATTATTTTGTGGGTAATTAAAAAAAAACATTTTGAGTACTTAAACAACTCCTCTCACCTTCACGACCTCATCTTCTTTATTATTGTTACACACACACACACACACACACACACACACACACACTTGTATCTATATATAAATACAACCCACTGAATTGATTTACTGTTGCTCATCAGTGTACGTGTTTACCAATAACCACTGGAGATTAGAAGGCTAATCTATCAGAGGGCTCATCCCTGGAAAAGACTGATTGTCTTTCTCTTAGCTGCTATTGCTTCCCAGTAGCTCTTCATCTCAAGGTTGGGCCTTGTGAGATTCCCATCCATGTCTGGCTGTCAACTGGCATTGTGCAGGTCTTATTTAGGCAGTAACTGTTAAGATTTTATGGGTGCAGATCCCTGTCATATACCAAGACAACACTGTACACCAGGCATCCTGGTCCCCTCATTCTTACCATCTTTCTGCCCACCCTTTCAAAATGTTCCCTGAGTCTTAGATATAAGGGTTGTGTTGCAGATGTATCAACTGTAGGGACACCATACCAGTCAGGTGTCCTTTGCATTTTGGTCAGTTGTGGATCACTGTGGTGGCCTTCATCTGCTACAGATGAAGCTTCTTTAATGGTGTGTGTGTGTGTGTGTGTGTATAAGAGAGAGAGAGAGAGAGAGAGAGAGAGAGGGAGAGAGAGAGAGAGACAGAAACATGTATTTGTGGCCATATGGATAGGTATTATTTATATTGCTGTTGGGAATCACTCTGGTTTAGGAGGGCAGCAGTAGGTTGACACTACCACACGATTCTAGGCCTGAAGTCCATTAGGTGGCTGTTGGTTACCCTTGAGATAAAAGTGCCACTATTGCACCCAATCTTGCTGTGCTGGTCATTTTCGTTTGTAGGCTTTACAGCTGAATAGAGTTTTTAATTGCTTCTCTTCCTTGGCAGCTTGCATAGCACCCTGAGATGCTATGAGAGCTAATCCTCTAGCTCTCACAAGAGGCTTTCAAGCAGGTTCCAACTTGAATCCTGGTAGAGGCATTTGTAGAAATAATATTATAATTTCACAGCTATGCATAATGGCAAATGCCTGCAATCTCAATTACCCAGGAGGCCTTGGCGGAATCACCAAGTTCCAAGCCAGGACCTTGCCTTAAAACTGAAAAAGGACTGGGTATGTAGCAGTGGCAGTATAGCACTCTGCCCGGAGTCCAATTTCCACCTAAAAAAAAAAAAACCTAGTTATTATTACATGTTTTTAGGTACTGAAAGGGAGCCTAGGGCTTTCAGCATAGTCCCCACTCAGCTCACCAGATACCATCACCAGCCTGTACTACCAGGCACATCATCACTCATTTGTGTGTCAGATTGGCCTCAAACCCATGATACCCTTGCCTTAGCCAGCCTCAGGTCCAAGAGTATTGATGCTGCGCTAACCAGTATGGTCGTTCACCATACTAAGTTTGGGGGCAGTCTCCCTGTGGCTTAGGCTGGCCTCAAACTTCTGGTCAAACCTGAATGTCTGATCCTCCTGTCCGAATCTTCCCAATTTTGGGGTTACAGTCCTACACTGTGACCTGCTGTTTTTAAATTTTGGGTGGCTTTATTTTTATGTAGGTGTACTCGCACACTCACATAAGCCACATTTGTCTGGTTGCTGGGTGCCTACATAAGCCATAAATTGGCACCGGGTCCCCTGGAGCTGGAGTTACAGGTAGCTACTGCCCTAGGAGTTTGGGGAACCAAACTAGACTCCTTTGACTTAGCAGTTCAGTGCTGTTAAGTAGTAAGACACCTGTCCAGTGCCCCGCCCACTTGTGTTCACCTTGTTTTGTCCAGGATATCACGCTGCTTCCGAGGCGGGCCTGGAACCCCCTGGCTTCCTAACTCATCCTTCCATGCATTTACAGTCACCAATTTTCTGCGGAGCTGGGGGCTGAACTCGGGGGCCTTGTGCCAGGCCCCTCGCCTCCCCGTGGCTTTCCAAAGCTTGCCCAGGACTTAGGGCGTTTCCCGCGACCCACCTCACGTCAGGACACCCAGCCTGGCTCTCTGGAGGGATTGAAGCCGCCCTCTCGTTTGTGGCGCTAAGTTTGGGCCAATTGATTGGCGTCCCAGGGGAGACTTCGGACCAATGAGGAGCGGCTGCACGCGACAGGCCGGGCACGTGACTCGCGTGGAGCAGCCGCCCACCTGGGCCGGAGGTAGCGCGATGGTGGCACTTCCAATGGCTCGCACAACTTCTAGTCACGTGCAGTGTTTACGGACTCAGCAGCTACGGGAAGGTCATGTGACAGTGACGCGACACGTCGCCGTCCAATGGAGAAGGAAGGCTCCCTCACAAACCGGGAACTATTTTACCTCCGCGAATGACAGCGCCGAGGGGCTGGGCCAGTCTGTCACGTGAGCGGGGCGGGGCGGGGCGGCACTGGCTGCGGGCGAACGCGGCGCGCAGGCGCCGGGGACCCGGTAGCGGCGCGGCGGCGGCGGCGGCGGCGGCGGTGCAGCTGGTCGCTGACTGAGCGGGAGGCGCCATGGCGGCGGACGGAGAGCGCTCCCCGCTGCTGTCCGAGCCCGGCGATGGCGGCGCTGGCGGCAACGGCTTAGCGGGCCCGGGCGGGAGCGCGACCGGGCCCGGTGGAGGCCTGACGCCCTCCGCACCTCCGTACGGAGCCGGTAAACATGCCCCGCCCCAGGGTAAGCCGGCGGTCTGAGGTGCACCAGGGCCTAGGGGCGGATCGGGTCGGGGGGCGGAGCCTGCTCCGGCGCCAGGTGCGGCACCATGGCACCTGTCGCGGGGCGAGGCACCCTTCCTCCGCAATCACTGCCTGAGCCTGGCACGAAAGGGGTTCTGAGGAAGACGTTCTGACCGCTACTGCTGATGATAAGCACGTCGAGCTTTGTCAGGAGGGTTCTCCGCTTCCGTGGAGCATCCGTGGCAAGTGTCCGAATGATGATCTGGTTTTATCTGCTTCCTCTTCAGCATTTCCCCCGTTCCCTGAGGGGCATCCAGCGGTGTTGCCTGGAGAGGACCCACCCCCCTACTCACCCCTGACTAGCCCGGATAGTGGGAGTGCCCCCATGATTACCTGTCGAGTCTGTCAGTCTCCGATCAACGTGGAAGGCAAGATGCATCAGCATGTGGTCAAATGTGGTGTCTGCAACGAAGCCACTGTGAGTTATACCTATCTGCAAAAAAAACGGGCCTTGTTTCCTGCATCCTCTTTCCGATTCTAGACCCTGTTCAAGACCTCTTCATGAAACCCACTTTCAGTTCCTGGATCTTCACCAGCCATTGCTTCAGAAGCCTTTCACCAGAGATAATGGTCACCAGCTCTCACTTTCACACTTTTCCTGGATCCTGAAGTGTAGTTTTCACTGGCAATTGTTGTAGTTGCTTTTGATTGTTGTATTTTGGGGCTCTCGTGTTTGTTCTTTTGAGACAGTCTCACAAGCGATCTGGGCTCACCTCAGGCTCTGCAGTCTTCCTGCCTCAGCCTCCTGAGTGATGAGATCACAGATGTAGCCTGCTATGTTGGCAACATTTGTATCTCTCAAATGTCTGACTTTTCTTTCTCAGTAATGTTCTTGGAGAGGATTGGGATGACCGGCTTGCCTGCTGATATACCCATTGTTCTTTTATTCGTTGTTCCCTAGCCCATCAAGAATGCACCCCCAGGAAAGAAGTATGTCCGATGCCCCTGTAATTGTCTCCTTATCTGCAAGGTGACTTCCCAGCGGATTGCTTGCCCACGGCCGTACTGGTAAGAGACATAAGGTGGGAAGGCTGTGCTTGGGCAAAACTGTAAAGAAACAAAACCAAACCTGAACCTGGGCAAGGTGGTGCATGCTTATAATCAATCCCAGCACCTGGGAGGTGGAGACTGGAAGATCTCTGGCACACCTTGAATTCCTAAGTAGTCCTGCCTATACCTCCCAAGTGCTGGGATACTCTGTGTCAGCAGATCCTGTTAAAATTAAGAACTTTCCCCCCCATATAGCAAAAGAATCATCAACCTAGGGCCTGTGCATCCAGGACCTCTAAGTCCAGAGCCACAGCCAATGGGTGTCAGGGTCATCTGTGGACATTGCAAGAATACGTTTCTGGTGAGGAGAGATATTGGGAGGCCCTTGGGGGAGGGGGAGGTAAGTACTGGGAATAGTAATAAATTATGGAAAAGACTGTCCTAATTCTCATTTGTCATACTCCCCCTTGCCTCAGGGTTCTCATTGAGGAGAACTTTCTTTCTATGGTTGTTTCTCTTTTTTCATAGTGGACAGAATTCACAGACCGAACCTTGGCACGGTGCCCTCACTGCAGGAAAGTGTAAGTGGTTAGGCATTGCACTGCTAGCTGGATAATATATGGCATAAAATCAACAGGGCTATTCCAAATATCCATTCTGTTGGCTCCCACAGGTCATCTATTGGGCGCAGATATCCTCGGAAGAGATGTATCTGCTGCTTCTTGCTTGGTTTACTCTTGGCAGTCACTGCCACTGGCCTTGCTGTGAGTAGTCTTGATGCAGACCTTTTATCTGCCTCATCAACAGGCTAAGATCTAAGAAGTTGATAGCTTAAAGAATGGTGAAAGAGCTGGGTGTTGGGGTATGTTCTTGAAACCAAGAATAGAGGCAGTTCTAAGGTAACCCTGGCTATATAGCCAGGCCCATCTATAATACAAAGGTGGGGAGTAGATTGTCACCCTTTCCAGATGTGCCAAAGTGTTGACCTAGCATGCACAAAGCCCTGCGTTTGACCTCAGCACCATGCAAACAAAGCATGGTGATGCAATCGTATGTCCCAGCACCCCGGAGGATCAAATTTCAAGGTCATTGTCAACTACAGCTTGGTGATAAGGTTGGGGAGCATTTTCAGGTACTCATAAAATGAAGTTAAAGGTGACTAATAAACTAAGAAGTCAAAGAAGGAAATCCCACTCTGGAGAGAAAACTGAGTTGTTATTAGGAATCCTAGTTCACTCCTTAGATGTGAGAAATAGTGGCGGATGTCTGGGATGGCAGGAGTATTTTCCTGCTTAAGAGAAGGAAGCTAAACCACCTGACCTTTGGAAAGGTCCCTGAAGGTGGTTACAAGTGACTAGGGAACAGAGACAAGTTGGCATTTTATTACTCTTTCTAAGACTTTGAAGCAGTGGACACCAAGAGTAACCTCTTTTTTTTCTTCTTCCTCGTCTGTCAGTTTGGCACATGGAAGCATGCACAGCAATATGGAGGTATCTACGCAGCCTGGGCATTTGTCATTTTGTTGGCTGTTCTATGTTTGGGCCGGGCCCTTTATTGGGGCTGTATGAAGGTCAGCCATCCTGTCCAGAACTTCTCCTGAGCCCCTTGATCCAGTCTGTGCCTGGTGGCTGCCTGGTAGCAACAGTAACACTACAAAAGGCTCTCTGGACTTCTGCAAGGAAGCCAAGCAGCTGCCTCCCTTTCCCCTGGGGAGAGGTAGGAAGGAACCAGTCCCTTACTTAGGTTTGGAAGCGTAGGTAAGACCATTGCTAGCTGTCTGCTTTCTTCCAAGGGTTGCTGTTTAGGATACATAGGCAAAACATTGCCCCTAGGCCTGGATCCTAAAGATGGTTCTAGCCATGTCCTTCCTATGTGTGCTCCCTGAGAACCATTCCTGACCCTTACACATTCCAGGGCAGGGTGGGGGTGGGAAGTGTGTGTGGGGGGGTGTCCCCTCCCTCATGTGCACCATTAGGACCTTCCTTGCTGCTGCTATTGCACTTCACCAGGGGCTGGCTCTGGCCTCAATACCCTGAGTCCCTTTCTCCCACATTTCTTGTCCTGTGGGGTGGGGTCAGCCACTGCTCTGTACAGAACTACAGAACTGATGTATATAGAACTATTTAATATGGGATATGGTCCCCTAATCCTGTATTCCCCTGAATTCCTCCTTCCGAGTTTCCTTACTTCCAGTTGCAGCACTGAACTGGGTTAAGGTAGGGTCGCTGTCTCGGGAGAGGTTAGGAATTCATCTGTGCTTGTAAATAAATAATGTCATGACTCTAACCTTTCCCATTTAACAACTGTTGTGTATGAAAAAATAAAAAAGGGAACGTGTAGATTCACAAGGGGAAAACAAAGATAACAAAGCTGAAAGTAGGGCATTTTTATTTTTACTTGGAAGCCAGAAGCTTGGTTTAACATTTAAAACAGGGGGTACACAAAAAATCAAAACCCCGGGGCCTAAAGGACACTGGACTTGAGAGGAGGCTATTTCCCAGGTGTAAGTTACTTCAGCAGGGGTGTCACAGTGCTAGGTAAAGGGTGATGGGACAGTGATCACTGCCAAGAGCTTTGGAGCGGATCTTGCTGTCACACAAGGAAGACAAAAGGGAGTGTGACAACAAAAAGTAATCAAGGCGCCATCCGACATTCTTAGCCCGAGCATTCATCATGTAAGTCCAAAAGGTATAGGCATAGGGGGTGTTGGGGTAGAGGTGCCGGAAGCTGTCAGTAAGTGGTACAGCCTGTAGCAACTCCCCAAAGCCCTGGCGCTCCTGGGGAGTAAAGCCAGCATTCTTCTTGTTTCCTTTGGGGTTACGAAGGTCAATTTCTTCATGAGCCACATTGAGATCCCCACATAGCACAAGAGGCTTTCGGGAAGCTAAGTCCTTCAGAAACTTGCAAAAGGCTTTATCCCAACGCTGTCGGTACTCCAGCCTTACCAGACCCCTGCCTGCATTGGGAACGTAGGCTGTTACCAGGACAAAGGAGTCAAATTCTGCCACAATCACCCGGCCTTCTTGATCATGCTCTTCCTCACCTACAGAAATGAAATCCAGCATAAAATTTAAAAAAAAAAAAAATCTAAGCAGCAGAGTTAACTTGCTGAAGAACACTCAGACATAAAAATCAATAGTCTCACCAATGCCATAAGAGACTTTGAGAGGGCACTGGCGGGAAAGTAAGCCCACGCCACTATATCCTTCTTTGTCTGATGGAGCAGACCAGTACTGATGGGTGAGTCCAGGCAGGTCTTGAAGTTCTGCAGGGAGTTTGTTCTCTGAGCATTTGGTTTCTTGGAGGCACAAGATATCTGGTGCTTCTTCCTTTACCCACTAATGAAACGTGAAAAGTTAAGAAAAATCTTATGTGCTACATAGTATACACACTGGATCCCAGTACATAAGGAATTCAAGCAGCAGGGTATATGTAAACCATGTGAATGACAAAGGGACTTTTAGGGTATGTGAATGGACTGAGCCATTTGACTTGGGTACTAGAAACCTAATTCCGAAGCAGAGCGAAGTGCTCCAGCCCCTCCCCCACTGAGATCTTTAGTAGTTATTGGGATTTAAAAAAAAACAAAATTCCAGCGAATAGTTAAAAAGAATATGAGACAAGGTGATTGGGATCGAAGGGACATTTCTTGCTCCCAGCCCCAACTACAGGCAAGAAAAAAAATAACATCCTCTGGGCTCACAGTAAACACGTTTTTGTTTTATCGAGACAGGGTTTCTGTATAGTCCTGGCTGTCCTGGAACTTGCACTGTAGACCAGGCTGGCCCAGGAACTCACAGAGATCCGCCTGCCTCTGCTGGGATTCAAGGCGTGCGCCACTACAGCCCCAACTCCAAGATAATTCTTTAGGCTGTCAAGGAAAATCTACTTCCCTCCTGAATTGTACTCACATCTAAACCTTTCTTCTTAATCCAGGCTCGAAGCCCATCCACGTTCCAGGAGCATATCTTGAGTGTGGCAAGTTTGCCACCGGGTGACGTTTTATTATCTGGAGCGTCCTCATACAGGAAAGGGCCCTCTCCTGCAGCCTCTTTCTCGTTTTTCTTTGCTGCTCCTTTACTCTTCTTGGTCTCTGGCTCTATAAAATGAGTAAAGTAAGAGCTAGCGGTTTCCAACCCCACGAGGCGCTCTAGTTACCCTAACTTCTCGGACTCCCGCAATGTAACGTGGTCCATATTTAGCGTAGCTCATGGTGGTCTAGTAGAGTCCTAAATTTGGAGGTGGGGTAACCCACGCGCTACTTTCACCTGCTTACCAGACTTGGGTTCTTTCCCGTCTTCTGCCGCCGCTCTCTTCCCACGCTTTGGCATCCCTGTGACGAAAGCCCTTAGGCGCCTGGAGCACCGAAGCAGTGTTTACAGCGTTGCCTACAGATAAGAAACGGCGAAATCAGGCGCTCGCACACCGGGGGAGGGGGGTGCAATCGGTTCACCCAGCCTTCCTCGCCACGTGCATCCCAGCCCCGCAGCTCCTCGCCCCCGTTAGGCCCTTCTGCGAGCAGGGCCGCCGAACCAGCTAGCACAAGCTACCGGACCTACCAACGAAGCCAGGAAGCCGCTCACAGCACAAAGAATGGAGCCTGTCCCCACGTGGGAGCTTGGTGTGGTCACGTGATCCGAGGTCGCCCCTCCCCCCACGTGGATCAGGAGTGCTGTGATTGGTCCACCTGGCACCTCATGACGTCACTTAGGGCGCCTGAAGGTCCCATCGCTTGGTTCTGGGCTGTTCGTGGTACTGCCGGTTACGACTAGTCCTGCCATCCGCAGATCCCGAGCCGGGGTGCACCATGCCCGCGGTGCTGGGGTTCGAAGGCAGCGCCAACAAGATCGGCGTGGGCGTGGTGCGCGACGGCAAGGTGCTGGCGAACCCGCGGCGCACTTACGTCACGGCCCCGGGCACAGGTGAGTGGCTGCGGCCGGGGTTGCGGCGCCTTGTCCCGTTTACAGGGTTTTTTGCAACGGGGAGCCGTTTCCCGATATTCTAGCCTGTTGCCTGCTTCAGCTTCCCGAGTGTTGCTGTCACAGGCTTGCGCCCAGATTCCCTTATACAAAAACTTGATTCGCGTTTGGCTGACGGCTAAAAGTGTCACAGACGTATGGACATAAGTATCCCAATGCACATGGACGTAGTGGGTTCGTTCGGGCACTTTTGTTTTGTTTTGTTTTTGAGACAGGGTCTCACCTTGTAACTCTGACTATCCCGGAACTTGCCTTGTAGGACAGGCTGGTCTCGGACTCATAGAGATCCGTCTGCCTATGCTTCCTAAGTGCCAGCATTAAAGGTGTGAGCCACTATGCCCGGCTGTATTCAGGTTTTATTGAGCACCTTTTATGTGCTGAACATTCGAAAATAAAGTGTTCTGAGACTGCTCTATAGTCGCACAAAGAGATTACACTATAATTGTTTAGAATGAGAAAGGACAGCAGAACGGGTATCAGAAGTTACTCTTTTTTTTTTTTTCAATGTTTCAGGTGTCTTTTTCATTACATTTAGAATGGAAATGGGTATCAGTGGGTTTTGGGAACTATGCGAAAGCACCAGACACTGCACAATTCTCAATAGCGATTATTTACAAATTGTATCTTGCCTATCATCTCCCAAAGCACCAGCACACACATATAAGCTGCATGGACCTGTGTGTGATGTTTCAGGTTACATAGTAGAAATATATGTGTCTTTGGGACTCCCTCTTTTAGGCACTGGGACTGAGTTACTTTAAAGGGGAAGCTGCTGACAGTTGTACTGCTGTAGTTACTATGTATTAAATCCAAAAAGATGACCTTGTGCAGGGTTCCTTGGGATCACAGACAAAGTCACTAAAGAGTAGGAGGCATGCATAAGTTGAATTGATTCTGACGACTGTATGTGAACATGCACATCTCTAAAACCTAAGTAGCCTGTATAGAGATGTTGGAAAGAAAGCTGAGTTGTGGTACAGTATGTAATCATGGCACTTGGGAGTTTAAGGACACCCTGTGCTATGTGTGACCTTGTCTCAAAATTAGGGGCTTGCAAAGACGATGTCTTAAAACCTAGGCCAGTAAGGGATTTTTTTTCTAAATCGTTAAAACATCTTTTTGTTGATTTTTTTTTTTTTTACTTCTAATAGGCCATTTTAATGTGCATTTATCACATTTTGTTTTGGTTTGGGGTGACAGTTTTTTCTTATAATGACATTACTTGCTGTTTATTTATATTTATTATATTTATATTTATCTGTGGAAATGTTAGACAAAAAGTAAAAGTAAAGCCAGATGGGCTATCAAACCTGTAATCCCAGTACTCCAGGAGGCAGAAGCAGGCAGATCTCTGAATTTGGGGCCAGCCTGGTCTATATAGCAAGCTTCAGGACTGCCAGGGCTACATTGTAAAATCCTGTCTCAAAGTAAGTAATGAAAAGAGAATTGAACAATTCTCAATTACTCAAATACTCAATTGAGTAATGAACTCAATTACTTTGAGTTCTAAATGCTGGGGGTGGGAAGGCAGTAGGAACAGTGGAGACAGCATAAAACAACAATACATAACATTTTGACCCTGGAACTGCTAAGGAACAGGACCTTGGTTGTTGAAGAGCTTGCAGAGACCAGAGCTCTGAAATACCTTGCTATTAGAACTTCACCATGACCTATTTATTGTGAGCAGCTGTGGAAGCCGATCTTACAGCTACAGAAAAACTTGCCCAAGAACTCATTGTGTAGCAGGCAGTGAGTGTTGGCTGTTTGAAGTCAGCTGGAAAGTTTTAAATACAAAACTCAATAAGTTGATGCCTCATAAACAGACTAAAAATCAAAACAGCCATTGTCTTCAGCTCTCATTCACAAACCATTTCTCAAACAGATTGTGACAATAACAAAAAGTGGTTTGTATGGGAAACTGGCCACAACCAGCTTAGTGGCCTCAAAGCACTTCCCAAAGCCAAACTTTAACCAAAAGAGGTCCCGGTCACTGGTGGTGTGCTGGGGCCCTGATCCACTGTAGCTTTCTAAGTCCCGATGAAAGAATCACATTTGAGAAGTTTGTTCAGCACATCATCGAGGTGCAGCCCCTGCAGTCATCGTTGGTGAACAGAAAGGGCCCGGTTCAGAACAAGGCCTGACTATGTGCTTCAAAACCTGAATGAATTGAACTGACCCCAGCTTCTTCAGCATCTTGAAAACCTTTTGGAAACATTTCCACAGCCAGCAGGATGCACAAGGTGCTTTCTGAGAGTATGTTGAAACATGGGTTTGCTTTTGGGAATAAACAAACTAATTTTTTTTTGGTCTTGTTTTTTGTTTGTTTATTTTGTTATTTGTGGGGATTTGTTTTGGGTTTTTTGTTTCTTTTTTTATTATTTTTATTTGGTTTTTCAGAGACAGGGTTTTTCTGTGGCTTTTGAGACTGTCCTGGAACTAGCTCTTGTAGACCAAGCTGGTCCTGAATTCACAGAGATCCGCCTGCCTCTGCTTCCCAAGTGCTGGGATTAAAGGTATGAGCCACTACCGACCGGCTAACAGACTGTTTTTTTGTTTGTTTGTTTGTTTGTTTTGGATTTTTTTTTTTGACAAAACATGTTGATTAAAATAATTCCTGTTTGGAGGCCAGGTAGCGGTGGTGCATGCCTTTAATCCCAGCACTCCGAGGCAAGCGGATCTCTGTGACTTTGAGGCCAGCTTGGTGGTCTACAGAGTGAGTGTCAGGATAGGCTCCAAAACTACACAGAGAAATGTCTCAGGGGGAAAAAAAAAAACTTCCTGTTTTGATTAATAAAAATATGTTTGAACTTAGTTATAATGGTTTAAAATTTATAGCCCCATATCACAGTTCCCTTTGCACTAACCTAATACCTACCTTCTTCCGGTTCTTGATCTGTATGCCTTTCCTTAGGGTTCCTTCCAGGTGACACAGCCCGGCACCATCGAGCTGTTATTCTAGACCTACTGCAAGAGGCACTGACAGAAGCTGGGTTAACCTCCCAGGACATTGATTGCATTGCTTACACCAAAGGTAAGTCTGGGAGAGTGGTCAGCAAGGGAGGAATATGGACAGAGCTACCGCTATCCACATTCTCAGATCTTCTTTCTTCACCTGGTTTTCCTAATGTCTAGCACTCTAATTCCCATTTGTACCCTGTTAGGTCCTGGTATGGGAGCCCCATTGGCTTCTGTAGCTGTCGTTGCCCGTACTGTGGCCCAGTTGTGGAATAAGCCTTTGGTAGGTGTGAACCACTGCATAGGCCACATTGAAATGGGCCGCCTCATCACTGGAGCCATTAGCCCAACTGTTTTGTATGTCAGCGGAGGAAATACTCAGGTATTTAAGAGTAACCTTTATGTTTCATGGTACTTCTGAGGTATTCCACCTCAGTCATAGGAGCTGCAAAGACAAAGCCAGGCTCTGGACCTAAGATACTGTAGACAACACAACAAGTATAGAGTTGCAAGTTTTGGAGGAGAATTAAAATATTAAAACTTTGCACGTGCAACTAGAGTTTCCAGTTTAAAAAGGAAGGAATGTGGATTTAGCCGTTCAAGATAATGTCTTTTTTTTTTTTTTTTTAATTGCGTGCGTGTTTTACCTGCATGTGTGCAGGAGCCCAAGGAAGATCAGAAGAGGGCTTCAGATGTGGGGAACTGGAGTTAATAGACAATTGTGAGCCACCATGTGGGTGCTGGGAATTGAACCCAGGTGCTTTGGAAGAGCAGTCAGAGATTTACCTGTTGGGCCATCTCTTTAACTCCACAAATATATTTTTCTTCATTTAACCACCCCATTCCATTCCTTTTCTGAAAACTAGACTCTCCAGATAACCCAGCCCCAGACTCGTCCTCCCTCCTCTGCCCAAGTAGCTGGGATCACCAGCCTTCCATTTTTGTTGTTTTATGCTGTTCGTGACAAGGTCTCACTGTGGTAGAAGGTTTTCCCTGTATTATTTTGATCTTCCTAACTCTTCCCAAGTGCTGAGATTACAGGTTTGCACCGCCATGCCTGGCCTACTTTTTTTCTGTTTCTTGAAGAATGTCTTGTGTGGGTCACCACAACAAGCTCTGTTTGGCTTTGTTTTGAATTCTTATTTTTAGGGTTTGTTTTTGGTGTGTGTGTGTCTGTGTCTGTTTCTGTCTGTCTGTCTGTCTGTCTGTCTATCTATCTATGTCTATCTATGCGTGGTTTCTGTTTGTTTGTTAGGCTACATTCTATGGGATGTTTGATGAGTTTGTATAATCTTTGTACGGGGCCCTGTTAATCTTCTCTGCATCATTACAATTTTAGTATGTGCTGCAAAGTAAGCACTGGTTTGTTAGTTCTTTGAAATTTATTATTATTATTGTTTGGCAACCTCATACTTATATATAATATCTTGATCATACTTGGGTTTATTTTGTGTGTGTATGATATGTGTGAGATGTGGGCGAGTAGGTGTGGGTGGGAACAACCCTTCAGTAGTCTACCTTTACGTGGGTTCTAGGGATCAAACTCCGGTCTCTAAGCTCACAAGGCAAGTGTTTTGGCTTACTGGGCCATTTTGCCAGCATCTGTTTGGTTTTCTTGAGACGGGGCCTTGCTATATGTCTAGGCTGGCGTTAAACTTCACTGCACAGCCACTGTAGACAACTTCCCTTTCTTACTGGAATGTCTGGTGTTGGCACTGTGCTACTTTCTTTCCACAGCTAAACACTCTTTATAGACATGAAGTTTCAAGGGCATTCTCATCATTCTTAGGTGATTTCCTACTCAGAACATCGTTACCGCATCTTTGGGGAAACTATTGATATTGCTGTGGGAAATTGTCTGGATCGTTTTGCTCGAGTGCTGAAGGTAAGCCATTGATGTCAGTCTGGGGAACAAAAAGAAATAAAAGGCAGGAACTGGTATTTTTAGATCTTGGGCTTCTTGCAAATCTAACTTCCTTCTCTGCCACTTTATTTAACGGGTAGGAAATTAAGCATTTGTGTCTATATGTATCTATTACTTGTTACAAGAAAATGTTTGTTCCTCTGTAAGTGTACAATTTATAAAAATATATACTGGTTGCTTTTCCTCACCTTTATTTGGGGAGGAACCCCAGAGTGATGAGTATATTCACGTGTGTAGAAGAATGCATTTTACATGATGCATTCCTGGTTCTCTGCTTCTCTCTCCTTCTGGTAGATTTCCAATGACCCAAGTCCAGGCTACAACATTGAGCAGATGGCAAAGCGGTAAGAGGACATACAGTTGAAGAGCACTGGCCGCTCGTGCTTTAGAGCTTTCTTTTCATATATATTAATGCGGTTTGGGAGGGGCTTTGGAGGGCGAGCAGCCAGCTGACTCTAGGTTTAGTGCCTTTATTCATTTCTACATAGAGGCAAGAAGCTAGTTGAGCTGCCATACACTGTAAAGGGGATGGATGTCTCATTCTCAGGGATTCTGTCTTTCATCGAGGTGAGTGTGAGAGTGGTAACCAGACAGGAGCACACCCCTGCTTTTAAAAGTGATGTGTCCACTTTGCTCACTGTTTATTTCTTACCTAAGCATTCACTCATAATAGGTGCTAGATAGATTATGTAGCAGGTACTGTATACCTTCTGTGTACCGGGCACTACATATTATAGGGAAAACAGTTCCTCCCTACATGGGAAAAAGGCTTGAAAATAAAAATTAACAAAAGAAGATGATGTGGGGTGCAGCACTCCTATAATGTCAGTTGTAATGAAGTCAGCTATCCTTTCAAGTGCAGGAATTTTTGTTTTCATGAAAGCCTCATGTCGGTATTCATCCTTTGGGTTGTCTCCCCCCCTTTAATTGCAGGATGTAGCGCAGAAAATGCTGGCCACAGGGGAATGTACTCCTGAAGACCTGTGTTTCTCCTTACAGGTAAAAGAGTGAAAAGCTGGGATGCAAAACTTAGTCTAGAGTAGAGCTGAACTAAGGTGGGATGCTGCTCTGATGTCTCCCCCTTGTCTGTCTTCCACAGGAAACTGTGTTTGCAATGCTAGTGGAGATCACAGAGCGAGCCATGGCACACTGTGGCTCCAAGGAAGCCCTCATCGTAGGAGGAGTTGGATGTATGTGTCACTGGGCAGTGTGCCTTCCTCCTAGTCCTGAGAGTCATTTTCCTGAAACGCTACATTACCAGAGTTTGGAGGGTTACCTGTTTCATCTCTTTAACTGTTTCACAACCCTCTTCCCTAGTCTTCTGGTAAACTGTCCTGGGAGCACAACTGGTTTGATAGCAAAATGGCCAAATCTAAGTTATCTGTGGTTCCTGTGTCTTCATAGGTAACGTGAGACTGCAGGAGATGATGGCAGCAATGTGCCAGGAGCGGGGAGCCCAGCTCTTTGCCACAGATGAGAGGTGAAGTCCTTCTCTTTGTCTTGAGTTCTTCTGTTCCCATCATTACGGTTTTTCTATGTTTAGGCCACAAGTCTTGTTACTGCTTCTTCCCCAGATTCTGCATTGACAATGGAGCCATGATAGCCCAAGCAGGTTGGGAGATGTTTCAAGCTGGACATAGGACCCCTCTCAGAGAGTCTGGAATTACACAGAGGTGAGTGACATCCTCCTTTGAGAAAGTAGATAGTAGGTACAGGAGACAGGTAGAAATTAACAGGTAGAAAAGTCAAAGAACAGATAAAGCTGTAGGTGATGGGTTTGGTGGCATGTACCTGTAATCCCAATATGTGGGGGCCAGGGCAGGAGGATTTTTATTTTGAGATAAGCCTGGGCTACAGATGCTGTCTCAAAAACAAAACAACAAAAAATGGCGCAAACAGGTAGTCACAGGGTTTTTCCTGCTTTCCACAGGTACAGGACAGATGAAGTAGAAGTGACGTGGAGGGACTAACAACACTAACAGGACCAGAATAGCTTGCCAAGTGGAGTGCTGATGTGGGAGTGAATCTTGGTGATACTATGGACTCTTCTCCTCTCTGGCTAGTGTATGGACCCCACACAAGGCTTAGGGTTCCTGTGGAACCCCAAGATGACTCTGAAATAAAGAGATTGTTTTTGTACGTTGACAACTGGATTGTGTTTTTTAGGACCAATAACAGAGTGAGTGCTGGGTAAATTCTTACTGGTGAGGTCAGTGGACAAGCTGGTGAGGGTCAGAGTAGCACTTGGTTGATGGTGCAGATAGTTTTGACGATTGCCACTTGGAGAAAGTCGTGGGTGCTGTCCTTCTATCCCTTTAACAATAGTCTCCTAACTAATAGTGTTTTAGTGTCATGTCCTGTGCCGAGGCCTCTACACTTAACAAACTGTGTTCACATTCATTGAAGGGGTATTCAGGATATCCCTTAAAAAGACCTGGAAATAGATCCAATTCATAACTTTACTAAAACTCCTGTCCTTCCTAAACTTCATTTAATGTACTCCTTCAAACACTTCACTGGCCAGTATCTGGGAGGCACCCGAGATGTACAACACCTCAGCACCAATACAAGCATCAGAACTGTAGATATCATGCCATATATAGTGCCACAAGAGGTCCTGAACTACCAAGCTCCTCTTTAGCCTCTGGCAGCCAGGTGCTTTGCCATCTTTTTTTTTTTTTTTTTTTTTTTGTCCCACTTCCAAACTCCTGAAACTTATCAGCCATTTGTAAAATCCATATATCCTCACCCTCTTTTTCAAATGTTGTCTTCACAGCGTTGCGCTGAGACCTAGTTTTTCGGAAAGACTGCTTCTCTTAACGCCTGGTGGTGAGTCTTTCACATCCATGTACCGCTGGGCATGGAGGTGGTGCAGCATCTCTTCTTTCTTTCCCTCCTCTGTCTCTTTGAGACAGGGCCTCTCTATGTAGCCCTGCCTGGTTTGGAGTTTGATGTGTAGACTAGACTGGCCCCAATCTCACGGAGATCCACCTGCCCCTGCCTTCTGAGTGCTGGGAGAAAGGTGTGCACCGCCACGCCCCACCTCTTGCAACGCACTGTTCCATAACTCAGTCTCATCCCGTTCTTCTGCCACAATCTGGCTCTTCAGGTTATTATGTGGAATCCATCCCTTTTCCAGGACCTGAAACCCTTTGATCTTACTTCCTTTCTACATTGTTTGCTATCCTCAGTTAAATTCCAATAATAAACACCTTGCTGCAGATGCTTTGTCTGCCTTTGCCATTTTTATTTTAAAAACAAAACAAACAAACAACAACAACAAAAAAAAAAAAACAGGATCTCATCAAGCTCAGGCTGGCCTTGAACAAACTAGCATAGGATGACCTCATCTATGTCTGCCTCCCAAGCGTTGGGTTACAGGTGTACCTTACCACACCCAATTTATACAGTATTAGGGACTGAACCTCTGGATGGAGCTGCATCCCTAGCCGCCATTCTACTTCTACACACATCACCTGCTTTATACCTACGTCTGTGCAGCCAAAAGTGCAAGTGAGAGAGCCGTGCTGGCTGCTGCAGCCCCCTGATAACAATGCAACTGAAGGCAGTCAGTCCTTCCTGCATCTCCCTCATTATCTTCTTAACCCTCCCACTCGCTGTCCTTGATAACTTCCGGATCTCCTGATCCTCAGATCCCCAACATATCTCTCCCTGTACACGTCACCTTTGTCTCTTAGTTGCCTCTCAACTATTTTTTATATATTGTATATATTTCAACATTTTGAACTATTTTGCTAAGTTAAGTTACGCTATTGCTGTCAAGAGACAGTACACTGTGACCAAAAGAAAGCATTTAATTGGTGTTCTCTGTTCCCAAAGGTAATAAAGTCCGTGGCTGTCACGGCAGTCACCACTAGCTAAGAGCTTACATCCTGATCTACAACTTAGAGGCAGAGAGAGAGCTAACTGGGAATAGTGTGGACTTTTGTAACTTCAGAGCCCACCCCTAGTGACACATCTCCCAATCTTCCCCAAACAGTCCCACCAACGGGGGATCAAGCATTCAAGTATGTGATCTTGTGGGGGTCATTCTCACTCTAACCACACCTTGGTTCTTTAAAGTAGAAGCAAGGAGAACACATTTACCAAGCTCCCACCATCATGCTGAATACCTTCTAGCATTTCTGTCCTGCCACCACAAACCAGAGGTTCTCAAACAGGTCTGATTTTGTCCTAGGAAGACAAAATGAAGATGCTACTAAAGAGAAGCCAAGGAAGGGCTGGAGAGATGGCTCATTGGTTAAGAGCACTGGCAGAGGACTTGAGTATAGCAAAGCTCTACAAACAAAGCTCTATGCAAAAATATCATTGGTATCATAGTTGAAAAACTGCTCCAAACACAGCCCATATTCCTACCCATGGATGTAAAGTAGGTCTTGCCTCCTGGCAGAAAAAATATGGTTTGATTTTACTTTTTGTTTTTAAAGAACTCTATGGAGTACCATTATACAGTTGCTTGACTTAGGCAGTTCTGAGCTATGTCCTTATTGCTAAACAGCCATCCAGCAGGTGTCACTGAGTGCGAGTGAGTTGACAGGACAACTGTACTTCACAGCTCAACTTAAAAGAGTCTCCAGTTTCTTTCTGAATCCTCTATTAAAATCTCTTCTGCATCTGAGAACGGAGCTTAGGGTGTAAAATGCTTGCTTAGTACAAAGCCCTACAGTGGTGATGCACAACTGGAACCCCAGTACTCTGCAGTTAGAGGCAGGAAGATGAGTATTTCAAAGTCATCTAGGCATATGATGAGTCCAAGGCTATATGAGACCCTATCTCAAAAAACAAAAAAACATGCTCTTGGGAGGCAGAGGTAGGTGGATCTCTGAGTTCAAAGCCAGCCTGCTCTGTAGAGTGAGTTTCAGGATAGCCAGGACTATACAGAGAAACTTTGTCTCAAACAAAACAAAAACAAAAACCCCCAAAATAAAATTACCCCAGCAGATTTGTTCTTCCCAGGGTCATTAATGACTTGAGCACAGATTCTGGTCCGTGTGTAATTCTGCCTGAAGCCTTTGACACTTGCTCTTTGAAATGGCTTTAGACTTTGTTGTCTGTTTTCTAGCTGATGATTCTTCATCTCCTTTGCTGTTTCTCATTTCACGGTCTAGCTTGGAATAAGCTGTCTTCTGCCCTCAGTATCTGGAGTGCTGGCCTCTGCCACCACATCTGTCCATTTCTACAACTTACTGCTGACACAGGCATGTGGGGTGATTTTGTCCAGTTACTGTACATCAGTACTGTACTGTACTGAAATTCATTTGGATACAGGTGACTTCCTGATAGCTGCAGGCTAGACTCCCCTCCCAAATACCACGCTGCCCCTTAGCATCTCTACTTGGGGACTCACTAGACAATCTGTCTTAGGGTTTCTAGCACTGTGATAAAACTCCATGACCAAAATCAGCTTGAGGTTTATTTCATCTTACAGTTTGTGGTCCATCATCTAAGGGAGTCAGGGCAGGAACCTGAAGGCAGGAGCTGTTGCAGAGGCCATGGGATAGCTAGATGTGGTGGTACCTGCCTGCACCTCCAAGAGCCAGTCTTTGAAGCAATGGGTCACTAAACAAAATCCCACCAGTGCCATCGGTGAGATAAGTAGTTGTTGATCAGGGAGGCCAAAGAGGTTCCCCAAACAATACAGCCTCTTGCCATTCCTCTTGCCCACCAGAGTCAGTTGGTAAAACTCTATTGCTGGGCTGGAGAAATGGCTCAATGGTTAAGAACACTGGCTGCTGAACTCCTGGAATCCAATTGTAGAGAGGGAGGAGTGATGAGCAAAAGGGTCAAGACCATGCTGGGGAAACCCACAGAAACAGCTGACCTAAGCAAGTTGGAGCTCACTTGTAGGGAGACACTGTAGCCCCGCCTCCTAGTAGCCCGGACAGGTGTGCCGGGACGCGCCCATGAGGGCGTAGTGAGGGAAAGTCTAAGGTGACTCAGGAATGGTTCTTAAGGGACCGGGCATACGTGGAGACCCTCTTTTCCCTTCTCCCTTCTCTCTGGCCTGGCTGCCTTGCTGCCCCTGGCCCGCTTTGGCTTGCGCTTGTCTGGTGTTATCTGAATAAAGAAACCTTAGCCTTATGGACTGCAGACTGATCTCTCTTCACTCACAGACCCCAGACTTATAGCTAGGGAACCAGCATAGGACTGAACTAGGCCTCCTGAATGTGGGTGTCAATTAGGAAGCCTGGGAAGTCTATGGGGCCTCTGGCAGTGGAACCAGTATTTATCCCTGGTGCACAAGTGGACTTTTGGAGTGCATTCTCTATGGAGGGATACTCTCTCAGCCTAGATACGGGGGGGGGGGGGGGGGGAGCCTAGGTCCTGCCCCAAATGATGTGACAGACTTTGATGATCCCCCATGGGAGACCTTACCCTCTCTGATGGGGGTAGGGATGGGGAGATATACTCTAAGATCTACTTTGAAGCATGTTGTAACTCTGTAGTAGAATCTTGGTGGTACTTTGTAGGAGGCATGGTGTGAATTTAAGGAATCTTGAACCACCTTTGAGGCAGAGCCCTTTGCCTTCCTGCCATAGTTTTTTTTGTTGTTGTTTTTGTTTTGCAAACTGCCTACGATGACCATGCTCCAGCTGTGTCTCAACTGTAACTCTGGGGGGCCTTTACATGTACACCCACCTAATCCATCCAAAACAGAGACTGCATTTAATTCACATTTTAGGAGTGCCAAAGAAACATTCAGTGGCTTTTTATCTGTGGATCCAAGCTTCTTACCAGATGAACTTACCCAAGAAAATAAAGACCAGACTGTCATTGGAATCAAGTATGAAACTAAACAAAGTTGAAAAATTCAAGATCAGCAAAGTCAGTTTGCAGTTGCCAGGTGGGGAGGGCAGTGGGCTGAGCTTGAATAGCAGCAGTTCACCTGACTCCCCTTCACATCTGTGCCCTGATGGTGCTGACTCCAACCAGCCCCCTCCAGGAAAACCAACTTCAGATGCCTTGCCTGTGGCATCCATGAGACCAATGAATCCTATTTTAGTGTGTTCTTGAATTGTGCCTCAACTACAGTAAGTGTGCTTGCTTTTAAAGTGGGGAATGGTTCTAGGTTAGAGTTTATGTTTCTGAACATGACAGCTAATTTCAGAACAATGGTATAGGGAGGACAATTTCAGATTTCCCTGCTTTTCAGTTGGTGTTGGTGTGTGTGTGCTTCAAGACAGGATTCCTTTGTGTAGCCCTGGCTGTTCTGGAATTAGCTCTGTAGATCAGGCTGGTCTTGAACTCACAGAGATCTGCCTGACTTTGCCCTTCTGAGTGCTGGGATCAAAGGCATATACCACCACCAGTTTATAACTAAAGGCAGTCTGGCTATTATATAAGGAAGCACCAATTCTTGGTCCCCTAAGAGGAAGTTCAAGGCTAACACACATTCTTAAAGGCTTGTGTTGTTTATACTAGAGTGCTGAAGTTGTTTCTAGTAGTACTTAGAGCTGGGTAAACACAAAGAATATAAAATTGAGATTAATTTGTAAATTCCTTTGGATTTTTGGTTTTCTATTTTAAGGCAGTGTTTTTATGTTTTAAATTTTAACTTCAGTCATGAAATGTTAGCACATTGAGGTTTACTGTTACTAGGGACCATGTTAACTTTACATTTCACACTGAGAATTCTCCCCCTAGCAAGTTGCAAAGGCAAAGCCTACATTAAGAAGTTGATGCTGAGCAGCATGGTGGTTGTGCAAGCCTTTAGTCCCAGCATTCAGGAGGCAGAGGCAGGTGGATCCCTATGAGTTCGAGACCAGCCTGGTCTACAAGAGCTAGTTCCAGGACAGCCTCCAAAGCCACAGAGAAACCCTGTCTTGAAAAAAAAATTAAAAAAAAAGAAAGTTGTTGAAATTATTTATGCTGTTATAATTTTTTCATTGACTTGTTTGTTCAAGTAGTTGCCACTGCAAATCTGGTCTGTAAATTGGATCTGAGAAAAATAGCTCTGAAGTCAACAACACAGAATATGAATGACCCAAAGATAAGATTCCTCAATGTCTCTTTCTGCCATATATCCTAAGGTTTATTTTTCATTTTCATTGTATGATTATGACATTGGCCCATTTCCTTTTTTTTTTCTTTTTATTTATTCTTCTCTCATACATTTCTTCATTCTCTAAAAACAAATTTTTAGTTCACAGGTTTGTTAACTCAGAAGGTTAACTATCTCATTTTTTATTTTGAGGTTATAAAAACGTTCATTTTTAGTGCTGAATAAAGCAATTATTGAACAATCCTAAAACTAGACTTTTCCTGTCATTCAAAAGTATTTTATTTTATTTTTTGTTTTTTTGAGACAGGGTTTCTCTGTATAGCTTTGGAGCCTATCATGGCACTTGCTCTGGAGATCAAAAGTATTTTTCATGGTGCCTAGTTTCAGCCCAATGGAACACTAGCTTTCTTAAATTGCCATCTTAGCTGTAGAAATGTTTGTTTTTGATTTTTTAAAGACAAGGTCTTACTATATAGCCCAGGCTAGACTTGAACTTGGCTTTCTCCTGCCTCAGCCTCCCAAGTGCTGGGATTACAGGTCTTTGTTGCCAATGCTGCCTGATTTTTCCAAATGCTAGTCCACATAGCTGACACTTGTATATATTTTCCCATTTACAGTTTTTTGTATGCAAAAACCCTAAGTTGTTTATAAAGTTCAGGCTTCTGCTTAATCATGGATGGTTCAGTGATTCCCTGACTAAAGTTTTTCTTACTATGTAACAATGCTGGCCAGGAGCTGCCTGCTTGGGCCAGCTGAGTGCTGGTATTTAAGGTGTTCACCACCACACCCGACTTGCCCAATAAAACCTCTTCCATATGTCTCGCCAAGGGCAGGCATGCAGTTTTCATTGTCTTGATGGCTTACAGGATTTGGGTTTGTTAATCCAATCAACAATTAATGGTTTGTCGGGGTCTGCACTTTATAAAGAAGGCAGGGCTTGAAGCTCAACCCTGTGTTAGGAGTATACTGATGAGTAACACCTGGATTCCACTGGAAAACAGTTGCCTGGATTCTGTGGTGGAAGATCTGTGGATTCAAATGAAAAGAATCTTGATACAGTGCACATCAAGTCTCTATAGGTCAAGTACTTGCTTTAGCTGACATCTGAATTTAGAATGACTTGTTACCCAGATATGATAGCGTCCCCTCTTATGTCCCACAGTCCCTGGCTAGATAGAGTATGGATAGAAAAGCAGTGGTGAGGCTGGGTGTGGCAATGCACACCTTTAATCCCAGCACTTGGGATGCTGAGGGGCAGGTTCACCTCTATGGGTTCAAAGCTAGCTTGGTCTACATATCAAGTTCTAGTTCACCACCACCACCCCACAAAAAAAAAAAAAAAAAAAAAAAAGACAGAAAGGAAATGAAATATAGTGGTGAGCTAGAATTCTTCTGGTGGCAGCACCGATAGATTACACTATTGGAAAGAGGATCATTTTGTGCATATTTTATTCTCCACCATCTTCAGCTCCTCCCTGCCCTTTGTGGGAGAGTATGTATAGGATCTGTCCTGATGTATACTTAACACACAAATTCTGGCTTGGTGCTTAAGGTGCCTTAAACTTCTAACAAAATTGGAATAAGAAAAAAAAATAACAAAATGGCTGGGGATAGTGATACATACCTTTATTCCATCTCTTGGGGGGCAAAAATAAGTGGATCTCTGAGTTCGAGCCCAGCCTGGTCAATACAGAGAGTTGTAAGCCAGCCAGGGTGACATAATGAGACCCTGTTCTGAAAAACAAAAACGGGGCTGTCCACATGCAATCCTAGCACTCTAGAGGCAGGGACAGGATTGTGAGTGTGTATACACACGCATCACACTTTAATTAATACCAGATGAAGGTGATAACACTTTAGTATGCATATGAGAAGCATTAATGAGGACTTACAGCTCTGTGGTGGTGACTCAGGGCTCTTTTCGTGTTAAGAGTTCAAATTACAATTGCTTGTCTGAGCTTGAATTGATTGGTGATCTTTTGGAGTAGCCCACTCCCACAAGAGCCCACCTCAATTTCATTACCAGCTCAGTGGGGAAAGTTGGAGAAGAGGGTGCGTAGGTCCAGGAGGAGGAGTATGTCATTTAATGCCATGTCGTTGTGATGGGCTGGCTGGTCTCAAGTACCTTGCATCATTTTCTAATGAGCTGGGCAGGATTTACACATTGAGAAGAACTGTGAAGGCAGGAACTTCATGAAACAAATTTTCCCTTCATCTTCAGCATGCTGCCATCGCGTGTAGTATTTTCATGAAGGTGCCTTCATACATTCCTATATCTTGGCAATAGCCTGCATAATAACATACCGTCCTGTGAGTTTGTATTGAAATAGGACCTAGCTATGTATCTTAGGCTGTTCTTAAACTTGGAATCCTCCTGCCTCAGTCTCTCAAGTGCTGGGATTATAGGCACATACCACCACATCAGATTCCCCTATTTTTTGTCTTGAGATGGAATCTCATGTATCCCAAACTGGCCTCAAACTTTGATATGCAGCCTTGATTTTCCTGTCTCAACCTCTAGAGAGCTGGGATCTCGGGTGTGCACCACCAAGCCTGGTTTATTCTGTGCTGGGAATCGGACCCAGGGCTTCATGTATGCTAGGCAAGCACTCTACCAACAAAGAGTGCTTAGTTCTTAATATGTTCTTAACTTTAATTACTTTTAAGGATTCTGTAAGAGAAAAGGAATGATATCAATGTAAATCTAATTAGTTGTGGCTTTATACGTTGTCATTACCAAGTTCTGGTAATGTTTGGGGTTAGATAATTTGTTATTGAATGAAGACAATAATGGACTCAAATTAGTCTTGTTATGGATTATAATTGAGAGAAAAACCGAAAAGTGCTTAGCATTGACTCTGAAACATAACAGGCACCTAATTTTAGTTGTTACTTTAAAAATAGCTATAAAATAGCATTTAGGATTATAATCTTCATAAATGTGAAAATAGAACCAGACATGTTTTTATCCCATTCAGTTTCAGTTTCTTTAAGATTATTTTCATATATAACTCTGCTTTCCAACTAGGCTAGTGTTAAATCCCAGTAGAGACTAATTCTCCCATTGGCTTTGATGCACAAAGGTGTTCTATAGTGTAATGAGGATCCCAGAGCCCATGACAACAGCCCAGTATTTAGCTCAGGGAAATTGACCTGCACAGGAGCCAAAAGGTATGAGAAAGAAGTTTCCATGCTACCCCCAAGGCAACTTGCTATGTAAGAAAAGTATTTGTGTGAAAGCTCATAAGTAGGAGCAACATATTGTTCTTTGCCAAACAGAATTACACACAATACTGAGCTATATCCCGCACTTTATAGTCCCTGTGTTAGGATGATGTTCAAGGAACTTAACTGGGCTATTATAATTTGTTTTTAAACTTTATTAAACAACAACAACACAACCCAAACAAACGTCTGTAGCCATGACAAGATATCATAAGCCCAGGGACATTACTGTGGGCTTTTCTCATTGCAGATAAGAGGGCAGAAGTTTCTCTTTTTTTTATTTTTTTGGTTTCTCTATGTGGCTTTGCAGCCTATCCTGGCACTCTCGCTGTAGACCAGGCTGGCCTCGAACTCACAGAGATCCGCCTGCCTCTGCTTCCCGAGTGCAAGGATTAAAGGTGTGTGCCACCAATGCCCAGCCGGGTAGAACTTTCTAAATGGGGCATTTCTGGATTTGCTCAGGAGGTATCTCTAAAAAGATTCCTCTTTCCTGGATCTCCTGAAGAGAAAGCCTTGGCCGGATGTTTGCTCTTTCACTATAAAGCTGGTAGTAGAGCTGGTGCTCTCCCTGTGTCAGATGGAGAGCAAGCCCCCCTTCTGAAATGGGGTACCAATTTCTCTACCCGAGGAGACACCAGTCGTTCATCCTGTGAATACCAGCTGTCAATATACTTATTTATATCTGCCAAATTGATTGACAATGCTTATATTTTCTTGATGTGTTGGTGAAATTAGACATCATAAGGTTTAAAGTGCATACTGTATCTTTTGCTTAATATCCTAGAGATATTTGTCTTTTGTTAATAGCTTTAAGTGTTTTGCAATTTTCAGGACAGGGTTTCTCTGTGTGTAGTCCTGACTGTCCTGGAACTCACTCTGTAGACCAGGCTGGCCTCGAACTCACAGAGATCTGCCTGCTTCTGCTCCTGAGTGCTGGATTAAAGGTGTGCGCCACCAACCCCGGGCCCCACTAGCTCTTATAACTTAAATTAACCCATATTTTTTTTATTAACCTACGTTCTACTAAGTGGCTTTTACCGCCCCCATTTTGTGTGTCTGACTCATTCCACATCTCGATGGTGCTTTGCATGCGCACACCTCTATTCATTTCCTCTCCCTCTCTCTCCACGGAAATCCTGCTCATCCTCCCTGCCTAACTACTGGCCATTCAGCTTTTTATTATACCAACCATAGCAATGCATCTTCACAGCGTACAAATATCCTCCAATATTTTCCTTTAGTTTTTTTTTTTTTTTTTAACTCAAAAACATGCTAATAGTAAATACTTGTTACAGAGAAACCCTGTCTGGGAAAACCAAACCAAAACAAACCAAAACAAAAAACTTGTTAAAGGACTAACATCCAGGTGAGCACTGTGTAGTAGGTGTTAGGGTGATGCTGGCAACCTATACCACCTTAGTAACTTGCCCACATGAATTTCACTGACTAAAATAAAGACAATCTGTCAATGATAGTCATGAAGTGTGGCTGCAGCTGTGGTGCTCAGACCACTGTATGCTATGGGATTCTGAACAGGACACTGTGTTACTGTGGGTGTGGAGGGGTCTGGGCTGGGGGTGGGGTGTGAGACTCAAGGTTGAGCTGGCCAAGAAACCATTGGGTGTTTGGTGTTCACAGTCTCTTTTGGATGGTCTTTGTTCTTCCACCTCTCTCCCTCACCCCCTTCTATTTACCCCGATACAAAGAATAAGCAACACATCTCTCTAATAGGAGTTCATTGTGCTTATCACCCTAAAAGCATGGTTTTGGAAGAGAACTCCATAGTTCACAGCAAGGGCTGCTACAGTTTCATTGGGTGAAGAACTGCAGGTACTTGCCTGTGTGGTCTGGTTGACCCTCTAAGCATGAAGGTTTAGGTGGATCCTAGTGCACCACCATCTTGTTTCCCTTCTATCTGTTCTCCATGAGAACAGCTCTATTTTCTTACCCTCCTCTTTCCTTCCAGCTTCTTTGTGAATACCGTTCAACCATGTCTAGTGCCCGTGCTTGTCCAATCCTTTGCTCCAGGGAAATCCAGAATATGTTTTCTAGTGAGCCTGAGTGAATTACTCCTTATAGAACAAATTCTGAATTTTACATACTTTGCATAGTATAGTGTGGTTCCTTTGCATAGCAGCTGTCCAAAGACAAGCAGTGGTAGTCTTGAACTTCTTTTAGGTTCTATTTGCTAAAAATGTTTAGCAACTTATAAATGCACACAAAATGTGCTTATTATTGGGGACTTGGAAAATTAGAACATGTTTATATACTGTTACCGGCAAGTTTTAGTTGAAAGGTAGAGAAAATTTAACAAGATCTTCATGTATTAAATCTGATGTCCAAGATTAATCCAAATTCCTAGTGATCTAGGGTGGTTTATACGTGAGAAAAACAAAATAATCAAAAGTTAAGTCTTATGCTAGGCATAGTGGGAACTGCCTGAAATCCCAGCACTTGGGAAGCTGGGGCAGGGAGACAATGAGTTCAAGGCCAGCCTGTGCTATGCATAACAACTGCTGGACAGTCTTGGAAACAAAGGGAAAGCCTATTTTAAAAACAAGTAAAATTTAATCATTTTTGAGACAAGGTCGAACAAGTGGCTAAGATTATAGGCATGTGTCACCAGGACTGGCGCAACCTGTTTTTTTTGTTTTGTTTTGTTTTTGTTTTTTGGTTGTTGTTGTTGTTTTTTTTTTTTTTCTTTTTCTATCAAGACACGGTCTTACTATATAGCTCTGGATGCCCTGGAACTCATTATGTAGACCAGGATGGCCTTGAATTCACAGAATTCAAGGCTGCCTCTTCCTCCAAGTCCTAGGTTTAAAAGCATACACCACTATGCCCAGCAAAATTCTGTTTCTGAATGTCTTAGGTATCTACACTCTACACTTAGGTTGTAGCTCAGTGGCTGGGCTATTGCCTAGGATGTGTGAGGGCTTGAGTTCATTCCTAGCATGGAAAAAATGTCTACACTCAAGATACTACTCTTGTTAAGATAGCTAAGAGGTTTTTAGTAAAATGGCACTTACTTACGACTATGCTATGAAGTTCAGTATGTGAGATCTTCCTAATTGGCAAAGCCCCACACTCACACAAGAACAGTCCGTAACACTCACTGGGTTGCACCCTACCTACTTGTGAAGGTGGAGAGAATGATGGTTGATGGCTTTTGGTGAGAGATGAATAGGGACTGATATTTCCCAAGGGAGAGTGTTTAATCTGTATTTTCAGTGCTCAAATCCATGTCAGTCATGTCATAGTTAATGATTACTGACTCCTAAGACTCTAAGAATGACAGTGAGTAAATTTTTCCTCGAATTACTTCTATCTGTTAAAATTTGTGAAGTGGCACCCAATTAATGCAGATCGCAATGGACTCAGAACCAGTTTGAAAACAGATGGTTTATTAGGAAATCCTCACTCAACAGAGCCAGTCCTGTTCAGCCAGGCGGGGGATGGGGAAAGAGAGCCACATCCATGCATCCCTGGCATTTAAAGCCTTGCTACGTCACTCTGACCACGCCCAAGTGTGCATGGTCATTGCCACCTGTGCCAGCCTTCAAGCGGGTGTGGGCAGCATTTCCCCCTACAATTTGAAACTTTTGTTTGTTTGTTTGTTTTTTGAGACAGGGTTTCTATGTGGCTTTGGAGGCTGTCCTGGACTCACTCTTAGACCAGCCTGACCATGAACTCACAGAGATCCATCTGCTTCTGCCCTCCTGAGTGCTGGGATTAAAGGCCTGTGCCACCACCGCCCAGCTAAAAATTTGAAACTCTTAAAACAGCTCTACCTTGTCTAAAAGTAGGAAAACAAGACATTAGCCAGAAATTGGTGGATTGAAGAAAGTTTTTTTTGCTGATAGCTAAGTGTTCACTGGTGCTAATGAAGTCACTCTTAGGTAATGTTGTGGCACACACACTTGGATAACATTCTGTCCATATTTCTGCTAAGCCCTGTATGACTGAAGACAGAATCTACAGGATGGAAATATTCAAGAAGTTTCTACTCCAGGACATGTTTTTTGGGAGACTGTGGCTATAGTGTCCCTCGTCAGTTACCTTCTTTACTGGAAAGAGATGCCAGTTATCAGGGACAACTAAAGAGATGTCATATTGAAACTATCAGAAAACTGGGCATGGTTGCACATCCTTAGAATTCCAGCACTGGGGAGGCAGACACAGATGCATCTAGGTTGAGGCCACTCTGGCCTATTTAGCTAGACCATCTCCCAAACAAAAGGCAATGGTAATTGAACATGACTTAATGAATTTTATCATTAATAAATGTTGGCATTGTTCTTGTGTTAAAGATTATATACACTTGGATTTCTTTATAAGTGCCAGAACATGTTCTGAGATCTAAGAGGCCTTTGAAAACATTTATACTATCCTAGAAGGTTTTAAGACTATCTGAGTATGCCATCGGGCTACTGATAGCATAGGGGTATAGACGTGAGCATGAACACAGCAGTGAAGGAGCAGGTTTCTTCTGCACACCGTTGTAGAAGTAGTTTCCTGTGCTCTCCAGCAGCCACCAGCCTGTTAACTTCCATTATTATGCTAATGGGGTTGTATTTTTGCTTGTTTTTGCCTTGTTTTTGAAGCAGGGTCTACTATGTATCCCAAGATGCACTTTAGTTACTACAAGGTGATTCTGTGTAAATAACTATGATTAAGAAATGGAAATTTTATATATTTTGGAAATCATCTCTCTGTCAGATGTGGGGTTGATGAATATCTTTTCCCAGTCTGTGGGCTGCCGATTTGTCTTGTTGACTGTGATCTTTGCCTTACAGAAGCTTCTCAGTTTGAGGAGGTCCCATTTGTTAATTGTTGATCTCGGTGTCTGTGCTACTGGTGTTATGCTCAGGAAGCTGTCTCCTGTACCAATTCGTTCCAGGGTACCTCCTACTTTCTCTTCTAAGAGGTTCAGTGTGGCTAGATTTATTTTGAGGTCTTTGATCCATTCGGACTTAAGTTTTGTGCATGGTGATAGTCATGGATCTATCTGCAGTCTTCTACATACTTGCCAGCATCCAGTTATGCCAGCACCATTTGTTGAAGATGATTTCTTTTTTCCATTGTATAATTTTAGCTTCTTTGTCAGAAATCAGGTGTTCGAAGGTGTGTGGGTTAATATCAGGGTTTTCAATTCAATTCCATTGATCTACCTGTCTATTTTTGTGCCAATACCAAGCTGTTTTCAGGACTATAGCTCTATAATAGTGCTTAAAGTCAGGGATGGTGATGTCTCTGGAAGTTCCTTTATTGTACAGGGTTGTTTTGGCTATCCTTTTGTTTTTCCATATAAAGTTGGGAATTGTTCTTTCAAGGTCTGTGAAGAATTGTGCTGGCATTTTGATGGGGATTGCATTGACTCTGTAGATTGTTTTTGGCAAGATTGCCATTTTTACTATGTTGATCCTACCTATCCAAGAGCATGGGAGATCTTTCCATTTTCTGGTATCTTCTTTAATTTCTTTCTTTAAAAACTCAAAGTTCTTGTTATATAGGTCTTTCACTTGTTTGGTTAGCGTTACCCCCAAGGTATTTTATGTTGTTTGTGGTAATAACCAGAACCTGGAAGCAACCTAGATGCCCCTCAATTGAAGACTGGATAAAGAAAATGTGGTACATTTACACAAAGGAGTATTACTCAGGGGAAAAAAACAATGGAATCTTGAAATTCTCAGGCAAATGAATGGAACTAGAAGAAACCATCCTGAGTGAGGTCACAAAAAGACAAACATGCTGTGTACTCATGTAAAGATTTTAGACATAGAGCAAAGGAATATCAGCCCACAATTCACATTGCCAGAGAAGCTAGGAAAAAAGGAGGACCCTAAGAGAGACATACATGACCCCCCCCATTCTCCCTGTCCCCTCCCCCAGAAGGAGAAAGGGACAAGATCTCCTGAGCTAATTGGGAGTATGGGGAGAGAGGAGAGTGAGGTGTTGTGCCAGGTTCTTGGAGCCCAGAGACTAACCCAAGGAGTCCACACTCTGATGCGAAAGTAAAAGGTTTCTTTTTATTTCAAGCTGGCCAGCTAGGATCTCACTGCATGGCAGGCAAATGAGATGCCAATCAGCCAAAAAGAGAAGCTTTTAAAGGGGCAGACCATAAGGTTGAAGGTCACAAATTACAGTTTCCATGGTTACTTAAGGTCATACAAAGTACAGAGTTAGTAACGATACATTTTAAGAGAGATGCATTTGACTGAGATAAGACAGGGCTTGTAGGGTTACAGGGTCACAGGGTCTGTCAGTTATCCCTTGGGCTGGAGGATCTTTATGACCAGCAATTAGCAAAGGAATGTTAACATTAGTGGTGGACAGTTATCTTCCCTTCTCTGAGAGCAGGGTATCAGGCGCCAGCCATGGCACTCCTAATTTAAGGAGTTAAATTTTCCTTTTCCATTAGACGTTCCCTTTTCAGGGCCTAAGTTTTTAAACTTTTATTAATTTTAATTTTGGTCCCTCGGGAGGTAGGAAAAAGACAAAAGGAGAAGAGGAGGGGAGAGGAGGACATGAGGGAGCAGGAAGATTGAGTCAAGGGAAGAACAGAGGAGAGCAAGAAAAGAGATACCATAATAGAGGGAGCCATTATAAGTTTAAAGAAATCTGGCACTAGGGAAATGTCCAGAGATCTACAAGAATGACACCAACTAACAATCTAAGCAATAGTAGAGAGGCTACCTTAAATGCCCTTCCCCGATAATGAGATTGATGACTAACTTATATGCCATCCTAGAGCCTTCATCCAGTAGCTGATGGAAGCAGAAGCAGACACCCATAGCTAAACACTTAGCTGAACTCCTGGAATCCATTTGCAGAGAGGGAGGAGTGATGAGCAAAGGGGTCAAGACCAGGCTGGAGAAACCCATAGAAACAGCTGACCTGAACAAGGGATTGCTCATGGACCCCAGACTGATAGCTGGGAAACCAGCATAGGACTGATTCAGATCCCTGAATGTGGGTGTCAGTTAGGAGGCCTGGACAATCTATGGGACTTCTGGTAGTGGATCATTATTTAGCCCTAGTATATGAATGGACTTTGGGAGTCCATTACACATAGAGGGATACTCTCAGCCCAGACACATGGGGGAGGGCCTAGGCCCTGCTCCAAATGATATGACAGACTTTGAAGATCCCCTCACCCTCCCTGGGGAGCAAAAAGGGGTTGGGATAGGGGGTTGGTTGGGGGAAGACAGGGGAGGAGGGGAAGGAGAGGGAACTGGGATTGACTTGTAAAACAAGCTTGTTTCTAATTTAAATTAAAAAAAGAAATGGAAATTTTGCCAGGAGGTGATGGCATACACCTTTAAGCCCAGCACTCAGGAGGCAGAGGCAGGTAGATCTCTGTAAGTTCAAGGCTCCAAAGCCTGTTACACAAAGAAACACTGTCTTGAAAATAAAAAACCAGGGCTGGAGAGATGGCTCAGAGGTTAAGAGCACTGACTGCTCTTCCAAAGGTCCTGAGTTCAATTCCCAGCAACCACATGGTGGCTCACAACCATCCATTCATTATGAGATCTGGTGTCCTCTTCTGATGTGCAGATATACGTGGAAGCAGAATGTTGTATACATAATAAATAAATAAATAAATAAGAGAAACTCAGTTGTCTTTGCCTCCATAAAAAAAAGAAAATCAAAAACCAAACAAACAAGAAATAAGAAAATTTCTTGCTCAAAATGACTTGAGTGTTATTTGATCATATAAAAAAATACAGAACAAGTAAACTCATTTTGGAATTTGAAATATTTCGGGCCTTGCTAGGCTGAGGCATTAAGCCAATGCTGTAGTTTTAAATATGTGATGTTTTAAAAAATGTTCTGAAGACAGCAATACAGAAATTTCAAATGACTGGATTTCTAGATACTATCCGTAATATCACAGTTATCAGTAAAAAGTCATTTCTTTTTTTTTTTCTTTCCTTTTGAAGTATAGAAGAGACAAGAACTGACATTTGGTAACAGATACTGTGAAAGTTGCCTTGGGAGAACCAAAGAAATAGCCCAAACCTTAAAATCCTTTGGCCACATAAAATTGTTCTTCAGCTGCCACCAGCCTCTGTTATCAGGCTAATAGTGTTGTACTTGTTTGTTGCCTTGCTTTGGAAAGAGGCCTGCTATGTATCCCAAAGTGCACTTCGACTCATTACATTTTAAAATCTTAAACTTTGAATCTTAATCCTTCAGGAACCCTTCATTCAGGTTTAGGGAAAGCTATTTGGAAAATGACATAGCCAACTTGGGCCTCCTGTTTACTTTTCTAATCCTACCTGACTATATTTAAACAGATCCTGAAGAAGGTCAAGGAGTTCAGACCAAAGTTCTAGCTGGCTGATAATCACCACATTTGGTGACAGTCACTGGAAAGTTGACAGAAGTGTCAACTTGAGCTCTTTAATCTTTCAGCTGGGTGGGTGGTGGCACCACCCAGCTCCCAAATAAATCACACACACACAGAGTCTTCGTCTTTCTCATGAATGCCCCACCTTAGCTTGGCTTGCTTCTAGCCACCTTTTCTTAAATTATCCCATCTACCTTTTGCCTCTGGGCTTTCTCTATTTCTGTATATGTTTTCTTTCCTTCTTATTCCGTATCTGGCTATGTACCTGGGTGGCTGGCCCTTCCTTTTCTTGCTCCTTGACCTGTCTTGCTCCTTCACTCCTCCCAGATTTCCTCCTCCTTATTTTCTTTGCCTGCCTATCCTCTCTCCTGCCTCTCTATTGGCCGTCAGCTCTTTATTAGACCATCAGATGTTTTAGACAGGTAAAGAATCACAGCTGCACAGAATTAAACAAATGCAACACAAAAGAATGTGCCAGACAGTGGGGTTGCATGCCTTTAATCCCAGCACTGGGCAGGCAGAGGCAGGAGGATCTCTGTGAGTTCGAGGCTAGCCTGGTCTTCAAGGGGAGTTCCAGGACAGCCTCCAGAACCTACAGTAAACAAATGTAACACATCTTAAAGACATATTTCACAATAGACAGGCACTAGCTTCTGTACTTCCGTCTCTCAGGACCCTTCCACAGGAGGATTGGAACTCCAGGGAAGTGGAGGCTAGGCAGAAGACAGATATTTAAAAAAATATAGGACTTGGGCTGGAGAGATGGCTCAGAGGTTAAGAGCACCGATTGCTCTTCCAGAGGTCCTGAGTTCAATTCCCAGCACATGGTGGCTCACAACCATCTGTAGTGAGATCTGGTGCCATCTTCTGGTGTGCAGATATACATGGAAGCAGAATGTTGTATACATAATAAAAATATACGACTTGCTGGGCTGTGGTGGTGCACGCCTTTAATCCCAGCACCTAGGAAGCAGAGGCAGGCGGATCTCTGTGAGTTCAAAGCCAGCCTGGTCTACAAGAGCTAGTTCTGGGATAGCCTCCAAAGCCACAGAGAAACCCTGTCTCGAAATACATACATACATACATACATACATACATATCTGAGGGGGTTATGGAGGCACAGCAATTATATCTACCAACCAAGACAAAGTGTGGCAAAGTGGTTAAGGGATTTCCGCTCCCCCCCCCCAATCCCATAGCTATTAAAGAGGAAGGAGAGCCAAATGTCAAGCTGATTCCTAAGTTCGACTCTTCTTCCAACTTCCTTCATTTCTAGCCAAACGTAAAAGTATCCTTAGTGAATGAAATGAATTTTCTTGTTCTGTTCCCATGCCTTTTGCAGAGGAAGCTTGATGCACGCTATTAATGACACTTTGAATTGAGTAGAGACTTCCCCACTGCAAGGCTCAGCAGGCAGGCGGAACTCCGAAGCCCCTGGGGAGGATCACCGGCTCCAGCTTCCAGGCCAGCCACTTGCCTCTAGATCCCACCCAGGCCTCCAGGTGTCCAAAATCGAACCCTCACCCCAGACCCACGGACTTCGCACGCACCGGCCCCTGGATTCTGGGCCCTGCCCCGACCTCTGAACCACGCCCCAGGCCCCGCCTCCGCGCACAGGATGGAAACAAAATCCCACATGACTCGCCCTTCCCTCAGACCATATAGCGCCTCCCATTGGGAAGGTTGCAGAAGCTCTTCGTTTCAGGTCTCAACCAGTTACCGGTGCCTGGTGGACTACACTGAGGGGCTGTAGGTGGCGGTAGAGTGGTACCCTCTGTGCAATACCACACTTCGCTGGCTGGCTTTCGGTGGCCACCACGCCCCATTGTTTCTTCTCTCTGCCTCCGACCAAATGAACTGAGACTAGAGCCTGGTCCCCGAAGCCCCACAAGGTTAGGAGAGCGTAGCTCTCTGCACAGGCGCTTTGCTGCCAGTGGGAGTGCAAGACAAGTGACCATGTTTCATTTGGCTTCCTTGTGAACTTAGCATCTTAATGAGGCATGACTTAGAATCTGTGGTGGAAATGTGTTGAAGTTTGAATTGGAAATCTGTCTCTTGAGGATTTATGCTTGCTTCTTGTAGATGCCCAATGTCCCTAGCAGCCAGGAATACTTTAGACAGTATTCATTGCAGGCTTTCAAGATATGTATGTAGACAGCATAAAGTTGGGCTGCAGAGTCCAACAGAAAGCCTGACTGTGAATGTGATTTCTCACCAGGGAAATTTCTTTACCTTTCATCCAGCCTCATTGACATGTACCTGGTTTTGGTCCTTTGGCCTAAGATTTCTGTACCCTTGATGGCTCTGGGCTTCATACCTTGTATACACATGGTTTTCAAGTCTTGAGTTCAAGGTTACCTGAATTCAGCATTTGCCCTTGGGGTAAAGACGGCACCACTTGGGACTCAGACCTCACTTCCCCTTTGCTTATTTATTTACTTATTTATTTTGATTTTTCGAGACAGGGTTTCTCTGTATAACAGTCCTTGCTGTCCTAGAATTTGCTTTGTAGACCAGGCTGGACTTGAACTCACAAAGATCCCCCTGCCTCTGCCTCCCACCACCTGGCTTCTCTTTGCTTTTTAAGGGGAAGGGAATTTGACTTTTTTTTTTTCAGAAACAAACTTGTTTTACATGTCATTCCCAGTTCCCTCTCCCTCTCTTCCTCTCCTGTCCCTCCTCACCTCCCATCCCAACCCCTATCTGCTCCCCAGGGAGGGTGAGACCTTCTATGGGGGATCTTCAGAGTCTGTCATATCCTTTGGAGCAGGGCCTAGGTCCTCCCCTGTGTGTCTAGGCTGAGAGAGTATCCCCCTATGTGTAATGGGCTCCCAAAGTCCATTCGTATACTAGGGATAAATACTGATCCACTACCAAAGGTCCCATAGATTGCCCATACCTACAAACTGACATCCTCGATCACGAGGTCTGGAACAGTCCTATGCTGGTTTCCCAGCTATCAGTCTGGGGTCCCTGAGCAACCCCTTGTTCAGGTCAGCTGTTTCTGTAGGTTTCTCCAGTCTGGTCCTGACCCCTTTGCTCATATTCCTCCCTCTCTACAAATGGATTCCAGAGTTCAGCTCAGTGCTTAGCTATGGGTGTCTGCTTCTGCTTCCATCAGCTACTGGATGAAGGCTCTAGGATGGCATATAAGGTAATCATCAATCTCATTATCAGCGAAGGGCATTTAAGGTAGCCTCTCAACAACTGCTTAGATTGTTAGTTGGGGTCAAACAAATAGATCTCTGGACATTTCCCTAGTGCCAGATTTTTCTTTAAACTTATAATGGCTCCCTCTATTGTGGTATCTCTTCTCTTGCTCTCCTCAGTTCTTCCCCTGACTAAATCTTCCTGCTCTCTCATGTCCTCCTCTCCCTTTCTCTTCTCCTCCTCTCTTCTTTAGCTCCCTCTTCTTAGGGTCCTCCTTGTTTCCTAGCTTCTCTGGTTTTGTAGATTGTAGGCTGGTAATCCTTTGCTCTATGTCTAAAATCCATATATGAGTAAGTACATACCATGTTTGTCATTTTGTGACTGGGTTACCTCACCCAGGATGATTTCTTCTAGTTCCATCCATTTGCCTGTGAATTTCAAGATTCCATTGTTTTTTTATTTTTTTTCCCCGCTGAGTAGTACTCCATTGTGTAAATGTACCACATTTTCTCCATCCATTCTTCAGTTGAGGGGCATCTAGGTTGCTTCCAGGTTCTGGCTATTACAAATAATGCTGCTATGAACATAGTTGAACAGATGTCCTTGTTGTATGAATGTGCTTCTTTTGGGTATATGCCTAGGAGTGGAATTGCTGGATCTTGTAGTAGACTGATTACCATTTTCCATACCGATTTTCAAAGTGGTTGTATGAGTTGGCACTCCACCAGCAGTGGAGGAGTGTTCCTTTTTCTCCACATCCTCTCCAGCATAAGCTATCATTGGTGTTTTTTATTTTAGTCATTCTGACAGGAATAAGATGGTATCTCAGAGTTGTTTTGAGTTGCATTTCCCTGATGGCTAAGGATGTTGAGCACTTTCTTGTGTGTCTTTCAGCTATTTAGATTCCTCCATTGAGAATTATCTATTTAGTTCTGTGCCCCACTTTTTAATTGGATTAGTTTGTGTTTTGGTGACTAGCTTCTTGAGTTCTTTGTATATTTTAGAGAGAAGCCCTCAGTCAGATGTGGGGTTGGTGAATATCTTTTCCCATTCTGTGGGCTGCGGTTATGTTTTGTTGACTGTGCCCTTTGCCTTACAAAAGTTTCTCAGTTTCAGGAGATCCCACTTATTAATTGGAGAATTTGACTTCTAAAATTGCTTACATTCTTGCTAGTTAGACAATATTTTGAAAAACACGTGTTATATTTTAATCTGGTATTTGTGGATGCAGACATTCAGACTATCATGGCCCCTGCTTTTTCAGAACATAAGTTTTAATTTTCTATTTACTTTTTCTTTTTTCTCCTTTTTATTTGTTCTTTGCATCTTTCACATCATGCATTCCATCCCATTCATTTCCCTGTCCCTTCGTATCCACCCTCTGCCCTTGCAACCTCTCTCCTAAAAAAGAAAATTTAAAAGAAAAAAGAGAGAAGGAAAAAAATCCATCTCATCACGGAAGCTGCAGTGTGACACGGTGAGTCGCATAGTGAACCCTTTTGTCCATATGTCTTTACTGGAAAGTGTTTATTGGAGAGTCATTGGTCTGGTTTGAGGCCTCTAGTTTTTGCTGCAATATCTGAAACTCCTCTTGGATATTCTGTTGTTGCCCTGTCATGGAGATCCTGCAGCTTTGGGTCTCAGGACCGGTCCCTTCAGGTGCTCCAGCAGATCACAGATGGGGTGGATGTTGTGGGCTGACACATAACTGTGGTTCTGGGCCTGGGTAGTTGCAGGGTTGGTCATCTTGCCAGCTCTTCCTTGTCCTCACCAAGGTGAGCTCTCCTGTATTGCCCTGGCTAGTTCACCCCTTGCAGCAATGAACAAGGGATGAGGCCAGTTCTTCTGCTTTCATGTCCTTAGGGGCAGATCTCCCACACATTCACCTTCAGAGCCAGCTCTACTGTCTTGCCCAGGCATGGCATGGGGGCCACTTTCCCTAGCGCAGCAGCTGAAGAGGGGCAGGACTATTTCTCCTGATGCTCTTATGACCTCAGGGCCAGCTCGCCCACGTGCCTCAGGCATTGATGGGGCTATTTACTTTTTCAAAATGTTTTATTAGCTGTGCATGGTGGTGCACAACTTTAATCCCAGCACTCAGAAAGCTGAACATAAAAATAATTAAATCTTTTTAAAAACTGCAGAACACATACAAAGGTTATCATCTTACCCATTTCAAGTATATAGTTGAATAGTGTGAGGTAGGTTCATGCCGTGTAATCCACCTCCAGAGCTTCTGCCCCATGCCAGACTGCAACCCTGTGCTGGTTAAACATCACTCTCCTTTCTCCACTCCTCCCCAGCCCCACTTCAGCAACTGTTGCTCTACTCCCTGCGAGTCTGATTGCTGTTAACCCTTTGTGTGAATGAAACCACAAGCTGTGCTTTCCCATAACTGGCTTATTTCATTTACCATAGTGTCCTCAGTGTTAGCCATGTTGTGACATGGGTTCAAATTTCCTTCCTTTTAAAAAGTTGAGCCACCAGAGGCAGGCAGATCTCTGTGAGTTGGAGGCCAGCCTGGTCTACAGAGTGAGTTCCAGGATAGCATCCGAAGCCACAGAAAAACCCTGTCTCAAAACAGGAGCCCCCCCCCCAAAAAAAAAGAAGTTGAGCCACACGCCTTTAATCCCGGCACTTGGGAGACAGGCTGGCAGATCTCCATGAGTTCCAGGCCAGTTGGATCTACATAATGAACTCCAGGCCAACCAAGGATACATGGCAAGACCCTGTCTCAATGCCCCCACACCCCAAAAGTTTGAAGTTTGCCTTTTTTAAAGATTGATTTTAATTGTTTTTAACTATGTGTAGGCATGTGTGTATGCATGTGAGTATGTTCACATGAGTACAGGTGCCCACAGAAGCCAGAGATAATACATCCTCTGGAGCAGAAGTTAAATTATGAACCTCCTGACATGGGTGCTGGTCCTCTGGAAGAGCAGAAAGTGCTAAGTACTAAGCTATCTCTCTCCTGCCCCTATCTTTTATTATTATAAAGACTTAATTGTAAGCCCTTTTATATAAATGAAAAGAAAGATAAAAGCACATTGGATTTTGGGATGTCAGGATGGCTCAGTGAAAACAAAAACAAAACCCAGCCATGAAGCCCCCAGAAACCTAGTTCCATTCCTGAGACACACATGGTGAAAGGAGAGAACCGAGTCTTACAGATTATCTTTTGCCCTCCCAAATTTGCCTATACACATGGAAGTCAAAATATACTGGTTTAAAGAAGAACTTTTATTGCCATCCATGATAGTTCTCTGTGTACACACACACTCTTTGGAGATAAGAGTCACTATGACAGAGCATCTTGCCATAGGCAAGGCAGTATGACAAGCATTTGTTCATGGTATACATGTGACCAACAGAGAGTTGGAATTTCTGCTTTCCCTTTGGGAACTGCTGTTATTACTGTAGAGAGACACTGTGACCAAAGCAACTCTTCTAAAAGAAAGCATTTAATTGGGGGATTCCTTATGGTTTCAGACGATTGGTGCATTCTCATCATGGCAGGAAGCCATGGTGGCAGCAGGCAGGCACAGGTCTGAGAGTTTACAGCCTTCCCAATACACAGGCAGGTAGGCAGGCAGAGACTGAGAAGTTGGGCCTGACACAGGTTTTTGAAACCACAAACCTAAGTCCCAGTGACACACTTCCCACAAGGCCACAACTCTTCCAACAAGGCTACACCTACTGATCCTCCCTGGTGACTAAGCTTTCAAATAGAGCCTGTGGTGGCTATTTTCATTCAAACTACCACAGTAACCCTCTTTTCTATAAAGCCTATATAAAGAGGATGACACATGGTTCCTCCTCTATTATTAAGGGATGCCTTTGTTTTCAGGATGATGTGAAAACTTAATAGCAATTTATAATTGTGTCTAGAGTAACCCCATTACCATGGCCAAGTTAAGAGAAAATCCATCTGTTTCTTTGTTGCACCTTATTGGATAAGATTCTATGAAATTACCAATATTTACTGCTTTGACTTACCAAAATAGCCCTTTTACATCATTCAGCCTAATAGAACCTTGTGACTATTTTTCTTCATTTATCAGAATAAATTATTTTTTAGTAACAAAGGTGCATGCAATTGATACAAAGAGACCTGGATTTGGGCCCTCACTCTTTGACTCTATAGTTGTGTGGACTAAGGAGCTCTGTGGGAGCTCCCTACCTGTAAAATGCACATCAGAGCAGTACTTCTAGAGGGCTGCTATGAGTTGAAATGATAAGAGCTATAAAATATTTAGCATGATCTCTGGCATGTAGTAATTGCTCACACCAATGCTTATTAAGACACCAAAAGCCGGGAAAGACAATAGCATGTTAAGGTAAAGTGGTGTTAAGTCGTGTGTTTCAGGTCACTCTCCTATGCTGTGCTAAAACACCCCAACAAAAAGCAATCCAAGAGACAAAGGGCTTATTTTGTCCATCATGGCAGAGAGTCAAAGCAGTAGGAGCTTGAAGTGGCTGGTCACATCACATCCAGAGTCAGGAAGCAGACAAGGACGACTTCTAGTTCCAGAGTGTTCTATCTGCACTATATACAGTCGAGCATCCCCATCTAGGGAATGGTCCGACCCCCAGCTATGCTGGGTCTTCTCACATCAATTCACACAATCAAGATAATCCTCCACAGCCATTGTCAGAGGCTCACCTCAACCTGCATATTCCTCACAAGGATGCCCGAGGCTTATCTCCTACATGACTGTAGATTTTATCAGGTTAACAGTTAACACTATTACAGCATAGTAAGGCCAGGTGATATCAAATAGTGAGATTGGCATCATGTTCTTCCCCACTGTCCTGATTTGAGATATGCAACCGTGGCCGGGTGGTGGTGGCCTCTAGTCCCAGCACTTGGGAGGCAGAGGCAGGCAGATCTCTGTGAGTTCGAGACCAGCCTGGTCTGCAAGAGCTAGTTCCAGGACAGCCTCCAAAACTACACAGAGAAACCCTGACTCTAAAAACCAAATAAATAAATAAATAATAAAAAGAGATATGCAACCTTGTAACAACAGCAGAGTCAGGTGGGGTGGACCATGGCAACCTGTGGTGAATGTCTGGGACCTGTCCTGGCTCTGCTTTCTGGAGTGTGTCCTCTAAGCATGGAGGTATACTCAGACTTCAGAAGAGAATGCAACTAAGTGGAAGGGACAAATGACTCTTGACCTGTAATTTTCAAGTTTCCTGTTTCTCTGGAAATTGGCTGGCTTCTGTTTGCTGAATTTACTGTGTACCAGCCAGGTCAAAATGAAATGCTTGTGCTGTAATTTTAAAATCAAGCCACATCCCAGAGACTCCTCACATCAGGCTCTTGTCAGTCTTTAACATGTAATCTGTGAGTAATCACAGTGATGGTTTGGGAAAATCTATTGTAAAGGAGGAAATGAAAGAACCAAAGGCATGGTGGGTCCACATTCAGCTCTCTGTCTCATTTGCATTATGGAGCAGGGATGTATTTTCTTGATGAGGTCTTTCACACTTACCTGGCAATCATATTCATACACCAGAGGATCAGAGAAGCAATACATCCAGATGTTAAAGGGACAATCTGTCCAGCTGGCCTGGGCTTGATTTGCCCTCATGCCTCTTATATGGTCACATGAGTTGGGAAACTGTCACATGCTGTTTATCTTGCTTTTCTATTGCTGTGAAGAGACACCACAACCAAGGCAACTTATAAAAGAAAGCATTATCACTGGGAGCTTGATTATAATTTCAGAGTGTCAGTATAGTCCATGACCATCACAGTAGGGATAATGACAGCAGGCAGGCATGGCAATGGAGCAGTAGCCAAGAATGCACATATTAAGACAACACCCACAAGGCAGGGGAAAAGCTAACTGGAAATGGCAAGGGCTTTTGAAACCTCAAAGCCCACCCCCAGTGACAAACCTTCTCCAACAAGGCCACACCTCCTAATCCATCTTAATTCATTCCATCAAATGGGGACCAAGCATTCAAACATATGAGCCTATGGGGGCCATTATCATTCAAACCCCCACACTGTTTGATATCACTGAGAAGCTGAGTCTGGAAACGGGGTTGGACCCCACCCCCATTTCAAAGCAACCCCACCTCTATCTAGGTATGAGCTGACCTCTCTTGCCTTTGACAGGAAGAAAGAACTACAGGTATCTAAGAGTATTAAAAAACTTTGTGGTCTTGAGAACAGCTAAGGTAAGCCATTTCCAGCAAGATTGATTATTATTTATTCCTTAATATGAAAGTGCCATCGGTGGAAATGGGAAGCCAGCACCTCAGCTATAGGAAGCTCATCTGTAGAAAGAAAGCTCTCAGTCAAGAACTCTGGCTGACTGCCTCAGTTTCTCCAATGGGATTTATTTGATGATATTCTCTGTCTGTTGTTTGTTCTTTTACTTGGCAGCTTCACCCAAGATGACATTCTGCTGCACCATGTCTCTCGATCTGCTTGAACCCCAGCTGGCTCCCTCAATGGGATATCTCTAGTGGATTTCTGCTGGATGATCATAGGTGCCCAATCTGATACTGTTTTTGCTGTCTAATGAGGCTATTTACTACTTGTTTCAAGGTATTTGAATATACTGTGTAAAGATACGTCACTGTGATTGGTTTAATAAAAAGCTAAATGGCCAATAGCTAGGCAGGAGGTATAGGTGGGACTTCCGGACAGAGAGACCTCTGGGAAGAAGGAAGGGGAGTTGCCAACCAGACACAGAGGGAGCAAGACATGCAGAAAGAGTGGTAAAAAGCCATGAGCCCTGTGCAACACATAGATGAATAGAAATGAGTTAATTTATCAGAGCTAGTAGGACAAGTCTAAGCTATGGGCCAAGCTTTCATAGTTAATAAGAAGTCTCTGTGTCATTTTTTTGTGAGCTGGTGACCCAAATAAAAAGCCTACTACAACTATGTGCTATTTATTCTTTTTCTTTTAATTGCTGTGTATTTAATAAACTCATTCGTGGAAAAAAAAACAAAACAAAAGCATAGCCATTACAGGTCATTCATTCTTCAGTTCATACAGAACACTTGGCAAGTTCTTTGAACTTCTTCTGTCTCTATTTCCTCTAAGTTTAAGGTAATAATGGAAACTGTCTGGTTATTAGTGTTAAAATTATTAAAACAACACACTCAGAGCCAATGAAACATCCCAAACCTTAAAATTCTTTGAAATGACCATATGAAATTGTTTATTTTAAAGTCTTAAACTTTCAAGAACCATTCAGGTTTATGGAAAGCCATTTGGAAAATCATATGGAGAATTTGGGCTTCTTGATTACTTTTCTAATACCACCTGAGTGTATTTATACAGAGTTCAGACCAAAGATCTAGCTGGGTTGTAGTCATCAGCATTTGATGACAGTCATGGGAAAATTGACAGGCAACCAGCTCCTGTAACCCAGGCTCTAGGACCCTGTCCTTTCTAAGGCAGACTTCAGTCCCAAAGTGGAGTGTGAGGAAAACATCACTTGGTTAGGAGGCCGCTCTGAATGCTGGGCTGTGTGACTTGGGGGAGGAAGCCCAGCTGGAGGGAATTTAGAGCTCTTGGTAGGCAGCCTGCTGAGGTCGTCCTTGAGAATCATTGGTCCACCTAGACCTGCAGCCTCCCTTCTCTGTTCCCCTCTGGGTCAGAGGCACATCGGGCACTCTGATGTAAACCTCCTCTCTCTGAAGAAACTAGAGGAAATCCTAACTGATGAGCTCAAGTTCTCTTAGAGCATGGCCAGGGGATGGGGAAGGACAAGAGCCATTAGAATTCAGTTTTCTGACTGTGGTGGTGGTACATGCCTGTAACCCCTTCCACAGGAGGATTGGGACTCCAGGGACATTATCTATTAAAACCAGTTTTTAAAAATATACAACTTTGAAAAAAATATACAACTTTGATTTGCATCTTCAGTTTGGTTTTCACTGATATGTAAAGTGCTAGGCTACAATGGAGGTTTTTACTTAACCCTCCAGGGGTTATGGGAGTACAGAAATTATATCCACCAACCAAAAACAAAGTCAGGCAGAGGTTAAATAACTTATTATTATTATTATTATTATTATTATTATTATTATTATTATTATCAAATCCCACAGCTATTATGGAGGAAGGTAAGCCAAACATCAAGTGTTGTATTGTCTAACTTTTCAGATGCCTTCACTAGCTCCCTGTCATCTCCAGTCACCAGCTGTGAAAACAGTTCTGCCCTGGCTTACTCCACCTAATGTCTGCATTCTCTTTGCCTTGCAATTTCCCCCACTCAGCACCCTCTTATGACCTACAGGTGGAAGGGAAGGGGGAAGTCATCCCAGGACTTGGCCCAGTGGATTGGGTGTCAGTTTCCAGCACCGGGAGATGAGAGTTTAGTCTTCAGGCTAGCTATAATTAGCCAAGTGTGGCCGCTGTCGGGATCTGTATACAGCAGTCCTAAGCAGAGTGGGCATTCAAGTGAACGCAAGCAGAAGCCTACTGTCTCCTGCCCGGGACTAAAAGAGAGCAAGTGGAAAGGAGGGCTTGACCCTGGCCGAGATGGCTGCAGGTGTTTGCGGTTTTGTTCTTGGAGAACCCTATCGTTAGTTCCTGTCTAGCTCACTATTCCAAAGTAGTTGTCCTCTTGGGGTGGAGGGAGGGGCTGACAGCTCTGTGAATTGAAGACAGTTCTGGTTTTCTGGGCGCGGCTCAGGCATCCTTCTGTCATGCCTGGTCACCTACAGCAATCTCACAGCCTGAGCCTTGAGCTTTTTGAAGATGGCAAGTGTTTCCTCAGACTTGGAGCATGTCTCCTCCCTTCCTGCCTGGAAGGACTGTCTTGAACTCCCTTTACCTGTCTGAAGAACCTCCCCCTGGTCTCTCTCTCCCAACGAATTTCCAGGCTTACTTTCCTTTTCACTGGCAGAGCCTGACTCCAGCCCCTTGGTTTCAGGAAACCTTCCCTTTCCAGCTTCATCCCTGGAGAAGGGGAAGGAACAGGATGACAGCGACGACTCTGCAGAACCTGAGGTGCTGTGCAGCGTGGAGCACCCCAGCCAGTTCTTCGCTGAAGCACAGAGACTGCGGGAGCAGAAGCTGCTGCTGGATGAAGAGGTGTCAGTAGAGGGACAGGTATACGGGGTGCATCGGGTGATCTTGGCTGCAATCAGCAGCCTCTTCCAGGGCAGACTGAGGGGCAGTGGAGGTCAACAGCCTCGCTTCTGCCTCGACGTGACCCGGAGGGGCTGGGAGGCTGCACTGACCTTTGCGTATGAGGGGGTGCTGGGCCCCGCCTCGCAGGGCGAAGTGCTGGCTGCTGCAGAGGCGCTGGGAGCGCCCCGGGTGAAGAACGCGGTCCAGCTGAGGCCAGAAGGGCTTTGCAAAGCCAGGGAAGATGAAAGGAAGCTCAGCCAGGCAGAGGAGCTGAGGGAGAGCCTGCACAGCATTGAGCGTCTGTTTCGAGAGGGCATCGGGTGCGACCTGGAGCTGGAAGCAGAGGGCTACCGCCTGCGGGGTGAGGACCTGGGGGCAACTGCTAAGAATGCATGTCGCAGGGTTTTGTTTATTTTGCGGTCCTAGGAACGGATCCTAAGTCCTCACTTTGCCTCTACCACTGGGCCACACCCCCGGCCCTGTGTCAGAGTTTGGATCATTTCTCTGGCAAGAATGTCCTTTTTGGTGCTTTTCCAGCGCCACCAAGAGATGCACATGCGCAGTTGAATTGTTTTCCTAGACGCCCAGTAGCTAGATTTCCAGCCACCTGACTGGGGCTTATAGTATAGTCCATGGCAGTAAAACAAGCAGAAAGTAACTGACTCAAACAAATTAACCAGAGGCCCTTGACATCTTCTAAGCATACATCAAACAGAAGAGGAAATCGGTAGAAATCTCCCAATGTGTCCTTTCTCCTAGGTGTGTTTGACTCTGGCAGCAGACTCCAGCCTGCTTCCTCTAAACCAGTGATCCTCAACCTTAATGTGGCAACCCTTTAATACAGTTTCTCATGTTGTGATGAGAACACAATTATTTTCGTTGCTAGTTCATAATGGTAATTTTTCTACTGTTGCTGGGTGGTGGTGGCTCCTGCTTTTGATCCCAGCGCTTGAGAAGCAGAGGCAGGTGAATTACTGAGTTTGAGTCTACAGAGTGAGTTCCAGGACAGCCAGGGATACACAGGGAAATCCTGTCTCAAAAAAACAAAACAAAACAAAACAAAACAAACAAAAAACCCACCAAGAATTGCTAGAGTACAAATCATAATGTAAACACCTGTGTTTTTGGATGGTCTTAGGCAACCCCTTTGAAAAGGTCTTTTAACCTTCATGGGATGGAGACCCACAGGTTGAGAACCACTGCTCTATACTGTGCAGTGCCTGCTAGTCAGTTACACCATGGTGTGTCTAACTTGGAACCTGTAGTCTGTATGAGACACAAGGAAGTTTAAAGTTACAATAGATTTGTTTGGAGATCACCTAGTTCAGGACTAATACTTCAGCTATGAAGAAACCAAGCCAGGTTTGGTGGCTTATGACCGTGATTCCAGCACTAATGAGACTGAAAAAGAGGACTGCCTAGAGTTTGGGGCCAGCCTGGGCTACACAGTGAGCTCTAGGCTGGTGTGGACCCATCTCACAAACCAAAATGAAAAAGGAAAGAAAAAACAAATCTAGTATGGCCTTGTGACAGTAACACTTAGGATGCTACAAAAGGAGGATCTGCATGACTTCAAGGCCAGCCTAGGCTGACTCCAAACCATGCCCAGTCACACCATTAAGTTCTTAGTGGAGGTACTCTAGAAGGAAAGCTATCCTTAAAGGCTTTCTACCTCATGGCATTAACTGGAGGGTGATGCTTTAAAATGTTATAATTACAATATTCTCATGAAGGTTTGGGGTCCCCACATATTCATAACCTTATGTGAGAACTCATCACTTTAACTCTTAGGGTACAGCAATGAGTAAGAGGAGATTTCAAGTGGCTGTGAGCTTTTCACTATTGAGTCTTAGATACAGATGTTGGTTGTGAAATGAAAACTGAGCTGGATTAGCTCATTTCTCAGAATGTAGATTTTCTCAGACAACATAGACTAGGAAGCTGTAACTGATATCTATTATATTTGGAACACACAAAGCCACTACCTAATGCTTAAAGAGACAATAGAAACATCATTATCATCAGTTGCCCTTTGAAAGGTACACATTCCACCACTGGTCAAAACAGTATGGAATTCGTGAGATTCTCAGGAACACAGAGGCCTAAGACTTCCTGAAACAGCTTCTAGCAGTGTTCTTCTTTCTCTCATGAAATATTTCAAATGCAAAGCAAAAATAAACACTCAAGCATTCATCACACTGGCTTAACAATTAATATGCTACTATGTCTATTTATTTTGGCTTGGTATTTTACTGAGGGTTATATGCATTTTAAAACAAACAAAGGAGGGACTAGAAAAATGACTTGTGGTTAAAAGCTCTTCTTAGTCTTCTAGAGTTTGGTTCCTAGCATTCTCATTGGGCAGACCACAACTGTCTGGCCTCCATGAGAACCTATACTCCCATGCTTCTAATCATACATAGACATAATTGAAATACTAAAAACAAATCTTTAAAAGGAATATTTGGGCTTTTACTTTCTGTTTTGTTTTTTATTTTGATAGAGTCTCACCAAGTTGCCCAGGTTGATCTTGAATGCATTCTCAAGCCCAGGCAGGCTTTGAACTCGTGATCCTCTTGCCTCTGTATAACTGGGGTTACAAAGCCTTCAACACAAAGCCCAATTCTATTTAAAAACAAACAAACAAACAAAAACACTTCTATACTCAGAAAATATTGCATTTAATTATTCATGTGTGCGAAAGTATGTGTGGATGTGAGCAGCAGAACGTTTTAGTACTACAGTGTCTGTGGAGTCAGAGGGCAGCTTACAGGAAGTAGCCTCTCCTTCCATGTGGGTCCCAAGGTCAGAGCTCAGGTCTTTGGTGTTGATGACAAGTCCCTTTAGGAACTGAGCCATCTTGCATACCCCTTGTTGTTTCTTTTCTTTTCTTTTCTTTTTGTTAATTTTTCTTATGTGAATTAGAAACAAGATTGTTTTACATGACAATCCCAGTTCCCTTGTCCCTCCTGTCCTCCCCTAACCCCCCCCAACTAAAACCCTACCTATCACATATCCTTTCTGCTTCCCCTGGATGGTGAGGCCTTCCATAGGGTGTCATCAGAGTCTGTCATATCCTTTGGGATAGGGCCTAGGCCCACCCCCGTGTGTCTTGGCTCAGGGAGTATCCCTCTATGTGGAATGGGCACCCAAAGTCCACACCTATGCTAGGGATAAGTACTGAACAACTACAGGAGGTCCCGTAGATTTCTAAGGTTTCCTCACTGAAACCCATGTTCCTGGGGTCTGGATCAGCCCCCATGCTGGTATCCTAGCTATAAGTCTGGGGAGCAAGAGTTCCCCGATATTCAGGTCAGCTGTTTCTGTGGGTTTCACCAGCCTGGTCTGGGCCTCTTTGCTCTTCACTCGTCCTTCTCTGCATCTGGATTCCAGTTCAGTTCAGGAATTAGTTGTGGGTGTCTGCTTCTACTTCTACCAGCTGCTGGATGAGGGCTATCAGGTGGCATATAAATCAGTCATCAATCTCATTATCAGGGGAGGGCATTTAAGGTAGCCTCTCCTCTGTTGCTTAGATTGTTAGCTGGTGTCATCTTTGTAGATCTCCAGACATTTCCCTAGTGCCTGATTTCTCTGTAAACCTAAAATGTCTCCATCTATTATGGTATCTCCATTCTTGTTATCTTCTATTCTTCCCCTGACTCAACCTTTCTTCTCCCTCATGTCCTCTGCATCCCTCCTCTTCTCTTCTCATTCTCCTAGCTCCCTCCCCCCTCTTCCAGTGCTCCCAATTTAAAAATATGGAACTCTTCACGAATTTGCATGTCATCCTTGCGCAGGGGCCATGCTAACCTTCTCTGTATTGTTCCAGTTTTAGTATATGTGCTGCTGAATTGAGCACTCTTTCTTTTCTTAAAGGCTTATTTGTTTTATACATATGTGAATTCCTGCATGTATGTCTTGCACCATGTGTATGCCTGGTGCCTACTGAGGCCAGAAGAGAGTGTCTGGTCCTCTAGAACTGGACTTAAAGGTGATTGTGAGTTGTCAGGTAGGTGCTGGAAACCAAACCTGGGTCCCCCGAAACAGTAGCAAGAATGCTATCATGCCTGGCAGGAGTATAGCCATTTTGATTGGATAGCTGATGGCTGTAACTCTTGCAGCTATAAATGAGAATTCCTTATTTTGTTCACAGTGCAGTGATACCTTTCTAAGTTGTTTATTGCTCTATTCAGTTTATTTTGTGTTCTATTAGCAAATGTTGTGTATAGGATTTTCTCAACTGGATTCATTAAGACCGTTTTTTTGGTTGTTGTTTTTTTTTTTTTTTCTAGCTGGGTAGTGGTGGCACACACATTTAATCCCAGCCTTTGGAGGCAGAGGCAGGAGGCTCTCTGTGAGTTTGAGACCAAGCTGGTCTACAGAGTAAGTTCCAGGACAGCCAGGGCAATACAAAGAAACCCTTGTTTCGAAATGTCAAAAACAAGCAAAAAAGACTTTTTCTAGCTAACATGGACCCAAAATACTAGTGTCCTCCAGACACTAACATGAGAATAATACAGAGTTCCTGAAAATTTTAAAATAAAGGCTGGGTACGGTAACACATGTCAGGTCTCCACAGTAAGTTCTAGGCCAGCCAAGACTCTGTAATGAGACCCTGTCTCCAGAAAGAAAGAAAGATATTAAAGCAAAGACCTCCCCCCAAGTTACTATTTAGACCTTGGTATCATAATCCAGGGAGAGTCAGGAAAGCTCCATTTTGCTTGTTTATTTATCCAGTGCGGCACTGGGAAAGGAGGAATCCAGGCTTTGCACATGCTAGACAGGTAACCCCTGCTGGACTATGTCCCCAGAATGAAAGCTGAAAACATTCCATACTATTCTAGTGTACACCTATGGCCTTGGGTGATTGGATCAAAATTGGGTTTACAAGTTGTCTTGCAACAGACTGGGTTTCCTTTGCTTCCTCTCCACTGCAGTGCACCGAGTAGCCCTGGCCTGTGGCAGTGAGTTCTTTGGGGCCATGCTTCTGAGTGGGATGAGGGAGTCTCAGGGCACAAAGGTGTGTCTTCGTACCATCTCTTCCCAAGACCTAAGACTCCTCGTTTCGTTTGCCTACTCTGGAGTTGTACGAGAAAGATGGCCAGGATTGCTACGAGTCGCCCAGGCTGCGCTGCAATACCAGAGCTCCTCCTGCCTGGATTTGTGTCAGAGAGCCTTGGCTCAAAGCCTCTGTCCTGCCCTTTGCCTGGCTCTGTTTCCTATGGTTGAAACCCCTGGTTTGGAGAAAGTCTGGGGGAAAGCCCATCGGTACCTCCTCACTCATCTGCCTGCTGTGGCTTTGTGCCCTACTTTCCCATCTTTACCGGCTACCTGCCTGGCTGAGCTCTTGGATAGTGATGAGCTCCATATACAAGAAGAATTTGAAGCTTTCATGGCTGCAAGGCGTTGGCTGGCTGCCAACCCCGACACCCAGGAGTCAGAGGCCAAGGCCCTGCTGCGATGTGTCCGCTTTGGCCGCATGTCTACCAGAGAGCTGAGGAAGGTGAGGGCAGCGGGGCTCCCTCCACCTCTGTCCCCGGATCTGCTGTACCAGCTGATGGTGGAAGCTGAAATTCCAGGACAAGAGAGGTGGAGGGAGCCTGACCAAGCGCTGGTGGTGATTGGTGGGGATGGGCTTAGACCTAACATGGACCGAAGACAGCCATCTTGCAAAGTGTGGTGGGCCCGGGCTTTCCACTGTGGCATGGGTCTGGTACGAACTGTGGAATGGTGCCGGCTGCCTGACCTGCCAGCCCCAGGGCGCTTTCGGCATGGAGCTGCGAGCCTAACAGGAAGTGAACTCTATGTGTGTGGGGGACAGGATTTCTACAGCCACGCCAACACGTTGGCTTCAACTCTCAGGTATCATCATTGTGTTGCAGGCCCCCATGTGGACAAGCAAGAGAAAATGCTAATCCAGCCAGCCATAGGCTCCCAGGGTCACCCTTTTTTTTTTTTTTTTTTATCTTGTTCAACTGTGTCCAGGTGGAGCTCCAGTCAAGAAGACTGGGAGGAAATGGCACCTTTGTGCCAGGCTCGGAGCTTTTTCCCGCTGGTGGTGTTTGATGGAGAACTTTATGCCCTGGGTGGACGGGACAATGGTGTTGCCCTTAATTCCGTCGAGGCCTATAACCCTGAACTCAATGTCTGGAGGTAAGCTGGCAAAGGGGCACCGGGCAGAAACTAGATTTGGAACAGGAGTGTGAAGCTGGGCATAGTGGCACACACCTGTAATCCTAGCACTCAGACGCTAAGGTGGGAGCCTAGGCTACACAGCAAAATCTACCTCAGAATAAAATGAAATAGAGTCGAACATTCTGGCTGCCTGATCTGATGTTCTGTTCTCCCTTAGGCCGGCACCTGCTCTCCCAGCACCATGCTTTGCCCATACAGCTGCCATCCTCGAGGGCCGATTGTATGTAAGCGGTGGCTGTAGTGGGACTGGCCAATACTTGGACTCATTGATGCTCTATGATCCCAAACTTAAGAAGCCTGGGACACTTTTGAGCCCAATGGGAGTAGCTCGGGCTGGTCATGTGATGGCTGCTCTGGGTGGGAGGTTGTATGTGGCAGGTGGGATAGGTGACACTGGGGACCTACTGAGCTTTGAAGTCTATGAACCAAAGACTGATAGCTGGACTCACCTGGCACCCTTGCCCTCTCCCCATGTGGGGGCTGCAGGTGCTGTGCTACAGGGGGAGTTACTGGTACTGGGGGGCTACAGCCACCGCACTTATGCCATCTCCCACCTTGTCCATGCCTACTGCCCTGGTCTGGACCGCTGGCTCTGCCTGGGAACTCTGCCGAGACCTCGGGCTGAGATGCCTGCCTGCATCTTGACATTGCCCAGTGTGCAGCACATAGCTTTGGTCCCTACCCAGCACCAAAACAAACCTTCTGGGTGACCGAGATCAGCAGTGTATGAGGGAGGAAGGGGTAAGAATACCATGACAAAAGGACAGAAACTATGAGAGGATAAAGAAGTTGTACTTGCTTGCTTACTTTTTAAAATTATCAAAAAGTATCATTAGAAAGGTTCTTGTTATTGTAGCTCTGGCTGGCCTTGAACATGATGTGTAGCAAAGGCTGGCCTCAAACTCAAAGTCCTGCCTCAGCCTCCTGAGTGCTAGGATTGCATGCACTAGCCTTCCTTGATTGAGAGGTCTTATGATGATGATGATTGACAGGGTTTCGAGTATCCCAGGCTGGCTTATAACTCCCTATGTTATCAAGGATGATCTTGAAAGAATTGGGTTCACAGGCATATACTGCCATACCTGATTTGTGGTAGAGATCAAACTTGGGACTTCCTGCATGCTAAGTAGGTACCAAACCAACTTAGCTACATCCCTAACCCTAAAAGAAGGCTTTGTTCTTTTTTGTTTGCTTGTTTTGTTTTTAAATTGTTTAATATTTATTTATTTTATATGTATGGGTATTTTGCTTGCATGTATAAAGTGAACCAGGTGTTTATCTTGTGACTGCAGAGGCCAGCAGAGGACAGCAGGTCCTTGAACTGGAGTTGCAGACAGTTGTGAACAGACATTTGGGTGCTTGGAACTGAACCCTGGTCCTCTAGAAGAGCAGCAAGTACTCTTAATTGCTGAACCATCTCTCTAGCCCCATATTTTGTGTCTTGAGGCAGTCTCATTATGTAGTGCAGATGAGAACACTTTATTCTTGTTAGTATTTTACTCCGCCCTGAACCTTGAAGCTTTTGTATATTTGATCTCTGCTAAGGAACAGGCGGTTCTGGAACTCATGGGAAATGGGCCTTGTGAGAAGGACCGGCAAATAAATACTCCCATAAGATAGGCACCCAGGATGAACTCACAAGGGTTAATGGTTAGTTGGGAGCTAAAGCTGGAGCTCATTGATGGAGCACCTACTTAGCATAGGTAAGGATCTGGTTCAATAATCTATGGCATCAAAAAATGAATTAATTAATTAAAACTACAAAAACCACACATCAATAGTCAAAATATAGGGACCAGGAAAGGACATTGGGACAATAGGGAAATTGATGGAGGAATGTGAAATGAATTAAACAGTGCTCTCTTTCTTGGTACTTTCCCATTTTACTCTCCCATCTCAGGAGACCTAAATCCTCCTAACAATATTCTTTCTAAGGTAGGTTTGTAGGTTCATCCTTGGCTCCATAGACTGCCTGTAGAGTCTTTCAGTTCCCACTTGAGACGGAAATGCCCATTAGGTCTAGACACGGTGGAGCACACTGGGAATCCTGGCATTTGAGAGGTGGAAGCCAGAGGACCAGGACTTGAGGTTGTTTTAAGAGAACCAAACCAAAACCAACAAAACAAACAAAAACACCAAGAAGGAAAAGTTTCCATCAAGATTTGGACCACATGCACGGGGACCTGAAGCCAGGGTGAGATGGGAGTATTCATGGTGGAAGGGAAGAGAAAGACAGAGGCCAAGGAGAGAGTATCCGTGGTGGCAAATGAGGTTGAGAAGATAGGAAGAATCCACTCCAATGTCTTTCCTTGCCTTTGATGAACTCAAGAATCAGGACTAGAAAAAGGACAATTGTGTGAGGTCCTCTGGGATCAAGACGGGGAAACATGGCTGAGGAAAGTGAAGGCCAGAAAGACGTGGGAGAGCCCCCTTCCCTTCGTATTATTTTGAACCTATTCCCCCTATTTTTTTGTGTAGGTTTTTGTTTGTTTTAGACAAAGTTGCGTGTAGCCTAGGCTAGCCTTGAACTCATTGTGTAGCTGAGATGGCCTTGAACTTCCAATCCTCTTGCTTCCAACACCAGAGTGTTGGGATTACAAGTGTGGGCCACCATGTTAAACTGTATGTCTCTGCTTAAGATAGATAAGGACAAAAGTTGAAAATGAAGAGGGTTAAGTAGAATGTATAAAAAAGAAAGATGAAGAAGAAAAGGGAGAAGGAAATTGCTTGTGATTTGTTCATAATGATGGCTGTAAATAAATGTTTCATGCTGACAAAATCATCTTGTCTGAATGCTCTGCTATGAACAGCATCCAAAGTAAAAGTCCCTGTAATTTGGCTCCTGCATCATTATTTTCTGAAACCTCCCTCCATTCATTGTTACCAACGGAACAACCCATGGCACCCTCATTTCCCCTCAGCTTTCTCCAGGATCTGACTGGCTGAAAACTGAATCTCATCCTAAAACTGTCTCTTCTCTTGGCTCCAAAGATAGCATAACCTCCTAGGTGAGGTTTTCCATCCTTCCCTAACCCAAAGGCAGAGATCCTCCCCAGAGGGGTGTGGCTTTGTCCCAGGTGATGCTGTCAGCAAGGGTTAAAGCTATGCTTTGGGCTGGAGCATGGACCATGTCTGACCTAGTCTGAAAAACTGAACTGACCCCACAGTTATTCTCTGGCCTCCATACATGTGCCATAGCAACCCCCCACAACACCTATCATGCGCTCACATGTACAATTATTATGTACAATAATAAATAGATAATTTTGAAAATTGAACATTGTACAGAAAGATTAATAGAATTGTGGAATGGAGAGATTTTGGAAATAACATAATTCAAACATGTTTTCTTTTTAATATTTATTGTTTGAAAATTCAAAACACGTATGTACTTTGTCTTCATAGAGTACAGCCCCCATCTCCCTCTCGCCCCTCCCATCCTCTCCCACTTTACCCTCCCAATTTCTTGTGTTCTTTTTATAATTCAGTGACTCCACTTAGTGTTGCCAGTGTGGGGGTCTCTGAGGCACCCAGGGCTAGCGATGATCCCAGTGAGGCAAGAAGAAAATCAGGCTCAGCAAGACTTAGCCAGCGCTGGTTCAAACTTTCAGAGTCTGACTGACCCCAAGCAGTTTACTGTAAGCATATTTAAATAAGCACAGTACAACCTGGGGGGAGGGGAGTTTCCTGGTGTAATACAATCCCCTGTGCACAAGGAGGCATAATTACATTGAAACCCAACTCAAGTAATGTCATTTCTTCCAAGAAGATGGGTTCTAGAGATAGAACCTGTATTAGCTGAAGGGCCTAGGAAGGGGTCTGGCCTGTTCTCAATCATACAGATAGCACAGAGGTCATTTGGGCTATTAGCTCCCTCTGGTCCTGGTTGGGGGAGCTTGGGGGAGCCTCTGGCCATATAGATAATGCAAAGGTCACCTAGACTATTAGGTATTGCAGATCCTGGTTGTGGAAGGTTGGTATGGCCTGGCAATTCAGAATATACAGATCACCAGGCTATTAATCAACTCCATTCCCAGCTGTATAGGTAGAAAATCAAGTTAGGTCCCGACCTGCAAATGTCAACCTGGGGCAAGAGAGTCAGGGATAGGGAATGGGGACAAGAGACGCAGAAAGAACGACCACAAAACAGGATTCTGATCAAGTGGCAAACTTTACTTTTTTCTCAGGCTAGCTTATATAGTCAGGATATGGAGAGGGGCAAAATGGGTTGTTTGTGCACCAGGTGTTGGTATAGGCAGGATATTAGGAAGCCACAAAGAGGATGTTTGTCAGGGTAAAGAGTTCATGAGTAAGAGGTCCAGGAAGGGGTTGCTTAGGTGACTGAGCCTGTGGATGGAGGACTGGGTCAAGTTGTTTCTTTTCTTGAGTTGAGGTTCTAAGGAGCTGCTATGTAAAGGTTAACTGTGTGGCTTGCCAAGCATGGCCTAGGATCTCATGCCCAGCCCTGAGATTTGGCTCCCAACAAAGTTATATATAATTTTCTTTAAAAAGATAACCTTGCAAACATTCCCAGTGTCCTTAGTGATCTGAGTATGTAAGGACCTTTATGCTCCCAACCACTGCAGTATGGACATGGGTTTTCTGGACAGGATAGTGCTGCTGCACATATAAACTCACATGGACTATGACTGCACATACAATACCTGCACATGGTCAAGCCAGACAGGAACTCTGGCATAGATAAGGGAGGGTCTCATGAAGTAATACTCCTAGCTGGGTAGCTATTGGCAACTGATGGCTGTTGGGGACTGGAGAATGAAATTGTTTTTTACTATGTTACACTTATTTATTTATGCATGTGTGCATGTATGTATGTATGTATGTATGTATGTGTGTGTGTGTGTGTGTACGTGTGTAATTACCTCAGCACATGTGTGAAGATCAGAGGACAACTTGCAGAATCAATTATTTCCTTGTACTATATGGGTCCCAGAGATCACTCTCAGGTTGTCAGGCTTGGTGACATTGAGAGTGTCACCTTATCCACTGAGCCATCTTGCTGGCCCACCATTTTTAAATTAAATTTTATTTATTATTATGAGGTATGTGTATGTTATGTATGAATGTGGGCACTCTCGGACCATTGTGCATATTCTGTTTTGCTTCTGTTACTATGATAAAATACTGACCAAAAACAACTTGGAAAGGAAAGGGTTTATTTCATCTTGCAAGTTATAGCCCATTAGTGGAGGGCAGGATTTTGAGGCAGGTACCTGGAGACAGAGACTGAAGCAAAGACCATGCAGGATTGCTGCTTATTGGCTTGCTCTCCATGGCTTGCTCAGCTTTCTGTCTTGTACAACCTTGAACTGTTAGACCCCCGGAAAACTCAGGTATCCGGGGTCCCAGGCCACGACTGCGGTCACCCCAATCACCAGGCAGATTCGAGAGCTTGCTGCAAACTGCATGAGGCTTTATTGTAATTTAACGAGCTAACCCCATGTTAGCTTGGGTCTTTCACCCACCTGCCATGGCGGATGGCTCGAAAAAGACAACTCCTAGGGCCTCCCGAGAGATCTTGTAGGGCAGCGTAAGGGGAGTGTCTAGGGGTACACACAGGCTCACGATTGGTGTGCCTCCAGGCTTAGAGGGCTTGCCCTGTGTTGATTGGTCAACTGGTTGTTATGGCCCATAGGCCCTCCCAGGGTGGTTGCTATGCTCTGTGCGTCATTGCTGTGTGCTTGTCCATAAAGTACACCCAGGGTCATAAAGCATAGCGCCACCAGCTAACTTCTGATTGGTTCCTTGTCACGAGGCAGACATCTGACCTCCTAGTGACTAAGGCAAGGTCATACAAGAACGTGTTTGGCTGTTATGGCTGCTGAAATGGGGGGCTGGTCCCTTCAGAACCACCTGCCCAGGGGAGACCCTGCCCATAGTGGCAAGGCCCTCCCCCATCAGTCATTAATCAAGAAAAAACCCCACAACATGTCCATGGGCCAATGTAATAGAGGCAAATCCTCAGTTGAGTGAGGTTCCCTCTTCCCAGGTAACCTAATTTTTTATCAAATTGACAAAATCTAGTCAGCACAGTGCATATGGAGAAGTCTGAGGAGAACTCTGGGGAATTAGTTCTCTTTTTCTATGGGGGGGGGTTTCTAGAGGATGAACTTAGGTCATCAAGCTTTCACAGTAAGTGCTTTTACACACCAAGCTGTCTTACAGGCCTGCAATCCATCCTTTATAAAGGATAGAAATTAAAAGCAGGGGCTACACCCGTGGAGTTTAGAAAGGAAAGAGGAGGGGTCTTTTGAGTGTAGCCTCTGAGAGGACTGAAAGCCTGGCTGGTTTGAAGACAGGACCATCCTAATTACTCTCTCATGAGTATTGACTATGTGCTAAATCCGAGCTAACCTTTAAGATCAAGGGTTTGTAAACAACGATTATGAATTTATACAGTTGCTGATAACTACCGAAAACGTATGTGTTTGTATATACACATACATACACATGTGGATCCATCTCTGAAAGATGTTCATGTATGTTACTGTAGCTGACTTAGAATATAGTGACCTGTGCCCCCTCCTAGAATAATGACACAAACAATGCCTTGAAAGCCTGCTGAGCTAGAATCACAAACGTGGGCACAAGTCCCATTTCAGTTGCTGCTCTGGTATCCATGAATCAGTCATTTAGTCAGTTTCTATGCCAATGTCCTAATCCATAATATTGGCTTATACTGTAATTGCCTATACCATAAACATCAGAGTGTTAGTTACCACAGGTCCGAATATGGGGGCATATTTGGGAAGAGGCCTCCATAGGCCACAAATCAAGTTCCCAGGTGACTTAGGGTTTCTACTGCGGTGAAGAGACACCACAAACATGGAAACTTTTACAAATGAAAATATTTAATTGGGGTGGCTTGCTCGTAGTTTCAGAGGTTCGTCAATTATCATCGTGTCTGGGAGCAATGTGGCATGCAGGCAGACATGGTATTGACTACATCTTGATCAGAAGGCAACAGGAAAGTGGACTATGACATTGGGCAGTATCTGGAGCCCAGTATCAGGAAACCTCAAAGCCTGTCCCCACAGTGACACACTTCCTCCAACATGGCCACACTCACTCCAACAAAGCTACACCTCCTAATAGTGCCACTCCCTTTGGGGGCCGTTTCCTTTCAACCTACCACAGCATACCACACAGAAGAAAATAATTGCCCTGGTGTACTTCCCCCACTCCTACTCCCACCATTGCTTCACTTCTCATACACGCTCAAGTCACTGTTGCCTATAAGATGTAGAACTCTCAACTCCATGTCTGCCTGCATGCCTCCATTGTTGGAGTACCTGCCATGATGATAATGGACTAAACCTCTGAAACTGTAAGCTGCCACCTCAATTAAATGTTTTCCTTATAAGAGTTGCTGTGGTCATGGTGTCTCTTCACAGCAACAGAAATGTCGGGAGCCAATGATTATTCTATTACAGAATTTCTTGGGGTCCAGACCTCTGGTTCCAGTATCCGGGAGCCCTAGCCGGCATTATATTGCAGATGCTAGCTGATTTGCTGCTGAATGGCATAGCCTCAGTGGAGAATGAGAATGTCTCTGAGTTTGCATTTCTATAGGCCTAAGCATTTGAATAGGCCTGCACCTGAGGGGAGAAGTCTATGTGGATAGAGAATACTTTCTAGGTGTGGGCTGATAAGGTCCAGAGGGAGGTTGATAAGAAATGGCCTCTGCTGTCACAGGAGAACGGTTAGTAAGCAGTTGAGGAAGATGCTGAAATAAATGGGATACTCCAGTTTGCAGCATGGAACTGAGAGCTCTCCAAAAATGACAAGATGCCTGTGTCTGCTCTTTATCGCCATTGGGTAGCTAGGAATTTCCAGGTCCATCCTCCCCCACTCAGACCGGACCCATGGCTTCTGTAGCTTGGGACTGATACAAGTACAAGCCAGGCCAGATCATAAAAACCCTAACTAAGACATATGGGATATGCCTCCTTTGTGAACAGGGCCCACCTCATGAATAAAACGATGCTGCCCAAACAGCGGATTAACTAAAACATGTATTGTCATCTCTGAAACAGGGATGCAATCGCCTGTCCCAGAGGCACAACCTTGTACGGATTCTTCAACTGTACATAATTCATCCTTGGTTTTATGTCCCGGTATCCATTCCAGGGCTACACAAACACTCCTCCATGTAGGTCATCTTATATAGGTGATGGGAATGCAGTCAGGCTGAGGCAGCTGTGGCATGGCTTTTGCTGTGAGTAAGAAGACGTACAACTGAGGCCAAGCTATCTGCCTAGAAAGAATGTGCCCATGCAAGAGGAGAATTATGATGAGAAAGACACATTCATCTTATCTTCACATTAGTCAGGAAAAGTGGAGAAGGGATTATGAGATGGCACTGTTGGCTTGCTGCTTAAATCTAGTAGACTGTGGGGGATGGGGTTATGCTAAAGAGCCTTTCTTAGGGTCCAAAATCTTGGTACCCATGGGAAGAATTGGATAGTGAATACATTATTACTTCTCTTATAAAACACCACGACCAGCAAAAAGAGAATCCATTTGGACTTGTAATTGGCTTGCAGTTCCAAAGTGGTAAGAGCCCATCAGAGTGGGCAGCATGGCAGCACGGAGGTGTGACTGTGGAGCAGTAAGCTGAGACATTATATCCTCAGCCACAAGCTCAAAGCAGATAGAGAAAAATGGAAGTAGGATGAGGCTATGAAATCTCAAAACCTGACCCTTGTGGCATACTTGCTTCAACAAGGCTACCTACACCTCCTACACTTCCTTAAACAGTTTCATCTGGGGATGAAGTTTAGATATCTATGAGCCAGTGGGGGCTGTTTTTTATTCAAGCCACCACAGTGATTTAAAAAAAAAAAAAAAAAAAAAAAAAAAAAAAAAAAAAAAAAAAACATTGAAATGAAGGAACCGGCTTCCCTTTTGGCAGCCATAACAGCCGAACACGTGCTTGCCATAAACCTGCCTTGGTCACGTAGAGGTCAGATGCCTGTCTCGTGACAAGGAACCCATCAGAAGTTAGTCACTAGAAAGTCAGAGGCCTGTCTCGTGACAAGGAGCCAATCGGAAGTTAGCTGGTGGCGCTATGCTTTACGACCCTGGGTGTGCTTTACGGACAAGCACACAGCAATGACGTAGAGAGCATAGCAACCACCCTGGGAGGGCCTATGAGCCATAACAACCAGTTGACCAATCAACACAGGGCAAGCCCTCCAAGCCTGGAAGCACACCAATCCTGAGCCTGTGCGTAACCCTAGACACTCCCCTTACTCTGTCCTATAAGATCTTTGGGGAGACCTTAGGAGCCGTCTTTTCTAGCTGTCCGCCATGGTGGGTGGTTGAAAGACCCGAGCTAACATGGGGTTAGCTCGTTAAATTACAATAAAGCCTTGTGCAGTTTGCAGCAAGCTCTTGAATCCGCCTGGTGATTGGGGTGACCGCGAACCTGGCCTGAGACCCTGGATACTTGAGTTTTCGGGGGCCTAACAGAATAAGTAATAGAGGATATTGCCTAGGTCTGTCCTTGAATAGAAAGAAAAGAAAAGAAAAGAAAATATAAGGCCATGGTTCAGAATACAGAGGCTTTACTAATGGCCCACGACAAGAAACCATGATAATCAATGAGCATGCCAAATCTGAATTGCTCGACTTGGGATGTATTTATTTGTTTATTTATTGACTGAGGGTGAAAGGCTCATAAGGCTGTGAGACCTGGGGACAGATTGGACTGAGGACAGATTGGACAGATTGAGGGCTGTGGAAGTGGAAAGACTGAGAAAAACAACTATCCATCCCTTTTTAAGATAAAGCTGTCTAGACCTCAAGCACCAACGGGCTTACTAGAACTGAGTTCGTAGAGTAATTTAAAAAGAACCTGAGCTGGACACGGTGGCACATGGGTGGAGATCAGATGATAACTTGCAGTAGCTAGTGCTTTCCTACCATGTTGAAGGAGGATCAGGAGAACTTGGGCCAACCAGGAAGGCAGGGATGGGCCCCATCAAGAGGGGCTGCCTGTTGCTTCTGGGGTTGTTCCCTGCCATGAGCCCAACTCTTACAAACTGCTAATGCTGGAGGGAAAGAGCTTATCTGAGGGAGGATACTGTGGGTGAGACTATCAGGGAGGAGGAGAGGGAGTCAGGAACGGGAAGGCCAGGAGCCTTAGGTCTTACACAGAGTCTCTGGGTGGTCTCTCAACTTCGAGGCCTTTTTCATCTCATTGATGGGAGCAGTCTGCCTGTTCTTTCATGTTACTTTTTATTTTTTGAGATTAGAATCTAATTACATCATTTTTTTCTTTCCCGTCCTCCTTCCAAACCCTATCTTATACCCCTCCCATTGCTCTTTCAAATTCATGGCCTCTTTTTAAGAAATTTAGTTGTTAATACACACATACATGTATGTATACATAGATATATTCCTAAATGCATAAATACAACCTGCATAGTCTCTATAATATTAGTTGTAGGTATGTTTTCAGTGCTGACCTTTTGGTATGGGATAACAAACTGGTGTGCTCTTCCCTGGGAAAGACTATTTTTCCCAATCTCGGCATTCCAGTTGATTGTAGTTCTTTATGTAGTGCTGAAGCCTCTTTGGCTTTCCCCATTCAAGTTAACATGTCTATCGGTGTTACCCTTGTTCGGGTCATGCTTGGGCAGTCATATTGTTGAAACTTCATGGGTGTAGCTTCTGACATTTCTAGGAACACAATATCATAGTAAACTCCTTGATCTCCTGGTTCTTTCAATCTTTCCACCCTCTTTTCCACAGTGACCCCGGAGCCTTAGTTGTAGGAATTGTTCTGTAGATGTATCCACTGGGATTGGGATCCACAACTGCATTTTGATTGGTTGTGGTTTTCTGTAATGATCTATCTGTTGCCAAGAGAAGTTGCCTAGATGAGGGGTGAGGAATAGACTTATCTATGGGTGTAAAGGCAAATATTTAGAATATACCTAGGGAGTATACTGGATAGTTTTTTGTCAGCTTGACACAAGCTAAAGTCTTCTGAGAGGAGAGAACCTCAATTAAGAAGATATTGGGCTGTAAGCAAACCTGTAGGGCATTTTCTTAATTAGTGATTGATGGAGGAGGGCTCAGCCCATTGAGGGTGGTGCCATCCCTGGGCTGATGGTCCTGGGTTCTATAAGAAATCAGGCTTAGCGGCTGGGCCTTTGTGGCGCACACCTTTAATCCCAGCACTAGGGAGGCAGAGGCAGGCAGATATCTGTGAGTTAGAGGCCAGCCTGGTCTACAGAGTGAGTGCTAGGATAGCCTCCAAAGCTGCACAGAGAAACCCTGTCTCGAAAAACCAGAAAAAAAAAAAAAAATCAGGCTTAGCAAGCCAGGAGGAGCAACCCAGTAAGGAACGTCCTTCCATGGTCCCTGCATCAGCTCTTGCCTCCAGGATCCTGCCTTGCTTGAGCTCCTGTCCTGACTTCTTTGACAATGAATAAGATGTGGAAGGATAAGCCAAAAAAACTTTTTCCTCCTCACCTTGTTTTTATGTGGTGTTTCATCACAGCAATAGTAACCCTAATGAAAAAGACAAACAAGATCATGATGGTTTAGAAAAGTGGTATGCCTGTCTGTTCTAATAAAGTTTGTCTTTTTTCTCTGTCTGCTGATCTACATCTCCCATCTGTCACTTGCATTCCCTTGGTGCCTGCTGCTGTTGTTCCTTTCACGGTTCTGTCTACTATTTTCCCCAGAGATCCAATCCTTTGTCATAGCACAGAATAAACCCAGCTGATTCCCCAACCTTACCCTATATTTCCTCCACAACAATGTGGGTTCCAGGGATCAAACTCAGGTTGTTGGTCTTAGCAACAAGTGACTTTGCCCTCTAAGCCAACTCAGTTTTTCAAATATGCAAAGAACTTGTTACTAGAGAGAACTATTGCAAATCAATGACATCAATATTTCACTTGGTAGAAACAGAGAAACACGCTCATACATATCAGGAAGTGGTACAGACAGTTGGAACGATGGAACCTTATTATAAACCCAAGTTTTCTGATTAGCTTCACTATTAGAATTGGATAAAGCAGAGCTTTCCCATAGTCCATTATCCAAAGAACAAGATTGCTTCCTGAGAGCTTATAATTTAATTAGTCTTTCTTCCAGATAGAGACTTTAAGATTATGTGGGAGCCTATTTTTTTGTAAAGAAAAGCAACAGAGCTATATGTAGATGGCTTTTTTTTTAAAAAAAAAAAAAAAAGTAAAGTTGATGGTGGTTTTAAAGAAGAAATATAAATCTATAAATCTATAGAAATCTATAAATCTAAAGAAAGTTGTTGGAGATGAAGGGGAAAATATTCAGATAAAAACAACCTGTGTCTTTATTCCCGATTTTCTTACTCCCCTTTTAGCTTCTTATCAGAGGTTTGTCCTTCCCAGTTCAAAGTCTATCTTCTCCAGGAAGTTGCTGGAAATTCTCTCACCCAACACACTATATATAGCCCTGTAGTTTATGCCTTGTAGCACCGCCCTTTGTGCTTGACAGAGGTTTATTGAAAGTGGAGGAGGATAATGAGTGGGAAATAAAACTGACTACTACAGCAAGCAATTTTAATAGATGTAAGGGTCTTTTCAGAAGGGCTTCCCAGGCGTGCCAGATGGCTCTGCTGGTAGAGGCATGCTGCTAAGTCTGACCACAGAGTTTGATCTCCAGACCCTACCTGGTATAAGGAGACAGGCAACTTTAACTCCTGCCGGTTATCCGACCTCCACATATGTGCTGTGAGCAAATACGTATATGTACATACACTCAAACTAATGAGATAAAAATGTAGTAAGAATGTCCAAAGAAGTTGGGCGTTGGTGATGCACACTTTGATCCCAGCACTCAGGAGGCAGAGGCAGGTGAATCTCTGTGAGTTTGAGGCCAGCCGGGTCTACAGAGTGAGTTCCAGGACAGGCTCCAAAACAATACAGAGAAACCCTGTCTCAAAAAACAAAAACAAAAATCAAAAGCAAAAGGATACTGTCAACTCAGAGGTAAGTCAGTGTAGATATTATACTTTGCCAATGGCCACTGAAGCTCAGTGTCACTAAGCATCAATTAGGGGTTTAGGTAATGGAGAGAGGAAAACATGATGGGGAGGACGAGATCTTAAGGGAAAGGTGGAGAAGGGATAAAAGAAAGGGTTACATGTGGTGTGACAGTAGAAGGGGCAGCTATTGGGGAGGAGGAGTAGAGCAAGAGGCAGACAGGGAGTTGGGGTCAGGTGGTGGGAGGAGAAGATAAACAGGAGTAAAGTATAATGACGTGTGTATGAAAATGTCATAATTATCAGGGGAGGAGCAGGGGGTGAATATAATCAAAATACATTGTGTGAAATTCTCTAAGAATTAATAACAATATTTACAAAGGAAAATGGCATGATGAAATCCATTACTTTGTATGCTAACTTAAAAAAAACAAATCGTAGAGGCTGGAGAGACGGTTCATGCACCACTCTTCTAGAGGACCTGAGTTCAATCCCCAGCACTTGTGTCAAAGTCAGGTGACTACTCATAGTTACCTGTAATTCCAGTTCCTCTACCTAACTCCAACACCTCTACCCTCCCCTTCTGAGGGCACTCATACGCATACCCACTCACAGACACCCTGTACATGTGGTTAAAAGTAAATCAAAAAAAAAAAAAAAAACATTTAAAGGTGAGTGGTTCTCTAAGCATTTGAAAATAAAGATACAAGATTCGGGAATTAAATGGATTTTCTGTGGTGGAAAATGACAGAGTGTCTCATTGGCTCTGAATAGTTACTTGGCTGGCAAAACTCCTAAACCAGCAATGTAAAGAAGCTGCTGCTTGGGGAAGTAGGGTGTACGGAAGCAAATGTGGGGAATAGACGTATGTTTAGTACCATCCACCCCAAAGACTAGCTGAGATTGGACCTGGTGACCATCTTCTTAGTTAAAAGTTTTCTTTGTTCCAAGCAAAGACAAAAGTTTGTTTCTTTCCTTTTTGGGTGGTGGTGGGGGGTTTGAGACAGGGTTTCTCTGTGGCTTTAGAGGCTGTCCGAGAACTAGCTCTTGTAGACCAGGCTGGTCTTGAACTCACAGAGATCCACCTGCCTCTGCCTCTGCCTCCCGAGTCCTGGGATTAAAGGCATGTGCCAACACCATCCTGAGTTATTGTTGGTTTTGTTTTGTTTTTATTACATTTACTTATGTTATGTTTTCCCTTACTCCCAGCAGAAATGTCCTTAATCATTCAGTCAGTAACTATCTCTGGAAATTAAGTCCAATTAATTTAGTTTTTCTGTTTGTTTGTGTTTGTTTGAAGTAGGATCTCGTGTAGCTCTAGCTGGCTTGGAGCTTGGTCTCAAACATACAACAATTCTCTTGCTTCTGCCTGTGTGCTTTGTTTACAGGCATGTAATTATGCCTGTCAAATTTTAATGTATATACTTATAATTCAGGCTGGAAGGTGTATTCCTTATTAAACTGGTTCAATAAAAATTACAGGAAACCATTGTTTTGGATTAAGTTCCTACACTATGATTCAATAGGCTAAAACTAAAAATGGAAGCTTGTGTGGTAGAGCATACCTATAATCCCAAAGCACTGGGGATATAGAGGCAGGAGGATCACTTCAAGTTCAAGGCTAGCTTAGTCTCCATATTGAGTTCCAGGACAACGAGGACTTGGTAGTAAGTAAAACTCTATCTCAAAGAGCCAAATCAACTAATCAAACAATTAGAAAACAAAACAACAAAACAAAACAACCTCTTTGATATTAAAGCTCCTCAACACTGAGTGCTTCCCCCCAGGGTGAAATTGTATTCGAGTATGGTGGGCATAGTTCACAACCCAGTTTCAATTGCAATGACAGGGATTTTTGTTTGTTTGTTTGTTTGTTTTTGCTTTAACCCGCACAGGGAAGAAGTTATCAAAATCATTTTTCTATTGTGAAGTCTCCCTGTTCAGCAGTTCTAAGGGAAATAACTGAAATGCCCAATCTGCCTTTTGTTCTTTTGTCTCTGCTTCTTTCCACCTTTCTGTCTATAAAACCAATGTTTCCTGCTTAGCCTATAGGAATGTGTACTTTCTCAAGTGTTGCTCAGTTCTAGACTCATATCTAATTAAGATCTCTAATGACTGAGGTGTAGCTTTGTCCTAGAGTGCCTGCTTAGCATGCTGTAGGCCCTGAGTTGGACCCATAGCACCTCCGTTCCTAAAAAAAGAAAGAAGGTCATAGATGGGATCTCTCCTCTTATTTCCCTTTTCTCACTGTGTCTCTTGCAATGGCTATCTTTTTTTTTAAGATTTATTTATTTATTTATTTATTATACAGTACTCTGTCTGCATCGATGCCTGCATGCTAGAAGAGGGCACCAGATCTCATTATAGATCGCTGTGAGCCACCATGTGGTTTCTGGGAATTGAACTCAGTACTTCTGGGAGAGTAATCAATATTCTCAACCTCTGAGGCATCTCCCTAGCCCCTGGCTATTCTTTTTTTTTTAATAAAAAATTTATTTACTTTCATTTTATGTGCATGAGTATTTTGCCTGAATGAATGTAATATATCACTTGAGTGTATTGCCTAAGGAAGCCAGAAGAGGGACTCAGATCCTCTGGAACTGGAATTATGATGGTTAGCCACTGTGTAGGTTCTGGGACTCGAACCCTGGTCCTCCGTAAGAGTAGCGTCAGTGCTTTTAACTGCTGAGCCATTTGATCAGTGTTCTTGGTTGTCAACCTGACACATCTGAGATGGGAATCTCAGATGAGAAACTGAGCCAATCAAATTGGCCTATGGACACATCTGTGGACATTTTATTATTATTATTACTAACTGATGAGAAGAGCCAAGGCCACCAGGGGTGGTACTACCCTTGGATAGATGGGCCTGGAATGTATAAGAAAACTGGTTGAGAAGAAGCAGGAAGCCAGCCAGTAAGTGGCATTCCTCCAGTATTTCTACCTTGGTTTCCCATGATTATAGACTTGAAAGAGGAAATAAACCCTTTTCAACAAGTTGTTTTGGGCAGGTCTTCTTCCTTCCTTCCTTCCTTCCTTCCTTCCTTCCTTCCTTCCTTCCTTCTTTCCTTCCTTCCTTCCTTCCCTCCCTCCTCCCTCTCCTCCTTCCTTCCTTCCCTCCCTCCCTCCTTCCCTCCTTCCTCTCTTCCTTCTTTCCTTCTCATACTGAAGGTAGTTTCCCCTCCCTCCTCTCCTCGATTCCCTCCCTCACTCCCCACCCCCAATCCACTCCTCCTGTTTCTGTTCAGAAAAGGGCAGGCCTCCCATGGTCAACAAAGCATTTCAAGTTGCAGTAAGACTAAGCACCTCCCCTTGTATTAAAGCTGGGCAAGGCAATCCGGTATGAGGAATATGTTCCCAAGAGCTAGCCAAAGTGTTAGGGACAGTCCCTGCTCCCATTGTTAGGAATCCTACAAGTTGACCAAGCTACATAACTGTCACATATATGTAGAGGACTTAGGTCAGTCCCATGCTGGCTCCTTGGTTTTTGGTCCAGACTCTGTGAGTCCCTATGAATCAGGTTAGTTGTTTCTGTGGGTTTTCTTGTGATGTCCTTGACCTTTCTGGCTCCTATAATCCTTCCTCCCTCTCTTCAGCAGGATTCATTGAGCTTGGCCTAATGTTTAGCTGTGGGTCTCTGCGTTTATTTCCATCAGTTACTGGAAGAAGGCTCTCTGATGACAGTGAGGTAGTCACCAATTTATCAAAGGCGAAGGCCAGTTCAGGCACCCTCTCCAGGATCGCTAGGAGTCTTAGCGGGGTCATCCTTGTAGCTTGTGGGAGTTTCCCTTGCATCAGGTTTCTACCTGATCCCAAAATGCCCCATCTTTCCAGTCATCTCTTTCAGTACTCTCCCCCTCCATCAACCCCCCAACTTGATCAACTCAAGTTCCCACCTACTCCTCCCACCCGGCATCCACCCAGGAACACTCTTGGGCATATACCTAAAGGAGGCACATTCATACCACAAGGACACTTGCTCAACTATGTTCATAACAGCATTATTCATAATAGACAGAACCTGGAAACAACCTAGATACCCCTCAACTGAAGAATGGATAAAGAAAATGTGGTACATTTGCACAATGGAGTACTACTCAGCAGAAAAAAAAATGACATCAGGAAATTTGAAGGCAAATGGTTGGAACTGGCAGAAGAAACTGTTCACTTCCAGGGTGGATAGAAGAAAGGAAGAAGGGGAGAAGGGGATCGGACTTTCATAGTCACATCAAGGACACACTCTTGGAGACTAACTCCTTTTCTAAAGTTTTCACCACCTCCCAGTAGCTTGCCCAAGCTGTCAATCAGGCTTTTAGCACATAAACCTTTGGGGGATATTTAAGACACATAATACAATCAGAACATGACTGTATTGGGTAGGGATGCAGCACAGTTGGTAAAGGTGGCCTGACCCTGACTATGAATACCGGAACCAAACAAATCAAACCGGGTGTGGTTAGCACAAGCCTGCAATCCCAGCATTTGCGATTATACTCCCCGCAGCAGTCCGCCCTCAGCCCCGCCCAGGTCACCGCTCGCCCCGCCCACAGCCCAGCCTCGCCCTTTCTCCTCCGTGGGGTGCTGGTTTCCTTTCAGTTCCCTGGTTTCCAACCTTTCCAGTGGCTGACCCAGGCCGCTTTCTGCTCCCCGTTGCGGCGAACCAACGCGCCTCTCATTGTGCGCAGTCTTTCCAGTCCCGAGCGCAGGTAGAGAGCCCAGGCTGAGTCCTGCGTGGGTGGACTCTGGGAAGGATCTCAGGGCGAGCGCAGGGCTGCCGCTTAGTCCTTCCGGGCCGCCTGGGTCGGGAATAGGGGGTTACGGAGGGAGGGAGTGGTAGGTGGTTGGGGAGAACAGGTTCCTTTTGCCTTAAATGCTCCTGGGAGAAGCGCGTGAGTGTCACAAATGAGGGGGTGTTGTGAACACTTTTAGCAACAGAAAACTCACTAGACTGTCCACGCTTAACACAGAGAGTTGGACGCTAAGATGCTAACACAGCAGGCCTTCACGGCTTCCCGAGAGACCAGAATGTTTGGAGTATGGCCCCATTCGTGAAGCCAAAGAAAAGGGGCTAGAGGTAGAAGTGGAGGGAAATATACATACTTGTACATACACAGAAAATGTTTGAATGCTAGTATAAAGTCATCAGTAGCAGTTCTCTCTGGGACACGGGGAAGAACTTCTAAGTTTTCTGATTTGCTCATCTGAATCTCCACAAAGGCCAGGGAGGGGAAAAAAATTACATGTCTTTATTTTTCTGTTAATTTTTATTTTGGTAACTTGTTTTTCAATCCAGGATTATGCCAGATGTGGTTGTACACGCCTTTAATCCTAGCAGTAGGGAGGCAGTGGCAGGTGGTTCTCTGCGAGTTGGAGGCCAGCCTGGTCTACATAGTAGTTCTAGGTCAGCCAGACCTACATAGTGAGGCCTTGTCTCAACAACAAATAAATAAATAAACAAATAAATAAAATCTTGGGTTAATTCTGAGATTCATTGTTGTTCCTTGTGTGTGTCGGGGGGCATGTATGTTTGTGTACATGTTTTGTGTGTGCAAGAGTTTGTGCATGTGCAGATGTAGATACAAGGCTAGAGGGCACATCAGGTGTCTTACTCTATTGCTTCCCACCTTACTATTGGTAGGCTGGCTAGCCGGCTTGCTGGAAGAATCGACCTGTAGATGCATTATCAGTTCTGCTCCTAGCTCCTCACCCCTTTTGAACAAAGTCTCCCATATTCCAGGGTGGTTTTGCTCTTTCAACTTGCTAGGTAGTCAAGGGTAACCTTGAACTCCTGATCCTCCAACCTCTGCCTCAAGTGCTGAGAGGGCAGGTGTGTGCCACACCTACCCTTATTGTCCCCCCCCCCTTCTAGTACCGAGACATGAGGGGAATAAGCCGGACACATTTTCTTCTGAGAAAGGGTGTGTTAGTGTAGCTCCCAGGGACCTGGAATTTTCTATGCAGCCCAAGCTGGTCTCTGTCATGCCCTCCTCTTCAGCTGGGATTCTAGGCAGGTCACCACCATGCTAGGCATTCTTTTCCTTCTAAGGTTTTGCTTTACTTTCCCCCACCTTGTTCTTTCAGAATTCTCCCTGGATGAATCCATAAAAAGAAGGGCCAACATGGTGGCTCAGTGGCTAAAAGTGCTTGCTGTGCAATCCTGGCCATCTGACTTCAATCCCTAATCCCACTGGGAAGGAGAGAACCAACTCCCAAGGGTTGTCCTTTAACCTCACACATGGTGTGACATGTGTGCCTGAACTTAACACACACCTCTCCCCCCAAAACATACACATACATTCAGTAATAATAATAATAATAATGATGATGATGATGATGATAAGCCAGGCAGTGGTGGCGCATGCCTTTAATCCCAGCACTCAGGAGGCAGGGAGATCTCTGGGAATTCAAGGCCAGCTTGGTCTACAAATTGAGTTCCAGAACAGCTAGGACTGTTACACAGAGAAATGCTGTCTTGAAAAAAGAATACTACTACTACTACTAAACCTAATTTTTAAAAGAAGTAAAAATATTGTTTGTTCTTTGCATATCACTGGTACAAACAGATTAATATGGAGTTGGTATGTTTCTAATGCAGCTCATCACTCACGTGTTCTTTCCATCTAGGCATCCATTGGTTGTGCTGCAGCTATGGAGAAACTCTGTGGGCACCGAGACATCCTGTCCTTGGAGAACCAGTGCCTGCCCATGCTCCCTGACCTCCAGCCCTTGGAAAAATTACATGGACATACATCTGTCCACCCAGACATTCTCTCCTTGGAGAACCGGTGCCTGCCCATGCTCCCTGATCTCCGGCATCTGGAGAAGCTATGTGGACATATGTCCAGTCACTCCGACATTCTCTCCTTGGAGAACCAGTGCCTGCCCATGCTCCCTGATCTCCGGCAACTGGAGAAGCTATGTGGACATATGTCCAGTCACTCCGACATTCTCTCCTTGGAGAACCGATGTCTAGCTACCCTCTCCGCTGTAAAGAGCTCTGTATCTACCAGCCCTTTGCTCCAGTGTCATCGTGCATCTCACATGATGCAAGCTGATTTGTGCGGCCCAAACATTAGCAATTGCCTGTTCCCTGAGCCTCCTACCAAGAAGGTTCCATGTGTCTCTGAGAATCTAGACCTTCCAACTTGTTCCAGGGTCCCGGAATCCATCTCTGCTACAACTGGAGTTCAGGAAGTAGCTTTGGTAATTGTTTTTGGATGCTGATCTTGACTCCAGCCGTATCTGCTATGTTATTATCACTAGATTTCAGTGCCTTCTCTGATGCTCTGCATCTAGGGACCTTCTTTCCTCAGCGTTTTTTGGTATTGGTACCTTTGACAGTTCAAGGAATTGAACCCATAGACATAGACATGGTAGGTAGGCTCTACTGCTGAGATACATCTCCAGTCTCTCATGGCCTTTTCTGAGTTACTCTTTACCTTAGGGCTGTCTTCACTGGCATCTTTGTTCTTTTTTTTATCCTCAATTTTTTAAAAAGATTTTATTTATTATGTATACAATGTTCTGCTTGCATGTATGCTTGCATGTGGAAGAAGGCACCAGATCTCATTATAGATGGTTGTGAGCCACCATGTGGTTGCTGGGAATTGAACTCAGGACCTCTGGAAGAGCAGCCAGTGCTCTTAAACTCTGAGCCATCTCTCCAGCCCCGCCCCCTTTTTTTTGGTGTTTTGAGACAGGGTTTCTCTGTAACTTTGGAGGCTGTCCTGGAACTAGCTCTTGTAGACCAGGCTGGTCTCGAACTCACAGAGATCTGGCTGCCTCTGCCTCCCAAGTGCTGGGACTAAAGGCATGTGTCACCATCACCTGGCAGCATCTTTGTTCTTAGCAAGTACTTAGTGCAGAGATTCTAGGTAATAGACTCAAAAACAGTCCTTGTCTCCAGAAAGCCTCTGATCATTACAACAGAGTTAGCTGGGTGCGACATGGTTAGACATGCAGTATATCTAGTACATCAGAACTCACTTCCTTGTATCCTTGTGTGCTACCACATGGCCACTCAACAGATCCCCTTAAGCACATTTACTATGTAGATCAGAATTGGCAGACAGGAACCCATTTCCTCTGAGGACACTTGGGGAAAAGTTTATCTGACTCTTACAGCATCTCTGGTAATTAGAAAGTATATAGCCTTAGGCAAAGCTAACATTCCTTTTGTAGCTTTAATTTCCCCATCTTTCGAATCAAGAGGTGCTTCACAAAGTTCTGGTTTCAAAATACAACTGCCGTTACCCTGCTGTGATTTAGGGTTTTGCAGTTTGTAGAGTCGAGCATACCCCATTGGACTTTCCAACAGCCCTTTCAAGGAGGTGGTAGTGGATGAAGAAGCTCTTTGCTTCTGGGGTATTGATATGGGGCTTGACATTCCTGTGACCCAGAAAACACCGTGCTGCATTTAGAAGGTGTGTGAGAGGCCTTGGGCTCCCGGAGGGCAACCATGAGATGGCAGTGTGGAAGATCACAGAGCATCGGAGCAAAAACCTTAGAAACTTGAATAGGGGAAGGTAGCGTGAGAAAGAGTACTAGGCGGACAGGATGGAGTAAAGGTGATTAGTGTGGGGGCGAAGGCAGAGATGTGGGCCTTCCCTATCCCTGGGAGACACTTTCCGTCCCTCTTTGAGGACTGTGAGCACATGGTGCGATTTGTAACTGCCACTGTTTCTAGGCTCAGTGGTGCTTCTCAGAAGAACAGGAAATGCAGGGAGCGACAGAGAGAGCACAAATGCCCTTGTATAGTCTAAGCTTGGGAGACGAAGAGGAGCTGGATGCACCAGTCCTGAAACTCACATCTGGAGACTCGGAATCTCATGCCGAAACCACTGACCGGCTCCTACAGGAAAAGAAGGTAAGACTGGAGAGGTTGGTGGTGAGGGAATGGTGAGTATGGAGACCAGAACCAGGGCTTCTCCCTAGGAAGGTGGCAAGGGGGACATGATGCTGTTCTCTCTTCTTGCTTCTTAATCCGCTTTTCCAAGCTGTCCATTCTTTCTGGTTTTTGTTTTTTTATTGAGTATTTACCTGCATGTGTAGATATGCACTATGTGTCTTGCGCTTGTGGAGATCAGAAAGAATGTCAGATCCCTCTGGGTGTGGTGGCGCATGACTTGTAGTCCGAGTGCATGGGAGGCAGAGGCAGATGCATCTCTGGGAGTTTGAAGCCAGCCTGGTTTATAATAGTGAGTTCCAGCTAGGGCTACAAACTGAGACTCTGCCCCTCCCCCTAAAAAAATGTTGCATCCTCTGGAGCTGGAGTCAATGAAGGTCACGAACCACTCGCCGGAACTAGCAACTGAACCTGGGTCCTCTGCAAGAGCAGCAAGCTCTTAATCACTGAGGCATCTCTCCAGCCACTCTGTCCTTGGTGGTACAAGTTGTCCATGTAGATCCTTACTTACTCTTACTCTTACATTCCGTGTTTCCCGATTCTCAGATGGCTCTCTTGACCTTACTGTGCTCTGCTCTGGCCTCCCATGTAAACGTAAAAAGTGCATCTGACCCTACCCGGGAATCCATCCTTGAAGTCTGCCGTGAACTGGCCTCCTTGGAACCTGAGTTCATCCTTAAGGTACTATGGTATGAAGGAGTGGGGAGAAACTTGGAGATATTAATGTGGTTATGGCATGAAGAGCTGGTAGCTGGTAGGGGTGGAAGGAACATTTGCTGAGGAAGGAAGTTTGGGACCCCTGGGGTTCTGTAGAGTGGAGAAAGGTGGGATGGGGGCAGGTATACGAGGATTGGGTTTGTCCAAGCTAAATGCACAAGACTAGGCTGTGGGAGTCTTATTAACATGATGAAACTTGGATCTGGTTCCAAGAAAGTAAAACACTTCCCCAAATAGTATGTGTGGAGTAGATTATGGCTGCTACAGAAGCAGAGAAGAAGCCTGTTCCAGTGTCATTCTGTTGCCATGATAAGTCACCCTAACCAAAAGCAGCTGAGGGAAGGAAGAGGATTTTTTGGCTTACACTTCCAGGTCACACTCCTTCATCGAGGGAGGTTAGTGCAGGAACCATGGGAGAACACTGCTTGCTAGCTTACACAGGCTCAAGCTTTCTTTCTTTTCTTTTTAACTTTTACTTTTACTCACTGTAACAAGAATCTGCACAGTATCCATACAGCTCAAAGGGTCATTGTTACAAAACAAAAACAGCTGTTTAATCTGAAGAACTAGCTCCAGAAACAGAACATTCCCCCACAGTCTCTCCCAGAACCTACTTCAGACCCAGTCCCTGTCACTTCCTCCTTCAGTACAAACAGCCACCACCCTTAGAGAAGTTGCCTAGTAAGGAGAAATCATCCTCAGTTAGATCCTCCTTGCTTGGGGGAAGGGGTGGGGACAATTAGGATACTCACTTCAAACACCAATTCTCAGTTTCATATATATAGGGAATTATACTTTGGGCTTTTATGGGGAGGGAGGGCAGTATTTTGCCAACATTATAACATTCATCCACAATGATGCATACAGCTGAAGCTTACTGTTGCTGAAAGGTAGTCTATACACCACAGCTTATCTATGCTACAATTTAATAGTGAATTATTTGTACTTCTAGGCCATCACAAATAAAATTGTCATGAACACATACCATTTCAGTATATACATACAAGCATCTTTATTGTATATTTTTGTACCAAGATTTAAAATTTCAGATACTGATCAACTGTTGTTCAAAAGAATTTATACCAATTCCAGCTCTTTAGCCAGTTTTCTTATACAGTCCAGGATGACCTGCCTAGGGATAGTGTCACCCACAGTGGGTGACCCCTTCTTCAGCAGTAGTAATTAAAACCATCTCCCCATAGACATGCCCATGGGCCAGTCTGATCTAGGGGAAAATGTTTTCTATGGGGCTTTGGAAGACAACAAGTTTAATCAGCAATTCGAAACCTGGGTAAACTTTTTTTTTTAAGTTATAGTACTTTATTTTACTTAGAAATAATCTCAATAGATAGTGGTTATTTTACTTAATATAACTTAGCATAATTCTGAGACTGAAAGTCACCAAAAATTTTTCAGAAACTGCCTTCGGGAAGATCATAATTAGTTATTGGCCCGTTATTTCTCTCTTAACTTTTTTACAACGCATCCATGTTGCAATTGGTAAGTTTTTGATAGATGTTGTTATGAAGGGTCTTCCAAACAAGGACAGCCTGGTTGACTTAGGAGATGGTCAGTAGACCAAGATGACACTTGGGCTTTGTGTTTTGTAGATATTGAGGATGCTCAGCAAAGGTTTTATAGCGGCAGATACAATGGGCAAGATAATCCAGGGCATGAAGCTATGAGATAAGTGGCCAGCATGCCAATCTTTTCTGCCTTCCACCTTAGGCATCTCTGTATGCTAGGCAGCAACTTAACATCCGGGAGGTAGCCAATACTGTTTTGGCTATAGCTGCCTTCTTGCCAGCCTGCCGCCCCCACGTGCGACGGTATTACTCTGCCATTGTTCGCCTGCCTTCAGATTGGATCCAGGTAGCCGAGTTCTACCAGGTATGGTATTTAGTACCCTGCACTGTGACCTTCATGGTTCGTTTTGTTTTCTCCTTTCTTCACTGAGGAGATTTTCAGACAGGGTAGCCTTCACTCAGTTTTCCTCCATCCAAGTGCCCAGAGGGGATACATTTTCTCTGTAAGAGCTGGACTAATAATGAGACAAGGGCTGGACCAAAGTTTGAGAAAAAAATTTACCTTATTCTAGACATCCTTTATAATGATGACAATGAGTTCAGAGAAGACCACTGACTTAACTTGTACACAGAAATGTAATTTTGGTTGTAGGGCTAGGAAATTGTTCCCTATTCTTTTTTCTATATAACTCCAGGTTCCTGGTGTGTGTGTGTGTGTGTGTGTGTGTGTGTGTGTGTGTGTGTGTGTGTGTGTGTGTGTGTGTTCATTGGGTCTCTCTTCTGCTGATCTCCTCTCTTCTCAACAGAGTCTGGCAGAAGGAAATGAGAAGAAGTTGGTGCCCCTGCCTGCCTGCCTCCGAGCTGCCATGACTGACAAATTTGCACAATTTGATGAGTACCAGCTAGCTAAGTACAATCCACGGAAACACCGATCCAAGAAACGTTCCCGCCAGCCACCCCGCCCCCAAGTCAGTCTTTGCCTCAGCCCTGGGTGTTCACAGCCCCTTTTGTCTGGGAAGGGAGGGATAAAGAAACATGTTGAGCTTTGGAGTGCCTTCACAGAAGTGTCTGACATGTCCATACATCAGAAAGCAAAGGAACCAGAGAGGTCCAGATGACCCATGTGGAGTTCAGGGCGAGAAAGAACAGAGACACCTGTGTGAACTCACTTCCTATTTGGCATAGATACTTGTTCAGGGCTACTGGAATGGCAATCTCCAGGGGCAACTTCTGTTTCCCTGTTTGAAAATGTTTCTCCTATCCTCGTAGAAAACAGAACGACCATTTTCAGAGCGAGGGAAATGTTTTCCGAAGAGCCTTTGGCCCCTTAAGAACGAACAGATTATGGTGAGTCACTCGCTTGGGAGTTGTCTGTATGTCTGCACAATCCCTTCTGAACTTGTATTTAGAAATAGAATCCTATTAATTTAAAAAATTCCAATTGCCAGTGTGGTAGAGACTTACACTTACTTGTCCCTACCTGGGGATTCTCAGTTGTGGTTTGTTTGGAGGGTAAAGGGAAGGGATCTTGTTTTTCATCTCTGTTGTTCTTGTTGTTATACTTTGTTGACCGATGACATATCCAGTTGGATAAATGAGTTTAGAACACTATAAAATATCTCCACTCCTTATAAGGTTTTTTCTTTTAATTTTCTTTATTTGTTTTATGGGAACCCGTGTTTTGTTTTGCACACGTGTCTGTGTACCACATGTGTGCCTGGTGCTCTTGGAGGCCAGAAGAGGGCAGCAGATCCCCTGGGTTTAGCGTTACAGACATTTCTGAGTCACCATGGGGATGCTAGGAACTGAACCTGGGACTTCTGGAAGAGCAGCTGATGTTCTTAACCACTGGGCCCTTTCTCCAGTCCGATGTAGAAAGTTTTCAAAACAGCAGGTGCTACCACTACTGTAGGCTTATGATATAGATAAGAGTTGCCTTCTTATTCTTTCTCTGAGAGAATAAAAGGATGTTCTTTGTTCTCATTCCCTGCTTTTTTTTTTTTTTTCTCTTTTATGTCAATCACCCTATATAAATGAAACATGGGGACTCCCAGAAAGCTGTGTCTCCTCCTCTTCTTTTCTTTGGGAACCCAAAGAACTATTAACTTTTATTTCTCTTTATGTTTTTGAGATCATCTACCATGTTGCTCATGCTGCCTACACGATTGGGATCTGTTGTGCAGTTCTCTTGCCTTAGCCTTCCACATTGCTGGGACTGTAGGAGTGCTGTTGCTGTAGCATTTAGCTGCAGCTGTGTCCTTGGGAGGTCCTTCCTTCCTGCAGAGTTTTTCCTTGCTGTTTCTTTCCTTTGTCCAAATGGGTTTTAGAGAATGAAATTACCTCAAGTGGTATATGATCATTTTTTGCTTTGCTTCCTGATGTGGTATGGCAGGCTTATGCTTTTATTTCTGATACCCCATAATCATGGGTGAAATGAACCTTGTGGTGCTTGGGACTGTTTCCACAGTTTGAAGCAGCTTACAATGCAGTGCCAGAGAAAAGTCTGCCAAGGTTCACTCTGAAGAAGTTGGTAGAGAAACTGCATATCCACGAGCCTGCCCAGCATGTCCAGGCCCTGCTGGGCTACAGGTGAGACCCTGTATTTCAAGCACATGCCATCGACGTGATCATCACTTCATTCATAGCTCTAATTGTGGCGATTCTCAATCCCAGCAGTATGAGTGAAGGCAGACAATGTTGTGAGTCAGACTTTGGCTCATTTCTATTTATGGTAGCTTAGGAAATGATAGGTACTTTCTTCCCTCTCCTAGGTACCCATCTACCCTAGAGCTCTTTTCTCGGAGTCACCTCCCTGGGCCATGGGATTCTAGCAGAGCTGGGCAGCGGATGAAGCTCCAAAGGCCGGAGACCTGGGAGAGGGAGCTGAGCTTGCGGGGGAACAAAGCTTGTGTCTGGGAGGAACTCATAGGTAGGTGACCTTGACCACCATGTTCCTTTCAGGCCTTCCCCATTCATTTTTCTGTATTGTAGATTGTTGAAGATTTCCACAAAATGGTGCAGTTATTTTGCAATTTAGTTTACATAACCAAAATGTGATTGATATTTTGAGGTGTTTCTACTGATGTGGACAGTCAAACTTGTTTTAAATATCTTAGGTTAATCATTATTCCAAATATGCTTACGTGATAAACAAGTCTTTAGAAACACAGAACAAAAAAGTGGTATCTCTTCCTTGTTTGCACCTGTATCAACATACCTGTAATTTATTTCAAATGAGGTGGGGTTAGATCATGAAATGTTAGAACTTGTATAGAAATTCATGTAGGACCTGAACATTTTAATCATTTCCCAATACTGATAAAGGGGAAATTTCATATTGGGGAATAACGAATTACCTCCAGTCTTTTCTGTCTCCCTTTGTTGTCTATTTTTAACTATGAAAGGCTCTTTCATGCTTTCTTTTTTAAAGAAGGACTTATTTGATTGTGTGTATGTGCATGTGAGTGCAGGTGCCCTCAGAGACCAGAGACGGGCATCGAATACCTAGAGCTGAGTTATAGGCCCACTGTAGGTGTTAGGACCCAAACTTAGTTCCTCTGCAAGAGCTGTCCTCACTATTGACTTTGACTCACGCTCTTCAGCCCATTTTGAGGGGCTGGAAGATTACTTAGTGGTTAAGAACATTTGTTGCTCTTCAAGAGGCCCTGAATTTGATTCCCAGCACCCACATGGTGGCTCACAACCATCTATAACTCCAGTTCTAGAGGATTTCATACTCTCTTCTGGCTTCCACAGGAACAGGCATGCATGTGGTTCACAGACACACATACAAGCGAAACAACCGTACACATGAATGAATGAATAAATGAATGAATGAATGAGTGAGTGAATGAATAAAAAGTAATTTTAAAAAGAAAAAGAAAAGTTCCATTCTCTTTTTTAAAAAATTTATTTATTTATTTATTTATGTATACAGCATTCTGTCTCAATGTGTCCCTGCAGGCCAGAAGAGGGCACCAGATCTCATTACTGATGGTTGCAAGCTTCATGTGGTTGCTAGGAATTGAACTCAGGACCTCTGAAAGAGCAGCCACTACTCTTAACCTCTGAGCCATTTGTCCAGCTCCCTCCATTCTCTTGTATGCCCCCTTTCTTTTGCTTTATCTTTTGTCTTTGTCTTTGGAAAGTCAAGGGTATTTTTCTCTTTGTTTAAATGTATGCAAATTCAGACCTTGATGGAATTTTGTAGACTTCCAATTTTGGAACTTGAGAAGCTCCAGTGTCCTTTGCTGATTGTTATGATTTATACTAGGGACAGCCTGAGTTGCTTGGCTACTTATTATTGTCTCTGTAGGTGCCACTGGTGATATATATCAGAATCACCTGGGAATTAAATGCCATACCCATCTGACAGCCTTTTTATCAATTCACAAGTTAAGATACAGCAACAAAGGGGCTTGGATGTGGGAAGGTATGGCGATGCACATTTATAATTGCAGTGCTTGGGAAGCTGAGGCAGGAGGATAACTATTTTGAGATCAGCCTGGAGATCCTGTCTCAAGCAAACAACGAAAACAAATAACAAAGAAGGATGTGGCATAGGGCTGAGTCTGTGTGCATGTCTTTACTTCCTCCTTTTAGCTGAGAATCACTTACTCTGAAACTTTAAATTGTGACATTTACCTTGTTTGAGACTAATACCTAATATAGACTAAATCCCCTATGGTTAGTTTTTTTTTCCCAAATTTTAATTTTATTTATTTATTTTATATGTGTAGATGCCTTAGTCACTAAGACTAACCCTATTGCTGTTCTGTTGCTGTGAAGAGACACTATGGTCAAGGCAACTCTTATAAAATAAAGCATTTAATTGGGGACTTGCTTAAAGTTTCAGGTTTAGCCCATTATCATCATGGAGGGAAGCATTGTGGCATGAAAGACTGGAGCAGTAGCTGAGCGGTATATCCTGATCTGCAGGAAGAGGGAGGGAGGGAGAGAGGAGAGGAGAGGAGAGGGGAGGAGAGAGAGAGAGAGAGAGAGAGAGAGAGAGAGAGAGAGAGAGAGAGAGAGAGAGAGAGAGAGAGAATGAATCTGGCATGGACTTTTGAAAACCTCAAGGCCCATCCCTAGTGATACACTTCCCCCAACGAGGCCACACCACCTAACCCTTCTAATCCTTTCAACAGCTTTCTAATACATGAGTCTATGAGGGCTGTTCTCATTCAAACCACCACAATGGGTCCTTTGCTTGCATGAATGTCAGTGAACCACGTTTGTATTTGGAGCCTGAAAATGCCAGAAGAGGGCATTGCATCTCCTTAGACAGGAGTGACAGATGGTTGTAAGCCATCATGTGGGTGTTGTGGATTGAACCCAGGTCCTCTGGAAGAGCAGCCAGTGCCCTTGACTCCTGAGACATCTCCCTAGCCCTACTTTTTTTTTTTTATTTTGAGATAGAGTTTCTTTATATTGCCCAGGCTGTCCTATTTTTTCTCCTGCTGAGATTGTCGGCATGCACCGAGTCCTAAAGGCATTTATTTTCTTTTTCTTCTTCTCCCTGTCCCCCTTTTTGAGAACACCTACCTGTAATACAGGCTAGTCTCAAACTGGCAATCCTTCTGCTTCAAGTTCCCCATTACTGTGAATATGCCTCCATGTGTGGTCACCTAGAGCATACACCAAGGCCAGAACATTGATGGAGCTGTAATCCCACAGCCAAATAACTTTTCTGTTTTGAATTTCTTAATCTTGAAAATATTTTTTATTTTTTCCTCCCTCCAACTTTTCCCATGTACTTACTGACCCCTTGTTGTCTCTCAGATTCATTGCCTTTATTTCTTTGTTATATATAACATGAATAATGAAAAACTCAAGAGATTGATCCCAGCACTCGGGAGCCAGAGGCAGGTGGATCGCTGTGAGTTCGAGGCCAGCCTGGTCTCCGGAGCGAGTGCCAGGATAGGCTCCAAAGCTACACAGAGAAACCCTGTCTCAAAAAACAAAACACACACACACACACAAAACAAACAAAACAAAAAACAAAACTCAGAGATTGATATTGGGGTTCAGGCTTCAAGCTGAAGATTGGCGAAGCAAAGCAGACAGCCACTAGCTCTTACCTCTACCTCAGGCTGAATGAGCTGTCCTCTCCTCAGCATGTCTGGAGAATAAATCTTTCCAGCAAACCTCAGACTGCAATCCTGTCTCCACCAAGCCTCAGACTGCAACCCCAGACTGCTGCCTCTTCCTTTTATTCCTCTCAAATCCTGGGATTAAAGACGTGGGATCCCAAGTGCTGAGATACCTTTGTGTGAGCTGTTTCTGTTTAGGATTGGATCATGTAGCTCACTGTGGCCTTGAACTAACAGAGATCCATCTGCTTGTCTCTTGAGTCCTGGGATTAAAGGTGTATGCCACCACTGCCTGGCTCAATGACTTGTAGCTAGATTTGCATTTTGATCCCAAGTGGCTTTATTAGATCACAAATAATATATCACCACAGTTATATTCCTAAATATATAACTACAACCTGCTCAGTCTGTATAAAGTTAACCTGTGTGTACATGATTTCCTCTGTAGAGGACCTGAGTTCAGTTCCAAGCACTTACTTCAGGCGGCTCACAACCTCCTGTAACTCCAGCTCCAGGGGATGCTACATCCTCTTCTGACCTCTGTGCACACAGCACTTGTGAACAAGTGGTTTATGCTCCCACACAGACAAACACATGTGCATGAATAAAAATAATTTAAAAAGAAAAGAAAAAAGCCAGGTTGGTTGTAGTGCACACCTTTAATCCCAGAACTCAGGAAGCAGAGGCAGATGAATCTCTGAGTTTGAGGCTAGCCTGATCTACAGAGTAAGTTCCAGGACAGCCAGGACTACACAGAGAGACCCTGTCTTGAAAACCCAGGGAAAAAAAGAGAGAGAAGAAAAATGACATTTATTTATTTGCTTGGGGGCGGGCACTATATGGAAGATCAGAGGACAACTTGCAGTAGTAGTTCTTGCCTTCCATCAGGTTGGTGGAAAAAAAGAGGAATTTGTTTTCTCAGTTGAACCACACCTAAAGCCAACAGATAGTGACATACATTGTTATTGAAACAGCTATCCCATAAACAGTTACATAAATTTTACTGTCCACTTCAGGCCAGTCCCTGTTTCATATTTCTGGATCCCTAAAACATTTTGAATAGAGCATATTGCATTCTCCCATTTGAGTCTCTGTGTGACTGTGTTTCCTGCTATGGGCTGCAACTTTGTGTCTGTCACTCACTCATTTTATCCCATCCCCCATGTCTGAAGACAATGGGAAACTCCCCTTCATGGCCATGCTCCGGAACCTGTGTAACCTGCTGCGGACTGGAATCAGTGCCCGCCACCATGAACTCATTCTGCAGAAACTCCAGCATGAGGTGAGTGTAATCAGTGGGGAGTGTGTGGCTTAGCCGATCCACGCTGGTCAGGAGATGCTGCATCTCTAGTGGCCAGCTCTTGCCTGTGGCTGAGAATGGTTATGGCTACCAGCTGGTTTCTGTGTGGGATATAATAAATGTGGAAACACAGACATGCTGGGAAGGACAGGTCTTGGGCACTAGTCAGTCTTCCAGAGATTACAAATAGAGAATAATAACTTCCCTGTTTACTTTGTAAACTCAAAAGCACACAGAAAGATCCCCATCTATGGATTAACTCACTTCAGGGACAGTGTAGAATAAAAAAAAAAAAATGGGGCTTTGGGGCTGGAGAGATGCCTTAAGAGGGTTAAGAATACTGGCTGCTCTTCCAGAAGACCTGGATTTGATTCCCAGCACCAACATGGCTGCTCACAACCATCTGTAACTACATTTCCAGGGAATCTGGTGCCCTCTTCTGGCCTGTGTGGGTACCCGGCATACATGTGGCACACAAACATACCTGTACACCCATACACATAAAATATTTTTTAATTAAAAAAAAAGAAAAGAAATGGGGCTCCAGTTACGTTCTCTTTTTTATTCTCTTTTCATACTTTTCTTTCCTTTCTTCTGTTCCCTCTAGATATCTATTTTTCTCTCTTTACCTTCCCACAAGCCTTGTGGAGTTACAGCTCCATTGTCTTGATCCTGTATGCCCCATGGCCTTCAGCCTCCCTGGTCCTCTGCTCATAATTCTTCCTTGTTTTTCAGAAATCTGTGGTTAACAGTCGGCAGTTTCCGTTCAGATTCCTTAATGCTCATGATTCTATTGATAAACTTGAGGCTCAACTCAGAAGTAAAGGTATTCTTTCTCTTCTGATTCCCATTTGCCTGTCAGATATTTTCAATCTCTTGCTTTGCAGACTTAGAGTGTGTTGTAACCAGTGGCAGACCTCTGCCAGCCCTAAGGATAGGAGTTTAGAATACTAAGGTAATAGAAGTTGCCTGATTAGGGTATTTTCCTGTTGCTACACAGCATTGCCCTTTCCTTCCAATACAACATTGATGAGGCGGATAATGATCAGAAACTCAAAAACTATCAAGAAGCCTGCCAACTCCAGGCACCTGTGCACCCTGACGCGTCGGCAGCTTCGGGCGGCAATGACTATACCTGTGATATTCGAGAAGCTCAAGCGGGAGAAGCTGAGGCTGCAGAAGACCAGGTATGTGCTTGCTAGCTGGGAAAAAAGTAAGACAAAGGATAAAGGAACTTAAGGCCAGGGCTAGGGAGCCATCTGGGAACAGGCATCCATTATCCTCTAGAGACAGACTTGTCAGTCATTCAGTGCTGCACACCTGTTGGGTTCCTGTCACTGTTACACCAAAACCCAGTCTTCAGCAGTTATATTGAACGTTGTTCTATAAAAATTATGAAAACCCAAATTTCTCTAGCTTCCACTTTGTTGCTTGAGATGATTTCACTGGTTCCGATGGAGTCTGTGAATGTGTGTAGCATCTCTTGCTGCATGCTGAGTTATAAGTGGTGTGAACCACCCAATGTGGGTTGTAGGGAGTTGGGGCCTTGAACTCCAGTTCTCTGCAAGAGCAGTACACACTCTTAATCACTGAGCCAGCTCTCTGGCCTGAGACAGAATCTCTTGCTGGCCTTGAACTTGTTGTGTAGCCCAGCTCGTCTCAAATGTAAGATCCTCCTGCCTCAGACTCCTCAGTATTGAGATTATAGTTGTGTGCCAGCATGCTCAGCCTAAGCTCCTTAGTGTAGCTGATGGCTTGTTCATTGATGATTTTTTTTTCCTTAGCCAGATTGTGCTATTGGCAGTTGGAGAATGAGTTTTCTGTCATTCTGTTGTATTTATTAGCTGGAAATCTAAAAAGTGATTCCCTCATCTACTATATCCATTGGGAGGTGGAGGCCCAAGCAAGAGTCAGTAATATGAAGGCAACCTTGTTTATGTAAGGCCTTATGTCAAAAATAAAACCCCCATGGCTAGAGTGATGGATGGCTCAGTGGTTAAGAACACTGGATGCAAATCCCACCCCTCAGAGCTCAGGGGACCCCACAAAAAAGGAAGCAGAAAGAGTGTAAGAGCCAGAAAGGATGGAGGACACCAAGGAAACAAGGTCTTCTGAGTCAGCGTGATTACATTCATAGGAACTCGCAGAGACTAAGGCAGCATGCACAGGGCCTGCACAGGTCTGTACCAGGTCCTCTGCATAAATATATATCAGGGCTTGCAGGTTTAGTGTTTTTGTGGGATTCCTGAGTGTATGAACAAGTAAGTCTCTGATTCTTGGGCCTTTTCCTTCTCTTGGTTTGTCTTGTCCAACTTTGATGTGATGGTTCTTGTTTTATCTTTTATTTTATTTTATTATTATCTCTTAGAAGCCCGTCCTTTAATAGACAGAAAGGGATTGGATGTGGGTAGGAAGGGAGGTGGAGATGACCTGGAAAGAGTGGAGGGAGGGGAAACCATAATCAGGATATATCAATTGAGAAAATAAACTATTTTTAATAAAAGGAAAACCACAAAACAACAACAACAAAATCAAAACTACAAATAAAAAATTTAAAGAACACTGGATGCTCTTCAGAATTCAGAAAATCTGGGTTTGTAGTTAGGCATTGGTGGCATTCACCTTTAATCCCAGCACTTGGGAGGCAGAGGCAGGGGGATCTCTGTGAGTTCCAGGCCAGCCTGGTCTACAGGGCAAGTGCCAAGATACCCAGGGCTGTTACACAGAGAAACCCTGTCTTGAAAAACAAACAAAAGACAAACAGAAAGAAAGAAAGAGGAAGGAAGGAAGAAAAAGAAAGAAGGAAGGAAGGAAGGAAGGAAGGAAGGAAGGAAGGAAGGAAGGAAGGAAGGAAAATGGATCCCACCCACTGTGTGGTAGCTCACTGCTGTCTTTAATTCCATTCTCAGGGTATCCAACATCATCTTCTGGCCTCTGCAGGCTTTGCACATAGGTGGTGCAAATGCAGGCAAAATACTCATCCACACAAAATAATACAATGATTTTGAAAAGTTTAATATCCCCTGATAAGCTTGTAGCAGTTAAGCCATGCCTCTTAAATCAAGTACAGATGAGCATGGCAGGCGATTGCAACACTGGATCCAAGTCCCAAGGAAAGCTTCTGTGGCAGCATGGGAAGCGGGCTGTGGGAGCGAGGGGGTGCTTAGGAGGGGGGAGAGGATCGCAGTGGCACATTTCTGTCTTTCCATCTGCTTCAGAGTTGCGGACAGACGGACAAGCTTCTGAGCCCCTGTGTCTGTGTCTTTTCTTGTTGTAGACAGTGGAATTGTGATGTCAAGTTGCTGGAGCGGTATCGCCAGGCCCTGGAAACCGCTGTCAACCTCTCTGTAAAGCACAATCTAGCCCCACTGCCAGGCCGGACCCTCTTGGTCTATCTCACAGATGCAAACGCCGACAGGCTCTGTCCCAAGAGTCACTCACAAGGGGTAAAGAAATAAAAACAAAACAAAACAAAACCAAAAACAACCCATCTTCCGTGGGGCTGGCAGGATGTAGGGTCTTGAGAGGATTTGTTTTCCCTCTGGTTCTCTGAGAGCCACACAGGCTGAGAGATATGGTGTGGACTTGCTTCCAAGTGCTGGTTATTGGTTCCCTGGGACAATTTTAGTCAGTCTTGCTTATGCCTCATAATACTAACATTTCAAGTTTGGCTAGCTAAGAGTGATCTGTAGGTTTCTGACACAAGTGTTTCTGGAATTCACTTTGCTGTATCCCAGTATTGACTTGGGCAGGGCTGCTGAAGGTGACCCATCCTGAGAGACCCACAGTCCCTCCCCATTTCCCCAAACCAGGAGTTTGGCCTCTAGAGCTGGGTAGGCAAGTGGGAGTTCTAAATTGTGACTCCCGATGATGCTTTGTTCTGTCAGCCTCCCCTGAACTATGTGCTGCTGTTGATTGCAATGATGATGGCCCGGGCAGAGCAGGTGACTGTTTTGTTGTGTGGAAGAGGAACCGTGAAGATACCAGTACTTGAGACAGATGAAGGTATCCTGAAGACTGCCATCAAACTTCAGGCTCAAGTCCAGGTCAGAAACGTTCCTCCCTACACACACACCCACACACACTACCCGAAAATAGATAAATGACACAAGCCTGAAAGCCCCTCCAATAGTAAAGGCATGAATGGCCAGGTGTGGTAGTGCGTACCTTCAATCCAGCACTCGGAAAGCAGGAAGCAGAGGCAGGAGGAATGCAAGTGTGAGGTCAGCCTGGGATGCAGAGCGGTTTTTCCTTTTGTTTAAGAAGCATATATGCTGGCCATGGTGGCGCATGCCTTTAATCCCAGCACTTGAGAAGCGGCAGCACGCAGATCTCTTTGAATTCAATGCCAGCCTGACCTACATAGTGAGTTCCACACTAGTCGGGGCTACATAGAGAGACCCTGTCTCGGGAAAGAAAAAGAAAAAAGAAGCACAGATATACATAACTTTGAGGATTTCTCAAACAAATTGACACTACTTTTTTTTTTAATTAATCATAATAGTCTTCCATTGCCCTAATGAAATGCTGGAGGCAAACTGACTTTACAAAGTAAAGATATTTATCTTGGTCAGTTCTCCAGGCTTGAGGGCGTGGCGCTGGCATTGGCTGACTCTGGTGAGGAGCTCATGGCAGGTGGCGTGTGGAAAATACACACAGAAGCAAAGGATTGCATCCAGAAACAAGCTAGAGAGTGATTCATGGTTCAGCTTCAGGTTTTTACAACTTATTTTTTACAGGAACTCAGATACCTCAGAGTCTTCCAAGAGTGCTTCCCTAATAGTAAGGACCTCCCACTATGTCTGAGCCCCCTCTTTCTAACTCACAGTGGGATCAGATTACAGATGAGCCTGTAGGGGATCCATGGAAACTGCCTCCAGGGCAGAGCACTGATACCCAGGCACAACTGCCTTCTCCTCCTCCTCCTCCTTCTTCATTTATTATATATAGTGTTCTGCCTGCATGTATGCCTGCAGAAGAGGGCACCAGATGTCATTATAGTTGGTTGTGAACCACCATGTGGTTGCTGGGAATTGAACTCAGGAACTCTGGAAGAGCAGGCAGTGCTCTTAACCTCTGAGCCATCTCTCTAACCCCAGGCACAAACTTCTAACCTGTTTCTTTCCATCAGGAGTTGGAAGAAATGGATGACTGGCCCATCAATACTTTTGGAAAGTACCTGCTGTCTTTGGCTGTCCAAAGGACCCCTGTGAGTCCTTCTCGGTTCCTATGAAACTCCCTTCTAGCATTTCCTCCACAACCTGCTTCTCACATTTGTTGTCTCCTATAGAGGAGGCTGGCCTTCCTCAACTTATCCTCCTGCCTCCACCTTCCAAGTGCTGGGCTCACAGGTGTGGAATGTGATTCTGGTTACTTCTCATTTATTGATCCTTCAACACCTTTCATACTTGACAGTGTTCTCATCGGCCTGCTGCTCAGGGTAGTCCCTCAGACAGGGTTGTACTGATAATCTGTAGTGATAAATGGAAACTAAGAGTGTAGTTTAATCAAGTTTGCTACTTCCCTCCCTTAATGTGAATTGTTCGGCAGCCCTCAGGCTACCTGCATTATGTCACTCAGTATAGAGCTGCGCAGAAGTGCTCAGCAGGCTACCATTGCCTCATATTTCCATAGTACTGAGATAATAGTGAAATGTGGCATGATAATTAGAAGGCGGTGCACTTTGAGAAGGTATTACTGTTGTCTTAAGTGTAATAGATATAGTGTAGTGTTGAGAATTGAAGTCAGGCCAAGTGCATCACCGTGAACTATACCTATAAGCCCTTTATTTATCAACTTGAATGCTTGAAATAGTCATGTTGACTGGACATGTAGATAATGAGCTTAGCTTAGCATGCTCAAGGCTCACACCCATAAATATAAAATAGCCAAACTTAAGAACTGATTCACAGTGTGCGTGGTGGCGCACACCTTTAATCCCAGCAGAGGTAGGAGGTGGGAGGGAGGATCTCTGTGAGTTCAAGGCCAGCCTGTTCTAAATAGTGAGCTCCAAGACAGCCAGGACTACATAGACAGTCTCAAAAAAAAAAAAAAAAAAAAAAAAAAAAAAAAACAACAACCAAAACCCAAACCAAACCAAACTGGCTCACAGAATGAGCAATCATCTCTCATGAGCATGAATGAACTGCACAACACCCCGTCCCCCTTTTTGCTTTCTTCCCATCCCTGCTGTCCTTGCTTCTTTGATGCTACCCTAAGTTAGGGTGTAGTGGTGTTCCTCCTACAAATTCTTAGGAGCTGCAGTTTCCTTTCCCCCTCAGAGTTCTAACCCTTCAATCTTGATGCTTTGAGATCATCCATGTCTATTCGAGCCTTGTACCCTGGTCTCAGTCTCCTCTTTTCATCCTATAGGTTGACAGGGTCATCCTGTTTGGTGAAATGATGAATACTGAGATGCTGAATGTAGCCAAACAGATTATCTGGCAGCATGTGAATTCTAAGTGCCTCTTCGTTGGTGTCCTCCTACGGAAAGCACAGTACATGTAAGGATGCTGGTTGTTCTTGTCCAGTGTCTGTAGGCACTGATTCATATTTCCTGTTGCTCCTACAAAAGTCTCACCTATTTGGTACTTCCTTTCACTTGCCTTCTCAATTTATTAATTCTACTGAACTTAAGTTTCTGGGATGTTCTTTAAGGCCGTTTTATCCCTTTGTGATATTGGAAACTGGCCCCAGGGCTTTGCTCTTTCGAGGCTGTACTTTGGCCATATAATTCTATTAGACAAGATGGGGTACACTCAGGGTGATATGGCCTTAGATCACAAACCTATTTATTATACAGAGATGAAGTGTATATCTTTAGGTATTGGGAAATAGAGTCTAGGTATGTAGCCTAGGTTGACTTTGAACTTGCTGTCTTCCTCACTTCTTGGGCAGGTGCTGGGACTGCAGGTGTAAGCCCCCACACCTGACTCCAGGCATCCATTTTGGTGTTTAGTGACTGCTTCTTCTTTTGCCAGACCAGCAAATTTGAATCCCAATGATGTGACGCTCTCAGGCTGTACTGATGGAATACTGAAGTGAGTAGAGTGGCCATTAGAGGGGATGGAAGAGGCGTTGGAATGCCCTAAAGAGATTCTCCAGGCCTGTTGTTAGCTCATTTATTTATTTTTCAAAGTGAGGTGGTTTATTCTCTTTCCCAGATGTCTAGGCTTATCAGCAACACAATGTGATCGGGACTCCAGCCTTCACTGTCTTAATGCTTGATCACCCTCAACAGCCTGTATCTCCTGGCTGGAGATGGTGCTTCAGCTCTGCTTATATACATCCAAGTTTGTGCAATACTCAGTGGGCTGGAGGACTGGATCATCCATTAAGAGTACATACTGCTCTTGCAGAGGGCAGAGATTTGGGTCCCAGTACCCATGCCAGGTGGCTCACAACTTCTGTATACAACTCCAGCTCCAGAGGGATTTAACGGCTGCCTGCAACTCCAGGAGATTTGGTGCCTCTGGCCTCTACAGACATTACATTTCTGCTCACACATCCATAGACATACACACAGACACATAATTAATTTTTTCTTAAAAAATGAGATCTTTCCAGGTTCCTATTTTACTGAATTATTATTTGCAATTTATTTTATATTTGAATTTTTATCTCTCATAGCCTTATTTACTTCCTTATAATTTTTAGCATTTGAAATTGTAATTGTATCATTTCCCCCTTCTCTTTCCTTTCTCCCAACTCCTCCCTTGTCCCACTTTTCTTGCTTCCTCTCAAATTTGTAGTTTCCTTTTCTTTGTTATTGTTACACACACACACACAGACACACACACACACGTGTGTGTGTGTGTGTCTGTGTGTGTGTGTGTGTGTGTGTGTATGAATATATGAATATAATTTGCTCAGTTTGTTTGGTGTTACTTGTATGTGTATGATTTCAGGTCTGACCACTTGGTATTGGGTAACAAAATTAGGGGGCTCATCCCTGGGGAAGACTGTCTTCTACTCTCAGCATCCCTTAGCTGCCTGTGGGTTTTTTTTGTTTGGGGTGGGTCCCAGAGAGATTTGCCTCTTCCGTGTTAGTGGGTCTATTGCTGTTGTACTTGTTCAGTTCTTATACAGTAAGCCATGCAGAGTCATATAGACAAACACATAATTGAAACTTTTAAAAGGTATTTTTAAAAAGGAAAGGAAAACTGATTGTGGTGGTACACCATTTGAGAAGCAGTAGCAGTTTGAATAGTGAGTTTGAGATCAGTTTGGTCTACATAGTAAGTTCCAGGATAGCCAAGGCTGCATACTGAGACCCTGTCTCAAAAATAAGAAAGAAAGGAAGAGAGGGAGGGAGGGAGGGAGGGAGGGAGGGAGGAAGAGAGGGAGGGAGGGAGGGAGGGAGGGAGGAAAAGAGATATAAGAAATGGTATAACTCGTTTTTATCTTATGTGTATGAGTGTTTTGCCTATGTATGTGTATATATACTATGTGTATGCCTGTGGCCAAGGTCAGAGAGGTTGTCAAATTCCCTGAAACTAGAGTTACAAACAGATGGGTTCATCCATGGGGACATGTGGGTGGGACATGTGGGTGGTGGGAACCAAACCCATGACCCCTGGAAGAGCTTCAAGTGCTCTCTAATCTTTGTATTTGTTTCCTCACTTTGTGTTTTCTTTGTATGTCACCCATGCTCTTCAACTCACATTGGGAAGCCTCAAGCAATTGGGAACTTTTGTAGTTGGTACAGAGCTGATCACCCAAGACAGGGAAAGTCTTAGCCTGTAACCTTGGCTCAGCCATGTTTTCTTTCTTTCTCTCTCTTTTTTTTTTCTTCAGGGTTTCTCTGTGTAGCTTTGGAGCCTGTCCTGGAACTCAATCTGTAGACCAGGCTGGCCTCAAACTCACAGAGATCTGTTTGACTCTGCTTCCCAAGTGCTGGGATTAAAGGTGTGCACCACCACCACCTGGCCTCAGTTCAGTTTTCTAATAGGGCTCTTAGGGTCACCATGCACAATGAGTGGGAGGGGCTGGGGCCGGTGTCTTCCTTCTGCTTTGGTGTTCTGTAGTCTCATTTATTTTCAAGTGTGCTTTTCCAGCTTATGGTTATCCTTTTTGTTTGGCTAGTCTTAGGATGGGGGTCTCGTCTCCCAGGCTGACCTCAACCTGTGATCCTCATAGCTGAGACTGAGAACTGTGGACCTGAGCTACCAGGCCAGCTTTATGTCTGTCTTCCTAAGGGGTGCCACTGAACTGGACAGGCATGTCTTTGTTCCCTGTTTCTCTTGGGACAGCTTCCTGGTTCTGAAGTCTAATATTCTGTTCTCATGATGCTTTTTGTTAGGTTCATAGCAGAGCATGGAGCCTCTCGTCTTCTGGATCATGTGGGCCAACTAGATAAAGTATTCAAGATTCCCCCGCTCCCAGGAAAGACACAGGCACTGTCTCTACGGCCCCTGGAGGAGGACATCCCAGGCCCCCCGGGTCCTATTTCCCAGCATGGGTTAGTCAAGGTTCTGTGTCTTCGTGAACTGGGAGGGTTACCATCAATCAGAACCTGGAGAAATCCTGTGACTGCCATTCTGTCTGCTAAGGTGGCATTTGGTGTATTTACTCCTCCCTCCTCCCCAGGCAGGGGCTTCCTGGAAACTGTCAGATTGTGACAGTTTGTGTCCTTGCTTTACTAGAAAAAAATAATGTTTGAATGAAGAGAAGGCAGCAGACTCCATGACTATATAGTCAGGGCTTAGGCAAAAGGTTTATAGCACAGATTCTAGCTTTTCACACAGGCTTTGCCAAGCGATAGCTTAGATTGGTTGTTTAATTTCTTAAAGATACAGTTAAGGATGAGGTTAAAGTTTGCCTCAGAGTATTGCCTTGATCAAATGATAACTTCGTAATAATGATTTTCTGAAGAAAGGGGCACATAAGAGAAATGGCAAGTGGAACTCAGATTTCAGGTTTTTGCAGTTGGTCCCACAGCCAGGTTATTCTCTGGAGGCCTGTAAGACATACTTCTGCTTGTAAGAGTTTATGCCAAGTGCCGAAGGGTGATTGCACCTTTGTCTGTGGACTTGAGATGGGGACCCGATCCCTAGGCTGAGCCCAACCCTCCCCTTACCTCTAGGTGGCGCAATGTCCGACTTTTCATTTCATCCACTTTTCGTGACATGCATGGGGAGCGAGACTTGCTGATGAGATCTGTGCTGCCAGCACTGCAGGCCCGAGTGTTCCCCCACCGTATCAGTCTCCATGCCATTGACCTGCGCTGGGGTGTCACTGAGGAGGAGACCCGCAGGAACAGGTACAGGGACACGGGGAGGAAGGGTTGGGATGAGAGGATGGAGTGGTGTAGCCCAAGTAATCATGGTGGGACTGCAAGAACAAATGATGGGAGGGCAGGGCTTTGCCTTTTAGATGCCAACGGGGGCGGGGGGGGGAGTATTTTGTCTTCACTTTGCCCTGTGTGAGTCAGGGCCCTGCCTCTTCTCTGTTTCTGCCTGGATCTCCTGGAATTGCCCCCAGTGACCCCTTCCTGTCCCCATTATCATGCCTACAGACAACTGGAAGTGTGCCTTGGGGAGGTGGAGAACTCACAGCTGTTTGTGGGGATTCTGGGCTCCCGCTATGGCTACATTCCCCCCAGCTATGACCTGCCTGACCATCCTCACTTCCACTGGGTAAGACAGACAAGGTTGGAGAGGCTGGGAAAGAAACAGGAGTGGGGGAAAGCCAGCTTGACAGGAACTCTGGAATATGCACTAACGGGTCTTTTTGAGTCTTGAAGGAAACACTACAAACCATGGCCTAGATGAAGCAGTTCCCTTGGGAAGGAACTTTGGTCTGCTTAGCTTTTGCCATCAGACAGATCTGGTTCAGCCCTCCCTTTGGATGTTTGTAGGTTGTATGGCTTTTTGGAAACAGAGTGGTCTAAATTAGCCTCAGTTCCAACACATATTAAATAGAAACAACATCTACATTTCAAGGTTACTATTAGATAGAGTTTTATTTAGCCAGGTGTAGGTATGTGTACCTAAGATTGGGTAGGAAGGTCAGGAGTTCCAGGCCATCATTATTTCAGAATATAATGAAGAAGGTCAGAATCGGGGCATGGTGGCGCACGTCTTTAATTCCAGCATTGGGGAATCAGAGGCAGAGGAGCTCTGAGAATGTGAGTTTGAGCCAGCCTGTTTACATAGCATGTTCCACACCAGCCAGAGCCATATAGTGAGACCCCATTCCCCACCCCCCACCCCCACATACAAGATCTGGGAATATAGCTTAGTGGTAGAGTACTTGCCTACCATATGTAAGGTTCTGAATTCGATGTCCAACAGTGTCAATCGTTTGGTAATCGTTAGCTGGTAACTACATTTTACTACCTGTGTCTTCGAGGAAAAGGACACAAGCTTACTGAGATAAGGGTGATCTCAGGCATTTGAAGATTTCCAGGGATGGACTGGCCCTGCCCATGTCTTCCTTCTCCATGTAGGCCCAGCAGTACCCTTCAGGGCGGTCTGTGACTGAGATGGAGGTGATGCAATTCCTGAACCGTAGCCAACGCTTGCAGCCCTCTGCTCAAGCTCTCATCTACTTCCGGGATCCTGGATTCCTCAGGTACCTTCTGTTGCTACCCAGTCAAATTTTCCTCCACAGAAAGCCAGACAGGTTCAGTTCTCGGCCCCTAACATCCAGTGCTGAAAGAGAAACAGGCCTCAGAGAGCATGTCTCTGCCACCCCAAGTCAGATCTCAAGCTGAGGGCAGAGTTTCAGGGAACAAGAGCCTTGTCTCCTGGCTAGTTCAGGAGGCTAAGCTCTGAGTCTGGCCCCACCCCTGGCATGTCTTTGGTGGTCAGCTCTGTGCCAGATGCCTGGAAACACGACTTCATTTCTGAGTCAGAGGAGACTGCACATCGGGTCTCAGAACTGAAGAACTACCTACACAAACAGAAAGAGGTTACCTGTCGCAGGTGAGCCGTGGGAGGTGGTGGCACCTATTCAGGTGAGGTGTGGTGAGGCGAGCCAGGCCTACTCTGATGCTTGTGTTTGCTTTGCCTGCAGGTACTCCTGTGAGTGGGGAGGTGTAGCAGCCGGCCGGCCCTTTGCTGGGGGCTTGGAGGAATTTGGACAGTTGGTTCTTCAGGATGTGTGGAGCATGATCCAGAAGCTTTACCTGCAGGTCAGCAGGAGTGCTGATGATGGGAGGGAGCAAGCTTGGTAGTCCTGGGTGGAAAGTGGGTTGGTAGGGGGTGGGTTTTAGGCCAGGAGGACCTAAAGAACACGAAAACATAACCAGTACCCTTAACCCTCAGCCTGGGGCCCAGTCGGAGCAGCCAGAATCCATCTTGGATGATGATTTGATCCAGGCCAGCTTTCAGCAGCTGAAGAACCCACCGAGTCCTGCTCGGCCACGCCTTCTTCAGGATACAGTGCAGCAACTCATGCTGCCCCATGGGAGGCTGAGCCTGGTGACCGGGCAGGCAGGACAGGGAAAGACTGCCTTCCTGGTATGCATCTCAGGCAGGAAGAAGGGCTGTGGGGCTGAGGAGGTGGTGCAGAGACACTGTGCACATACTAAACTGTAAAGATGGTTTTGTTCTGTCCCATACAGGCATCCCTTGTGTCGGCGCTGCAGGCCCCTGACCAGCACAACGTGCCCCCCTTAGTTTTCTTCCACTTTTCAGCAGCCCGCCCCGACCAGTGTCTTGCCCTCAACCTTCTCAGACGCCTCTGTACCTATCTGCATCGAAAACTGCAAGAGCCGAGTGCCCTCCCCAGCACTTACAGGTATGTGCACCAAGATTAGCGGGCTCTGCTGTCCTCTCTGCTTCCCCGATTCTGACCCTGACCTCTTCACATACAGAGGCCTGGTGTGGGAACTGCAGCAGAGGCTGCTCCTCAAATCTGCTCAGTCACTGAAACCTGGTCAGACCTTGGTCCTTGTTATCGACGGGGCGGATAAGATGGTGGGTCAGAATGGACAGCTGACTTCAGACTGGGTCCCCAAGTTCCTTCCCCGGGTGAGTGTGAGGCCAGGCTGAGAAAGGAGGAAGATTGGAAAGGAGGGTGCCATGAAGGTGTAGGGAGAGGGGTCTCGTTAATACCATTCTCTTTTCCCCCTCTTCCTTTCTGTACCTTTGTGCAAATGTCACAGCGAGTACACCTGGTGCTGAGTGTGTCTAGTGACTCAGGCCTGGGAGAGACCCTTCAACAAAGTCAGGCAGCTTCCGTGGTGGCCTTGGGGCCTTTGGTCCCATCTTCGAGGGCTCAGCTTGTGAGAGAAGAGCTAGCACTGTATGGGAAACGGCTGGAGGAGTCACCCTTTAACAACCAGGTTGGACCTGGCCCGGGGCTGGTGGGGATGTAGGGTGAATCTGGGCGCCGTGAGGGTACAGCTGCTGAGGCCGCTAGGTGCCTCCCTAGGGCTGCTCTTTAGATTTCTCCAGACCTCTCTGTCCCAGGAAATTGTTCATAAGATAACTCTGATTTCTCATAAGATCACCCAGATGTTTCCATGGTGAACAGTCTCTCTGGGGAGGGTGAGTAGAATTATGAGGTGGGCTAGACCTAGCCGTGGAAGTTTTCCTGACAGGATTTGGCTGGGAAGTAGGACCGGAGTGTATTTTGAGGTGATGTTATGTGCCCATCCCTTAATTAGACTCTCAGAGGAGGAGCCACTTGGCAGTAAGCTTGGTGCTGTAGCAGAAGCAAGCTACAGTAGGCTTCCCTCGTCCCTGTGCTGAGCCCTCCGAATCTCCCCAGATGCGGCTGCTGCTGGTAAAGCAGGGTTCAGGCCTGCCATTGTACCTACACCTCGTCACTGACTACCTGAGGCTCTTCACACTCTATGAGCAGGTTAGTTTGTTAATGTTACTTTTCTGCTGTTACGATAAAAATACTCTGACACAAGCAACTTAGGAAGGAAGGGTTTATTTGGCTCACAGTACAAGTCTATAGTCTGTTGTCGAAAGGTTGTTATAGTGGCAGGAGCTTGGGCATCTGATAACATTGCACCTGCAGTCACGAAACAGAGAGCTATAAATCTTGTTCTCAACACTTTTTTTTTTGCTTTTGAACACAGAGCAGGTTATCAGCCAAGGGAATGGCGCCACCCACAGTAGGTAGGTCTTTCCACCCCAAGTTCTCAGGACATGGTCAGAATGAAACCCGATTCCTGGCTAAAATATCACACAGATAGGCCCCTTCCAGGTTCCTGATAAAGTCCTTGTTGCTTTTTGGAACTTCTCGCATCACCTTTTCTTTCTTACTCCCCATTTTCTTTTTCTGTGATGAAACTCTGACAAAAGCTACCTAAGGGTCTAAGGATTTCGTCTGGCTCACAGTTCATGGGTGTAGTGCAGCATGGTGGGGAAGCCAAGAGGAGCCTGAGCCAGGAAGCAGAGAAGGGTGAGGGCATGCTGCTGCTTAGCTCCGTCACTTAGTTTATTGTATGTGTGAGTGTCTGACCTGTATGTGCCCTGTGTATGCTTGGTGCCCGCAGGGTTCAGAGGCGGGCGTCAGATCCTCTGGAACTGGAGTTGCAGATGGTTGTGAACTGTCATGTGGGCCTGGGAATTAAACCCCAAGTCCTCTGCCAGAGCAACACGTGGCTCTTAGCTGCTGAGCGGTCTTTCCACCCCCTCGGCTTCTTTTCTAGCCCAAGATCCACCGAGGGGTTGATGCCGCCCACCTTGAATAGTTCTTCCCACCTTGATTAAAGCACCCAAGGCAACTCCCCACAGGCGTGTCTAGAGCTCCATCTTCCAGGCGGTTCTAGACTGTCAAGTTTAAAATCAACACTGAGCATCACCTCTCATTGTTTGCTGTCTCTGGTCTCCCTATCTTTGCCTGACCCCTACTTTTCTCTCAACTGTTTTTCTTTACCTTTTCCTTCCTTCCCGCTGTAGTTCACTCCACTCCATCCCCTCCTGTACTACCTGTCACCTCTCTGCCTCCCCAGATGACAGAGCCTTCTCTTCTTCTTCTCCTAGGTGTCTGAGAGACTGCGAGCCCTGCCCGCCACCCTCCCACTGTTGCTGCAGCAGATCCTAAGCACCTTGGAGCAAGAGCATGGCCATGATGTCCTTCCTCGAGCTCTGGCTGCCCTTGAAGTCACGAAAAGTGGTCAGTGGTTGGGGAAAGGGTGGGAGGCTGAGGGCTCAGCTATCGGGTAACCTTCGTTCAGGTGGGATCTTAGCCAGGGGTGTGTAATAGAGATGGATTCCCAGTGTGGCTTGGGTTCTCAGAGAGTTCATGGTTTCAGGTCTGACTGTGGAGCAGCTGCATGCAGTGCTGAGCACATGGCTGATTTTGCCCAAGGAGATTAAGAGCTGGGAAGAAGCAGTGGCTGCTGAGCACAGTAGAAACCCTTACCCCTCAGGTCCATTTGCCTACCTTGTCCAGAGCCTGCGAAGGTAATGCTGCCCCAGCTGAGCTCCCGCCAGCCTCACTGCCTCTCCAGTTAGGACATCATATGATTCTTTCTCCCACCCTTTCTTTTGTATAGCCCTGACACTTGCCTCCCTGGTCCTGTATGCTGATGGCCCAGTTACCACTCTGCAGTGGGAATGCCGGCACACTGCCATGCTATCTTGTTCACTGACTGGCTCTGTTTCTCCTTCCTTACTCTTCTCCCCTCTTCTCTCGAGGACAGTTTACTACGGGAGGGCCCTGTGGAGCGCCCTGGTGCCCGTCTGTGCCTCTCTGATGGGCCTCTGAGGACAGCAGTTAACCGTCGCTATGGAAAAAAGCTGGGGCTAGAGAAGACTGCACATGTCCTCATTGCAGGTGATTGATTGCAGCTTGAGTTAGCATGGGCAGGAGTATGAGGCTTGGACCTAGAGGTCAAGACCATACCTTGGTTACTGGTTCGATAACTCTGCTGTAGCCTTCGACCTTGGAGATGCTACAAGGATAAGCCCTTCTCAATGTCTGTTCTTGCAGCTCACCTCTGGAAGATATGTGACCCTGATGCCTCGGGCATCTTCCAAAGTTGCCCTCCCGAGGCTCTGAAAGATTTACCTTACCACCTGGTAAGTTAGTCTCCACACCTCATAGATTCCTTAGTCCATGCATCTACTTGGGCTAGTCTTAGGTTCCTCTCCCCTTCCCCACCAATCCCACCAGTGTCATTAGCCTCCCTAAAGACCCCTCTACCTTCTTGGAGTTTTCCTGCTTTCCCCCTTTGTCTCAGGTCCTGGGCCTAAGTCCTGAATGCACAGGCACGCTCTAAGACTAGTCCATTCCTCACCAGCTCCTTCATATCCTAATGAATCCAATATGCTCTCCCCAGCTCCAGAGCGGGAACCATGATCTCCTTGCAAAGTTTCTCACCAATCTCCATGTGGTAGCTGCGTATCTGGAAATGGGTCTAGTCTCTGACCTCTTGGAGGCCCATGTGCTGTATGGTGAGAGATAAGTCATTGGACTTTTCTTTTGAGGGATGGGATACCCTGCTCAAGGGGAAGTGTAAAAAACACAGCCAAATTTCCATTCCAACTTGAAAATGCCACGGATGTAAGCAAATGATTCTTAGTAGACCCTTTCGCTTAGACCTCTTAGGTAGAGTTTCTAAGTTTATACTAAAGTAAATTATCTATCTAGGAAGTTTGCTAAAATTGTAGATTCTAAGGTGACAAGATTCCACTTCCCTAGGTCTGCAGTGAGACCCAAAGCTTTATACTTTGAATACGTGTTTCTGATATAAAGTTCCGAGGGTCACACTTTGAGACTTAGAATTTTAAATACACCATATAATTTTCCTTGTTTTTTTTTCCGTAATTTTTTTATAAGTTCAAATTAGGAACAAGCTTGCTTCATATGTCAATCCCTTCTCCCTCTCCCTCTCCCTCCCCTCCCCCATCCCTAATCCTCTACTCCCCACCTACCCCCCACCCCAACCACCCTCCACTCCCCAGGCAGGTAGGGCCCTCGACAGGGGCTCAGCAAAGTCCACCTCATCATCCTGGGCTGGACCTAGCCCCTTCCCCATGTGTTCAGGCCGAGAGATACTGAAAAAGCCTTTTACAAAATCCAACATTCCTTCATGATAAAGATCTTGGAGAGAACAGGAATAACAGGAACATATCTAAACATGATCAAAGCAATATACACCAAACCAACAGCCAACATCAAACTAAATGGAGAGAAACTCAAAGCGATTCCTCTAAAATCAGAAACAAGACAAGGCTGTCCACTCTCACCATATCTCTTCAATATTGTACTTGAAGTTCTAGCTAGAGCAATAAGACAAGAAAAGGAGATCAAAGGAATACAAATCGGAAAAGAAGAAGTCAAATTCTCACTATTTGCAGATGATACGATAGTCTACATAAGTGACCTGAAAAACTCTACCAGGGAACTCCTACAGCTGATAAACACCTTCAGCAAAGTGGCAGGATACAAAATTTCCCTTGTTAATGGAGTTACTGAGGTTAATGGAGTCTAAGCTGGCTTCCTTTCTGACCTCCATTCCATTAGGGTGTGTGTATGTGTGTGTGTTTATGTAGGTGTATGTTTTTGTATTGTGTATTTCTGTGAGTATGTGTATGACTGTGTGTATATGTATATTTGTGCATATGTCTGTGTGTTTATATGTGTGTTTGTGTATGTGTGTGTGAGTGTATGTTTGTGTGAGTATGTGTATGTGTGTGTATGTGTGTGTGTGTGTGTGAACACTGCACACAGTCACCTATCGAAGCTAGAGCTGTTGTTAGTTGTAGTCTGTTGCTCTCCACCTTATTCCATTGACCCAGGGTCTCTCACTGAATCTGGAGCTCACTGTTTTTTGGTTAGTCTAATGGCTAATAAGATCCAGTGGTTCTCCTATCTTCTACCCTGGCCCCCAACACCAGCATTAAGGTTACAGGCACATGTGGCACACCTGGCTTTTTATGTAGGTGCTGGGAATATGAACTCAGGCCTCATGTTTGTGCCGCAAGCTCTCCAACCCACTGAGTTATCTCAGCTGCTCTCAATCTCTCCTCTCTTTTAAAACAGCTTCTTCAACATCCGAAGTGAACCCGAAGCCCCTGGAGGCGGATGTTGCTGCATTCCGTACCTTCCTGAGACAGCAAGCTTTGCTCCTTGCCCAGTATCCTTTGCTCCTGCTCCAGCAGGCAGCCAGCCAGCCTGTAGAGTCACCTGTTTGCTGCCAGGCCCCCTTGCTCACCCAGCGATGGCACCTCCAGTTCACACTACGATGGATTAATAAACCCCAGACCTTGAAGGACCAGCAAAGGTAAGACCCTTGACCCCAGCTCTGGTAGGCTGTTCAGAGAAAAAGAAAGGACAGACTAGAACTACCATGGAGAGGGGTCCAGGCATAGAATTGCAGGAAGTTGATTCCCGTTGGCTTTCTTACCCTCACTTCCTCTTTCCTCCTACTTTTTACCTCCCTCTCTAGCTTGTCTCTGGCAATTTCCTCTCCAACCGCTGTGGCCTTATCCCCTAATGGACAAAAAGCAGCTGTGGGCACTGCCAATGGGACGATTTACCTGTTGGACTTGAGAACTTGGCAGGTATGATGCAGAAGGCAGGCCAGAGTGACCATCAGAAAACCCTCACATACTGCCCTGAAGGCCTAGGCAAGCCTGTACATCCTTAAAACCCTGGTTGATCATTCATCTCATATGGAATTAGACATCTTGGTCAAAGGGCCATTCAACCAGCTGGAAGGTTCACAGCAGGGAGACTGGGGCAGGAGGACTGTGAGCGCAGAGTCAGCCTGTGCTGTCTGTTAAGTTCAAGGCCATCTGGGATTGCATAGAACAACATGAAACTCAAACAGCAGCTACGACTGTGCAGCATTCCTGTCTGGCTTCCACTCAAGGCATGTTACTTCAGCTTCAGAGAAACACAGGGCTCAGAGCCAGAGCCCAGTTGCTCACATTAGATCTATGGGAGTTGTGTAGATAGAGATGACCTAGGTTAGAAAAAGGCAGGCCTTCTGGCTTGCACAGGGAGCCCAGCAATGACACGGGGAAGAATGGTCCTGTAAATTGCTATGAATGATTGTAGTAGCCCGTAATACCAGACTGGAGAGAGGAGACAGCAGACATGCCTTTCTCTTCTTACCCACGTCACCCCCTCACCTGTGTACATGCATTTACTTAATACCCTTCCCTAGAACCCTACAAGTCTGTGGTTTGGGGCCTTGGAGTGAGAAAAGATGACCCTGCTTTGATTATGAGGTTCACTTGAACCTGCATTTGGGCTGGGAGTGTAGATAGCTAGGGACTTAAGCTCTTTTTGCCTTGGCCTCCTTTTTAATGGCTTGAATGGGTTGACTATGGGGGACTCGGGGATTCCCCTGAGCCACACTTTCCAACCGGCTGTTACAGGAGGAAAAGGCGCTGGTGAGTGGCTGTGATGGGATCTCCTCTTTTGCGTTCCTCTCGGACAGTGCTCTTTTCCTTACTACCTTCGATGGACTCCTGGAGCTTTGGGACCTGCAGCATGGCTGCTGGTAAGCGGGTCCCTCATGCTTCTGAGTGAGAAGCCCTGATAGAAAGGAGTGGGGAGGGAGCCTAATTGCCAGATGACCCCAGGACCCTGACTTTGTCTTCCGGGGACAGGGTGTTCCAAGCCAAGGCCCACCAGCACCAAATCACTGGTTGCTGCCTAAGCCCAGACCGTCGCCTGCTGGCCACTGTGTGTTTGGGAGGAGACCTAAAGGTAACAAAAAGTGACCCTCAACCATGAGTCAAACCTCATTTGTTGCTCAGTATGATGGAACTCTTGACTGCTTGTCCTGGGGAAGTTTGCTGAGGCAGGGGACTAGATACAGTAACCCTCGGGAACTTCGGAGCTGGGAAACGCTGCCATTTGTGCCCAGCACCCCAATTCCTCTTCTCTTTCTTCTCCAGCTTTGGGACACAGTCAGTGGACAGCTGGCCTTCCAGCACACCTGTCCCAAGTCCCTGAACTGCATTGCCTTCCACCCAGAGGGGCAGGTGGTAGCCACAGGCAACTGGGCTGGCAGCCTTACCTTTTTCCAGGCAGATGGACTCAAAGTCATCAAGGTACAGGTCCTGTGTGGTGAATGAACCAGCTTTTTGAAGCCCATGCCCTATGGTGGGATACCTTGCTTAGCCTTGATACAGTGGGGAGGGGCTTGGTCTTGCCTCAATTTGGTATGCCAAGTTGACTCCCCAAGGGAGGCTTTAACCCCTCTTGAGGAATGGGTGGGGTGGGAAGGGACGAAGGAGGGGGCAGGATAAGAGGAGAGAAGGGGAACTGGCGTTGGTATGTAAAATGAAAAAAAAATTTTAAATGGTTAAGAAAAAAAAAGGTTCTGTGTAGCTCTCTGGGAGAACACACAGGACAGGAGTGAAAGTGGAGAGTGGCAGTTTCGTTCCTTGTCATTTTGAGCCTGTGCTGAGAACAGGCCCTGTCGTTCCTGTTTCTACATCTCATCTAGGAACTAGGAGCCCCGGGAGCCTCTGTCCGTACTCTGGCATTCAGTGCACCTGGGAAGTCTGTGGCTGTAGGCAGGATAGACGGGGCAGTGGAGCTGTGGGCCTGGCAAGAGGCTACACGGCTGGCAACCTTCTCTGCACACTGTGGCTGTGTTGATGCCGTTCTTTTCTTGCATGCTGGAGGCCGGTTCCTGACGGCTGGAGAAGATGGCAAGGTGAGGTTACAGAGGACCTGTGGTGGGTTCGAGGACTGAGTAGCAAAAGTAGGGATGTGTTCAGGTGATGCTGGGGCTTTTGTTGAAGATCTCCAGGGAGTTTAGATGGTGAGGGAGATTTTCTAAAGTCTCTTGAAGGAAGATTTCATAGGGGATGGGACAAGGCAGCAGAGGTGAGTATCTCTAAACTCTTTTCTGGCATCCTAGGCTCAGTTATGGTCAGGATTTCTTGGCCGGCCCAGGGGTTGCCTGGGCTCTTTTCCTCTGTCGCCTGCACTCTCTGTGGCTCTCAACCCAGATGGTGGCCAGGTGGCTGTTGGGTACCGAGAGGATGGCATTAAGATCTACAACATTTCTTCAGGTATCAGAGGGGGAATGGACGGGTTGGCACCCTTGGAAAGAAGGTACCTGCTACCTCACTTCTTTTTCCAAATGTCTGTGTACACTTTCATTTTTCTAGGCTCCCAGGAGACTCAACGTCAAGTGCTAAATGTGGCAGTGTCCGCACTAGTCTGGCTCAGTCCCAGCGTTTTGGTGAGTGGTGCAGAAGATGGATCCTTGCGTGGCTGGATGATCAAAGGACGCTCTCTCTATTCCCTGTGGCTGTTGTCCCGACACCAGAAGCCTGTGCTTGGACTGGCTACTTCCCAGGAACTCTTGGCTTCTGCCTCCGGTATGGCTGAGCAGTGTTACCGAATCATTTCTTTGAAATATGCTGATGTCACCCTTCAATTTATAACTAGTTGCACATGCTCATCAAAACCCATGCGAGTACAGTTCTTATTTACAGCCTTTAAAATGCTTTTGAATGTGTTCATCTTACATAGTTACTCTAGACTGTTTCTAGAGAGAGTAGAGAAGAGGAGGAGAGGGAGTGCAGAATTGCCTCGGTCCTCTGGAAACAAGAGATGTTATCCTCACAGATGGTGAGGTGAAAGCATCATTGAGGCCTTGAGAATCGTAGCTTCTGTAGCAGCTGCTCTGAGAAGTGTGGCGGGAAATGAAGATACAAGGAGCCACCTTCCTGACCCCTGCTAAGCAGGAGCTGGGGTGCAGGGCATTCCCATGCTGTGTGCTTATTTAGTGTCTTGCCGGGGGCCTGTGCACATTCTGGTGATGCACCATCTCACTTCCTTAGAGCTGTGTCCCTGGGTGCTGTGCTCTGCTCCCGTGGCTCCCTTTGGCCTCCTAGGCCAGTCTCGCTTTGGTTTTCAGGAAGCGCTTCCCTTTCCATTTCCAATGCAGAGGATTTCACAGTGCGACTATGGTCCAGGCAGCTGCTGACACAGCCACATGAGGCAGAAGACTTTCCCTGTTGTGCTGAACTCCGGGGACATGAGGGCCCGGTGTGTTGCTGTAACTTCAGCCCTGATGGAAGCATTTTGGCCACTGCGGGCAGGGATCGGGTGAGCTGCAGAAGGATGAAACCCTGGGGTCCCACAGTCCATTTTCTATTGCTTTCTTCTCCTTTTTGATCTGCCAGCTCTGCAGGTGGGTCTATCTGCATGCCTTGCAATTTTTCTCCTCTTTAAAACTTGCCGCTTGAAACCAGGTGTGGTGCCACCGACCTTGACCTCAGTACTTAGAAGGTGAAGGCAGGAGGGTCAGGAGTTCATTGATCCATTAGTCCAGGGCCAGCTTAGGACACAGCTTAGGAGACTTTGTCCAAAACAAAACTAGCACACTATCTGAAATGGCTTCGGCATTGCCATGGTCTGTGCCCTGATGGATCCCTGTCATTGCCTACCCAGAATCTCCTCTGCTGGGATGTGAAGACAGCCCAAGCCCCTCTTCTGATTCACTCCCTCACTTCCTGTCACCGTGACTGGATCACTGGCTGTGCGTGGACCAAAGATAACCTACTGGTGAGTGGAGGGAAGGGGAAGAATACACAGGGCCCAGGAACCTGGAGGAAAGCAATCTCCACCTCAGACTTTTTCTAGCATCTTGTTAATTATAGTCTTGCTGACATCTTCTGGGTACATAGTATATGCTAGGTTTGACACGAGCTCAGTTTTACTTATTACCATGATTAATCTTTACAGTACCTTGGAAAGTAGTCACCACCATTATGTCTTTCTCACAGATAAGAAAATTGACCCCAGAAAAGCATTTTCAAGATCATGCAGTGATAAAGCTGAGCTAACAAGAATTCTTATTTGCTTTAACTCTTTACACTTTTATGTGCATGTGTGTATATGTGTAGTTGGATGTGCCATTGTGGTACATGAAGGTCAAAAGATAACTTGCAGTAGGTAGTGCTCTTTTCACATCTGGATCTAGGAAATGAATTTAGATTGCCAGGCTTGGTGACAAGCATCTTTATCCACTGAGTCATTCAACCATCCCTGAGCCAGTAAGCATTCTGATAGAAAAACCCTTCTGACTTTTTGGTGTTGGATATCGAATCTAAGGTACTAGCCACATTCCTCTAGCCTATGCCTTTTTTATTTAAGGTTTAAATTTTTTAAATTATGTTTTTAATATGTATGTGTGTGGGCTTGTGCATATGAGTGCCATGCCCATGGAGGCCAGAAAGGGATGTGGATCACTGAATCCAGAGTTACAGGTCATTGTGAGCTGCCTGATGCCAGTGCTTAGGAGCGAATTTCTGTCTTCTAGAACAGAGAAATTTTGTAGTTGGAGCCATCTCCAGCCCCAAAGCCCATGTTCCTAACAAGAACACAGTATGGTCTCTCCAGCTTTGGAATGCCTGAGAGTGAAAGATTTGTAAATCTCAGAGTATTTTCTCAGGGTTTGTAAAATATATGGAGTGTTCTTATGTTGTTTTATTTTTTTAAAATATATGCAATTTATTTTATGTTCATTGTTGTTTTGCCTGCATGTATGTCTGTGTGAGGGGGGCAGAAGCCCTGGAACTGGAGTTGCAGATAGATGTGAGCTGCCATGTGATTGCTGAGACTTGAACCTGGGTCTTCTGGAAGAGCAGATCATGCTTTTAACCACTGAGCCATTTCTCCAGCCCCTCTTATGTTGTTTCTTTAAAAAGGAGAGATAAGGAAGGATCCCTGCATGGTGCTGCACTCCTTTAATCCGAGCATAGTGAGTTCCAGGCCAGCTAGAGCTACATAGTAAGACCCTGTCTCAAAGCCACACAAAGAAAATGCTAGAGGAATGCTGATGATCTTGCTCCTTTCCCTTTTGGCTGTAGGTCTCCTGCTCTAATGATGGCTCTGTGGGACTCTGGGATCCAGAGTCAGGACAGCAACTTGGTCAGTTCCTGGGCCACCAGAGTGCTGTGAGCTCTGTGGTTGCTGTGGTAAGGCAACGGACTTCACCAGCATTCTTTGGGAAGGTCAGGAGAATCTGGGAGACTGGATGTATTAGGTATCTAGTTTCAAAGGCAAATAGTAAAAATGTGATGCTTAGGACTGTATTACAGTGTTGAGTTTGATGGGTGATATGATGGCACATAAAAATGAGTTCTCTAGTATTGTGAATTTCTGGCAAGATGGCAGTCCCAAACAACTCAGCTCCAGAGTCCTGAGTTCCTCATCTTTTCCCTGATGTTTACCTTCCCCTCTCTGGAGGGAGTTAGGGTCTTGGCCATGTGTTTTCTACATCCTTGGTGTCTTAATCAGGAACTCAATAAAAGCACACACAGAATGGACTGGAGAGATGGCTCAGCAGCTAAGAGCACTTCCTAAAGACCTGAGTTCAATCCCCAGCACCCATGTCAGGCAGTTCACAGCTGCCAGAATCCCCAGCTCCATGGAGATCTAAAACCTTGGGCACCTCCATCCATGTGCACATGCCTACACACACACATGTACACACACACACACACACACACACACACATGTGCACACATATGTGTACACACAAATGCACACTTAAAATTTAAAAAAGAATTTTAAAGCACACACAGATTGTGAGAACAGAGAGATAATTTTATTCAAAGCAAAACAATAGTATAGGACCAATAGCCTGTCAATAAGGACAGCTGGTGACATAAGTGAAAGAATACTCAAGGGTCCCAGATATTGGTTAGTGCTTCTTGGATGAGGTCTGAAGGAAGGAGGAGTTTGGTTACTAGGGGTTCCTAGGGATGTAGGGTATAGTTTGTGTGGTTCTCTATTTCTATTGACAGACTTGGATTAAATAAACTTTTTGCCCTCTGTACATGTGTATTACCACAGTGTTTCTATTTTTAATTATATGTATACCAAATAGGGACATAGTTTGATTTATTTCACATGCATCCAAAACCGGTTCAGGCCAGATCCCTCATACCCAGAGGGAAAAGAGGATATAATTGTATGGAAATCTGTCTATGTTTGCTGCATGTTAGGAGGAAGAGAAATTTATTCCATTGTTCAAAGGTAGGGGTGTGTGCAGTTCTGTGCAGGTGGGAGACTTAGGTTGCTGATGAGGTATTAGTTGTGTTGTTTGGAGAGCGGGGTATGCATAGCTCATGCAGGTCAGGGTCTCAGGCTGCCAGATGAACTATTACAATTGTGTGCATACTCCAAACAAGTGCAGTCCAAGAAGCTTTGCTTGCCTGCCTCATTTCCCACATCCTACTCACTGTGACTGTCCTCTGACACTGTGATCTGGGAACAGGAGGAGCATATAGTATCTGTGAGCCGGGACGGGACTTTGAAAGTGTGGGACCAGCAGGGAGTGGAGCTGACCAGCATCCCTGCTCACACAGGACCCATCAGCCAGTGTGCAGCTGTCCTGGAGTCCCGCCCAGGTATTGAACCATCAGCCCTTCCCCTTTGTTGCTACTGTTTTTGTTTCCTTCTCTTCTTCTTTTTCAGTACTAGAGAATAAACCTAGGGCCCAGTGCTTGCTAGCTACCGCTCTATTACAAGTCTTTGCATCTGGTCCTGACCATTCTTTCTGAGTTGGTTTCCCTGTCTTTTCAGCTGGACAGCCTGGATCAGAGCTTCTGGCAGTGACGGTTGGACTGGATGGAGCCACAAAGTTGTGGCATCCCCTCTTGGTGAGCTCTCTGCAAGAACTTGGGTCGGGAATGGATAGAAAAGGCATGAAGGACAACCTCTGCAACCCCCTTTTTCCTAGGTGTGCCAAATACGCACCCTCCAGGGACACAGTGGTCCAGTCACTGCTGCTGCTGCATCCGAGGCCTCAGGCCACCTGCTGACCTCAGATAACAGCTCTGTACAGCTCTGGCAAATACCTAAGGAAGCAGGTGAGTGATGGGGGGAGGAGGTAGCATGAAAGAAGACTGGAACAAAGAATGCCAAGGGTAACCTTATACCTCAATCCCTTCCAGTAGCCAAGATGTTTTCTTTCTTTCTGAGACAAGGTCTCACTTTGTAGTCTTTAGACCAGGCTGGTTTTAGACTCACAGATGTCCACCTGCCTCTGTATCCCCAGTGCTAGGATGAAAGGCGCCCACCACTATTCTTCTCTCTGTATCAGAGCTCTTAATGTATACCCTCCTCTCTTCACCAGATGATGCAAACAAACCTAGAAGTGCTGTGGTCATCACTGCTGTGGCATGGGCACCAGATGGTTCTCTGGCAGTGTCTGCAAATGAAGCTGGGGAGCTAATACTATGGCAGGAAGCCAAAGCTGTGGCTACAGCACAGGTGACTAAGTCTGTGTGAATTCTGTCCATTAGTGGAACTTCCTTGGGTTAGAGTTTTTCTTGCATGTCCGGGAGGAGGAAGGTTTATGTTTTTTTCCTCAAAAGTACTAACTGAACTTGCTTCACACACAGGCTCCAGGCCGTGTCAGTGACGTGATCTGGTACTCGGCACATTCGTTCTTTGTTCTTAGTGCCAATGAAAATGTCAGCGAGTGGCAAGTGGAACTGTTGGAAGGGTCAACGTCCAGAAATCCCAGGTGAAACAAGGCAGCTGCTGATGGGAATGTCGAGCTACACACACCTAGGGTTTTGTTATGATCTGTCTATGCTTCTGGGTGAGGCTGACAGGATGTCAGCTGCCTCTGGCTTTATCTGTTGTTTTCAGATTACCTTTATTGATCTTTGTGTGTCCTTGTGACAGGAAACTGGATATGTGGGGGCAGCTAAGACATTTTGCTTTATACTCTTTTATTTGTGAGTAGTACCTGTGGAATTGAGGAGTCTGAGGAAGGTTAGCTAAGGTAGTGCCTTCCTCTGTTTATGTCTTTATAGTCTTCACCTGTGTGTGCAGAGGTCAGAGAACAACCTGAGGGAGCTGGCTCTCATACCATCATGTGGGTTCTGGGGAATCAAACTAAGGTCACCAGGCTCATTGGCAAGTGTCTTCACCCACTGAGCCCTCTCACCAGCCTCTGGCCTTGTCAGTTTAAAGTTTAAATGAGTAATTCTTTTGTTTCTTTGTTTGTTTGTTTGTTTGTTTCAAAACAGGGTTTCTCTGTATAACAGTTCTGGCGGTTCTAGAACTCACTTTGTAGACCAATCTGGTCTCGAACTCACAGAGATCCACCTGCCTCTGACTCCCAAGTGCTGGGATTAAAGGTGTGCACCACCACTGCCCAGCTAAATGAGTAATTCTTAAATGCCTACTTGGTGTTAAGTTCTAGACCAGAGAGTGTGGTACACATGAATTTTATTTGTTTGTTTGTTTATTTATTTTGGGTTTTCAAGACAGGGTTTCTCTGTGTAGCTTTGGAGCCTATCCTGGCACTCGCTTTGGAGACCAGGCTGGCCTCAAACTCACAGAGATCTGCCTGCCTCTGCCTCCCGAGTGTTGGGATTAGTTTACTTTTGAGGCAGAGTTTTGTTACATTGCTCAGGTTGGCAATTCAGGGTCTTTCCCACTGAGTCTCCTGAGTGGCTGGAATTAGAGGTGTGTGGCACCAAACCCAGCTGAATTTTTTTTTTTTTTTTTTTAGTTCAAGTTAGGGAACAAGCTTGTTTCACATGTAAGTCCCTTCTCCCTCTCCCTCCCCTCACCCCATCCCTCCTCCCCCACCCCCAACCTACCCCCACCCCATCCACCCACCACTCCCCAGGCAGGGTAGGGCCCTCAACAGGGGCTCTGCAGTGTCCTCCAAATCTTCCTGTACTGGGCCTGGGCCCTTCCCCATGTTTTCCAGGGCCAGAGTGTAACCCTTCACGTGGGATGGGCTCTCAAAGTCCCTTCTTGCACCAGGGAAAAATACTAATCCACTACCAGAGGCTCCCTGGAGTGCAGAGGCCTCCTTATTGACATCCATGTTCAGGGGTCTGTATCAGTCTTGTATTGGCCTCCCAGACAGCATCTGGGGTCGATGTGCTCTCCCTTGTTCAGGCCAACTGTTCCTGGCCCAGCTGAATTTTTAAAAGGCCTCCAGTAGCTCATGGGTCTGCAAAACTTGAGAAATGGTAGCAAAGAGGTGGTCTTTTTTTTTTTTTTTTTTTTTTTTTGAGACAGGGTTTCTCTGTGTAGCTTTGGAGCCTGTCCTGGCACTCACTCTGGCGACCAGGCTGGCCTTGGACTCACAGAGATCCACCTGCCTCTGCCTCCGAAGTGCTGGGATTAAAGGCATGAGCCACCAACGCCCGGCAAGAGATGGTCTTTAAAATTAGACATAAAAAATGAAGAATTTTCTGGGCTAGTAAAAGAAGGGAATGGTGTTCCAGAAAAGCAAATAGTGTTAACTCAACCCAGAAAAGTCAATAGTGTTAAAATTTATGCATGGGAATTTTCAGAGTATTCTGGGGTTTTGTTGTTGGTGGTGGTGGTGGTGGTGGTAGTGTGTGGTGCTGAGGTGTGCTTGTTCAGGCTACTCATATGGAGGTCAGAGACAATTCTTGGAATCAATTCTTTCCTACACCTTGTGCCTACCTGCTGAGCTGTCTTTCTGGCCCTACTTGAAGTATAGGGCCAGAATTCCAGGTATAGCCGAGACCTTGGGTTCCTAAAGGGGCTGCGGATGGCCAAGAAGAAGTTAGGTAGTGGTGGGGCATTCCTTTAATTCCAGCATTCAGGAGTAGAGGCAGGTAGATCTCTTTGAGTTCAAGGCCACCCTGGTGAACATAGAGAGTTTCAGGCCAAAGAGCAAGGTTAGTATATTTAGAGACCTGCCCAGAACTGTGGACTTGGATGGATTAAGTCTTTGTTTCCATTTTTGGCTGGTGTGCTGTTTACGTGCTGAGTTTTATGGCCTGAATGGTACTTCCATCATGGAGTCAGTTGGGCTGAGGTTTGGAGACATACTAAGGTCGGGGGCCCTGTTACAGGAGGAAGTATCCACAGGGCTTATTGATGGAAACAAACAGCAGCAGTGTTAGAGAACCCTCTTTTGAGCAAGTAAGGGAGAGTGATGGTGCATGTTGAGAGACAGGCGCTGGGACTGTAGCTCAGTGCTAGGGTGCTTGTCTGAGTCATGCCACAGGCTCCGGCCACATCCCCGGGACAGCAACAGCAAACAAGCATGCCACAGATGGTTAGGAGCAGGAGTCACTGGGTTTTACACTTCATTCATGAGAAGTGTGTGGGAAGCACTGCGAGAAGTTAGCTAAAGAAGTATTCTTTCCTGCTTGTGTGTGTCTCTTGAGCTACAGTCTTCACATGAAGCGAGTTCTGCCAGAAGACTTGGGAGTCTTGACAGGTCTGGATCTGGCCCCTGATGGCCAGTCTCTCATCATAATGAAAGAGAACGTGGAATTACTACAGATGAAGCCTGGGTGTACTCCATCTGTGATCTGGTAAGATACAAAATGCAAAACTTCTTGAGCTGAAATGAAAAGTGGTTTCGTGGTTACCTGGAGACCAAGTCAAACATGGTCTTAAAGAGATGCAATCTTGGACTCAGTCTTTCACTTTCTTATAAAACAGCCGGAGGTTCGGATCACATTCTTCCATACTGTGCACCAGCAAGGAGCACGGCATATTCTACCTGCAGCAGGGGGTCTCTGCATTTCTTTCTTTCTTGGTGAGTCCTGTTTGGATGTCTAGATTCTACACTCTAGAACCAATGCATTGGAAACCATCATGGAGGAGAGAGGGAAGGGAAAAGCAGTGGCTCCAGTCCCCTCATCTCCCTTTCCCTGGAGTGACTCTATTTTCAATCATTGGATGCTGAGTTTCCGTGTAAGATTTCATTGTGCAAACAAAGGTTGTAGAATTTTAAAAATCAGGGATCTAGGAGGGTTTTTTGTTGTTGTTATTTTGTTTTTTCCTTTCCTTTTCCTTCCCCTTCCTCCCTTTCTCCCCTTCTTCCCCATCTCCCCTTCTTCCTCTTCTTCTCTCTCTCCTCCCTTCCTCTCCCCTCCTCAAGCCTTATCCTTTTTTTTCATTTTGATATAGGGCCTCACATGACTGACCCAGAGCTCACAGGCATCTGCTTGCCTTTGTCTCCTTGAATGCTGGGGAGGTCTCTGCCACCATGCCAGTTCTTTTTCATCTTTTTTAATTTTTGTTTTATGTGTGTGTGTGTGTGTGTGTGTGTGTGTGTGTCTGTCTGTCTGTCTGTCTGTCTGTCTGTCTGTCTGTCTGTCCATGTGGGCACTTGTGTGCCATAGTATGCATGTGGAAGTCAGAAAGCAACTTGGTGGATTGGTTCTTCATACATGTGGGTTCTAGAGACCAAACTCAGGTTGTGAGGCTTGGTGGCAATTGCTCCTACCTGTTAAGTCATCTCCTTCCCTTCCTCCCTCCCTCTCTCCCTCTCTCCCTCCCTACCTCCCTCTCTCCTTCCCTCCCTCATTTCTTTCATTCTTTTTGGGTTTTTTGATACAGGCTTTCTCTGTGTAGCCCTAGGCTGTCTTGGGACTCACTCCATAGAGCAGGCTTCCTAGAACTCTGGCTCTGTAGGGCTGAGATTAAAGGTGTGTGCCACCATGCCTAGCCTGTCCCCTAGTTTTCTTATTGCTGACTCTGTCAGTATTAGCATTTGAAGGCAAGGGCTGCACTGTGTCTCTGTCATGATGCAGTTACCTCATAGGTGTTTTACACTTAACCAATTTGGGTATGTCAAAGCTATATTTCATTCCCCAAATTCCTGAGGTCCCTTGTTTCTGGAAAGTTTATGAAATCCTAACCTGTTACCTACTAAAGTAACCTACAAAGCCTGTTTAGGAAACAGTGATTCTGTTCCCAAACATGAACCTAAGTGAAAGAAGTGTACATAGTCCCCAAATGCCAGGCACAGGCACGTCTATGTCATCCTAATTCACCATGGCCAAACCAATGTAAGCGCCTGGACACAGAAAGAAGACAGGTGACTTGCAGTATAGAACTGTGTGGCAGAAAAAGGAGAGCACGACACTGAGTATTGGCAGATGGGAAATACAGACATGTTGTCTGCCGAAGGAGGCTAGACACAAATGTGTCCACATTGCAGAGACCTCACTCAAGTGGAGGAGGACATCATGACACTAAAACCTGCTGCCAGGTCTGGGGCTCTTCTACCACTGGGGATGGGCGTGATACCAGCATCAAGAGGGTAGAGCTGTTCTACATCTTCTCCTGGGGGCCTGCGTGGGTAGATTCTTACATGCGTCCATTCCATGCATGGACTGTACTGTAGATTTTTTTTTTAATGTCCTGAGCACCTTGAAGAAGAACACCGTGGCTTTGTTAGTGGAGTTGTATCATGTAGACAGACAAGTTACCTAATCACCTATCCTTTCACAGGAGCAGAAGGAGTCAGGAGAGTTTGATGAGAACCTGGACTTCATTCTGGACATAAAGAATCCTAATGGGTCCCCAGTAGCAATCACTCAGGCCAAACCTGAGTCTGGTTAGTGGGCGTGAAAAGAGCAGAGGAGCTCTGGGGTGACTTAGGGTGGCTGGTGGGTCCTAGAGGCCTGAGACCTGGCTCTCTAACTTCACTCTTAAAATGGCAGAGTCAGCATTTCTGTGTGCCACCTCTGACGGAATGCTGTGGAGCTTGGCTGAGTGTACCCAGGAAGGAGAATGGATTGTAGACAACATTTGGCAGAAAAAAGCAAAGCCACCTAAAACTCAGTCTCCAGAGACAGATCCATCTGTGCACTCTGATTCAGATTCCTGCATGGAGAGCTGGTCAGGGCCTAGACATTTAAAGGCACAGCAGGGAAAAAAGGTAAGCGTGTGGGAAGGGCAGTGGAGAGAGGGAGGAATTTCTAAGCCTGACACAGCAGCCTTTGCTGCTTCCTCAGTTGAAAGGTCTCCCAGAGAACTCACGTTGTTCCTCTCCTCTCAGATTCACTTGGGCTCAGTCACAGCCCTCCATGTGCTTCCTGGATTGCTGGTGACTGCTTCGAAGGATAGAGATGTTAAGCTGTGGGAGAGACCCAGTATGCAGCTGGTAAGTATGTATGTGTGTGTCTGTGTGCCTGCGTGCGCATGCACACACACTCACACACTTGAACATGCATGCATGCAAGCTGGGAAAGGGCTATTGCCAGAAAACGTTTAGGATAAGGAGGGGCAAAGGATGAAAGTTGTTTTCTTCAATCTCTCTTGCAGTGGCCTTGTATCTGAGGTGTTTATTTGAGATAAGTTGATAAGGAGACCCTAAGCCTGTAGCTTCACCTCCCTCCCCCATTTCTGTTCCTGTTTTAGTTGGGTTTGTTCCGATGTGATGGACCAGTGAGCTGCGTGGAACCTTGGCTGGGGCCCGACTCTACCTTGAAGCTTGCCGTGGGAGACACCCAAGGAAACTTGTATTTTCTATCTTGGGAATGAAAATGCAGTACTCAGGACAAAGATGATGTCGCTTGTCCTAGATAATGCAAACCAAATAAAGTGTTGGAAGATCTTAAGTATAACCCTGATTGTGTTCTGAAGTGGATTTACATCAACAGGGAGGGACCTGGGTGTTCTTTTCTAATTTAGCATTCATTTCTATTAGAACTGCAAGAAAATGAACCACATCTTTAATAGGTAGGTTAGACTCCTGTGTCCCTTCCTCCCTACGATATAAAGTCTCCCTCCTGTAAGGAGGTAAGATGAGAGTATTGTTGAGCAGTACTTAGTTTGAATAGGCCCTAGTGACCTTGTTTGGTCGTGAAAGGAAACAAGAAAAAGTAAGTTAAAGTCAATAGAATTGTGAGCATTTAGGAAATGGATAGACCCTGGGTAGTTCTGGCTCCTCTCACAGACACAGCCCTCTTCCCAGAACCAGCTGGCCAGAAAGAGAAACCAAGGCACTGAGTGTAGAATGAGGCTTTTGACTTTGCATTGACTTACAAGCATTTATTCATAGACTAATTGGCATTCTTGGAAGAAACCACAAATATATTTTTCCCTCAAATTGAAGTTCATGGAGCTGGAGAGATGACCCCGTGGTTAAGGGCACTGGCCACTCTAACAGAGGATGTGGCTTCTAAGTGCCTATTTGGTAGCTCACAACTGGGTGTAACTCCAGTTCCAGGAAATCCATCGCCCTCTTCTGGCCTCCATAGGCAATGCATGCATGTGGTGCACAGACAGACATGCAATCAACATACTCATACACAGAAAATAAAAAAAGTTTATTTTCTAAAAGTGTTCTAAAAAAAAAAAAGCCAGGCAGTGGTTGTGTGCACCTTTAATCCTAGCACTTGGAGGCAGAGGCAGGCGAATCTCTGCGAGTTCAAGGCCAGCCTGGTCTACAGGGAGAGTCCTAGGACAACCAGGGTTACACAGAGAAACCCTGTCTCGAAACACAAAAGAAGAACAAAACAACAGTGACGTTCATAAAGCTTACAGCATGTTGACAAGTGGAATAATCATGTCCATGGATTTTCATTGACTCTGACCTATGAACTTCTAGCCTTGAACTCACAGCGATCTGCCTGACTCCTCTTTCACCTCCTCAGTGCTGGAACTAAAGGTGTGAGTTACCATGTCCAGCTCTGTAAAAGTTACTGAGAAGTGTAATGATATATGACTGTAGTCTGTACTTAGACCGAGGAAGGAGGATTATTGTGAATTTGAGGTCATCCTGGCCAACATAGTGAGCTCTGAGACTGCAAGGCATACAGAGTGAGATCCTGTCTCAAAAATGAAGGGGCCAGTGAGGTGACTCAGTAGGTAAGAGCACCTGCTACCAACCTGAGTTTGATCTTCAGAACACACAGTAGGAGGAGAACCAACTCCTGCAAAATGCCGTGTGATCTCTGCGTGCACACCATAGTATGTCTACATGTGTGTGTCTCCCTGTCCCCATAAGTAAATAAATAGACAAAGTGGGAAATAATGGGAAAAAAAAACCTTCTCTGAACCTCATTGTTTTTCTAAAATGTTATCTTACAGAAGAACAAAGAAAGAAATCTGCTTCCCTCATAGAGCTCTGTGTTTCATGTGCCAAGTGATTGTTAGCACTAAGATTTTTCACCTGGTAATAACATACACAGTCCCCATTCATTATTTCATAATTACAATGTGAATATTACACAATTCCCTCTCACTACTCCATAAATGTTAGCAAAGAAGTTATGCGAATGTTGAAGAGGGTGGGATATTAAATCGTTTACTTTTTGAGACACTAGAAAGACCAGACTGGCCTCCAACTCAGAGATACGCTTGCCCCTGCCTCCTGAGTGCTGGCATTAAAGGTGTGAACCACCATGCCTGGCTAGATTTATTTCTTGTATTTGAAAGGAGAATCAGAAACAAAAATGGACTAATAGATATATCCCCAAAGAACTTAACTGTTGGTAATTTTCAGTAGTGTGGCTTATATGTATATGTTTTCTGGTTTTCTGAGACAGGGTCTTGAACTCCTATGTAGCTGAGAATGACCCTGATCTCATGATCCTCTTGCCTCCATCCTATCAGATTCTGAGAGCATAGGTATATTTGTTCTTTCATGATGTTGATGTTTACTCAGGACTGCATGCAAGCTGGATAAGTACTTCATCATTAAGCCACACCCCTACCTACCTTTGTTTTTCCTTCAAATCATTTTAAAAAATTTTAGATTTATTTATTTTATGTGTATGAATGTTGTGGGTGCATTCCTATATATATGTGTGTGCCCACAAGGGTTAGAAGGCAGATTTGAGTTCCATGGAACTGGTTATGAGCTACCATGTAGGTGCTGGGAACCGAATCTAGGTCCTCTGTAAGAGCAACAAGTGCCCTTAATTGCTGATCCATTCCTCACCGCCCTTTCTTCAAATTGCTGAGGATTTACAAAACAGTTGCAAGAATGGTAAAGGTTGTTCCTGGGCGTCCTTCTTCTGCTTCCTCTAACGCTGACATCTCAGTAACATTTCTACAATGTTATTAACAAAGATATAGATACTGGATTTTGCCAGTTTGAGACCCCACATTACATTTATCCATGTCTCCTCCAATTATGAGTTTTTTAGTCTTTTTATAAACTTGCTACTTTTGAAGAGTGTTGGCTCAGAGTTTTATAGGATGTGCCTTTATTTGGCTTTGTCTGTTCTTGTCTCATGAGTAGACTTTCGAATGTAGATTTTAGAGGGGTGGATGTGTGCTTTTCCTCGAATCCTTTCAGAGGGCAGAAGATGCCAAAATGACCTGTTACTAGTGATATCACCCTTCATTTAAACATTGTTTTGTTTTGTTTTGAGACAAGGTGTCAGCATGTAGTATTGGCTGCCTGGAACTTGAAAGTGTGTTGTCAATCTTCCCTCTGCCTCTCAGGTGCTGGTATCACAGGCATACACCACTGCACCACCAACCCTGCTGAAAGTTTTATTTTGATAACACAGCTGTGCCAGGTGGTTAGGCCTGTAATTCTAGCTTCTCTGTTAGGCTGAAGCAGGAGATGGTTCAGAGGTAACCTGAGCTACAGAATTAAGTTTGAATCTAACCTGGCCAACTCACTGAGACCCTGATTCACATAACTTAGTGTTACAGCACTCGCCTATCATGTAGGAGGCCTTGGATTCAGATCTCATTACCACACATGTTCATAAAGAGACCAACTTATTTGTTTGCTTGTGCTGTTGCTGATGTAGTCTAAGAAATTGTGATTTAATCCACAAAGATTCCCTTTATGTTTTGAGTTTCATGCCTTTATAGTCAGGTTGTGGTTCATTTTTAGTTTTGCATATACTATGAGGAAGCCTACAGACTCGTTGCTTTACATGAGACATCCGATGCTTTAGTACCATTTACTTTTCTGAAGATTTAATTTGAGGCCTGGAGAAAAGGCTCAGCAGTTAAGAGAGCTACCTGCTCTTCCAGAGGACCCAAGTTTGGTTCCCAGCACCCACATCAGGTGGCTCACAGTTGTTTGTAACTCCAGCTTCAGGGGATCAAACACCCTCTTTACATGGTACACACAGAGACACATTAAATAAAAGATAAGAAACTGCCTTTAATCCCAGCACTTGGGAGGCAGAGGCAGGCAGGTACCAAGCCTACACAGTGAGACCCTATCTAAAGACTGGGAATGGGGCAATTAATACCACTTACTGCTTTTGCAGAAATTCAGTTCCCAGCACCCATGTTCAAGAGGTTCACAGCTGCCTGTAGCTCTCACTTCAGGGGATCCCAACATCTTCTTTTGCCCACTAAGAACACATGTGTTGCATATGTATATGAATGAAATCAAATATTTTAAAATAAATATTTTTATAAATTTAAAACTAATACTTTTAAATTATATGTACTTGTGGAGAGAAGGGTGGATGTGAATGCATATACCCAAGGCCAGATGTGTCCAGTCTGAAGCCAGACCTGACCAGGGTGCTGGAAAGTGAAGTTGGTCCCCTGGAAAAGCAGCACTACACATTTCTAAGTGCTGAGCCATGTCTCCAGCCTTCAACTCCATCTGTTGAAAACATTGTCTTTGCCTCCTCTGAATGGTCTTGACATCTTGAGTTATTTTTCACATCGGGCTCATTGGCAGGGCAGGCATGGCGGCAAGGACAGGGGGTGGCTGGTCACATCACGATGGCACTCAGGAAGCAGAAACAGACCAGTGCTGGTGCCCCACTCACTGTTTTCATTAAGTCCTGGACCCCAGCCTGTCTACGATGGTGCTGCCCACATTCCGGGCAGGTGCTCCTACTCCAGTTAACCTCCGTAGAAATGTACCCCCTGGAACACCCAGTTTTGTTCCTGCAGGATTCTAAGTGTCACCGAGTTTGAACATCAAGGTTAACCATCACGACACACTTGTTTAGAGCCAGTGTGCCATATATGCATGGATTTTCTTCTGGCGTCCCAGTTCTATCCCTTAACTGTATCTGCCTTATGCTAACACCACACCATTTTCATACTGCAGCTTTGGAATGAGTTTGAAAATCAGGAAGCGTGCAGGTTTCATCTTTGCTCATTTTCAACACTGTTTGGTTATGTAGGATAGATAATTTTACAATTCCACATAAATTATAGGGTTTTCTTGTTCATTCTTCAAAGGGGTTGCTAGTAGTAAATCTAAAAATCCATGAACACAGAACGTCTTTCCATTCCCTTAGGATCTTCCACCTGTGTTTAAAATTTACACTTAATGTGTTAAGTTTACTAACTTTTTTCTGAGTTGGAATTGAAAGCCTTGTGCATGTTAGCAGGTGTTCTACTACTGAACTATACCAGGGCCTCCATCGATTGTTTTCTTTTCTTTTTCTTTTTCTTTTTCTTTTCTTTTTTTTTTTTTTTTTTTTTTTAAGACAGGGTTTCTCTGTGTAGCTTTGGAGCCTATCCTGGCACTTGCTCTGGAGACCAGGCTGGCCTCGAACTCACAGAGGTCCTCCTGCCTCTGCCTGGAGTGCTGGGATTAAAGGCATGCGCCATCAACGTCCAGCGCAAATTGTTTTCTTAATTTGTGACTATTCACAAATTAATTTGCAGATTATTCATTCCTCATGTTTAGAAAGCCTTGCTGATTTCAGCTATAAAAAATTTGGTTGCAAATCTTTTGCCTCTGCCTCCCAAGTGCTGGGATTATGGGCATGTGCTCCTACACCTGGCTTCTTCAATTATTTCTCTACATGAGATCATGTATAGTCCTGTCTCATAGAGTCCAGGCTGGTCTGGAACTCACTATGTAGCCAAGGCTAGCCTTGAAATGGTCTCCTGCCTCTATCTGCCAAGTGCAGGATTATAGATATTCAAGTTTAATTTGCTTTTTTAAAAACTATGTAAGGAGCTTATCATATCAGCTATCTCTAAATAGTTATATAAGATGAATTAAGTCAGTACAGTCACTCACAATGATAAATCTGTTGTATGACCATATATTTACATTTGAAATAATTATAAAAATAGGTGAGGGGGCTGGGGACATGGCTCAGTGGTTAAGAGCACTGACTGTTCTTCCAGAGGTCCTGAGTTCAATTCCTGGCAACCACATGGTGGCTCACAACCACCTTGAATGAGATCTGGTGCCCTCTGCTGGCATGCAGGCAGAAGACTGTATGCATAATAAATAAATAAAATCTTTGAAAAAAAATAGGTGAAATTTCATGAGAATGTTTCTTTTTATTATACCTTGGGAAGTCCTGCTCATGTCAGTAGTCTGTACCCACCACTACCTCAGATGCATGGGGAGTCACATTGTCTACAGTTTTGGTCAGACAGACTGGGAAGCCCAAGGGTCATCTGCATTAGTCAGTAAGCAAGGCCAAGCATGTCATTCTCTTTGATGACGTCTAACTTCTTGTATATGTGACCCTCAAAGCTGAGGTAGCAGAGCAAGTCCAAGTTCCTTCACAGGTTTTAAAGTGAATTGCTATCTTCTGAACAGCTCAGGCAGACAAGCTCAGTAGCCAGTGTCAGGCTGGGCCACAGAGGACTTGGGAGACATAGGCTGAGCTCAGAGGCCAGTGGCACACCTGTGTCCTTAGGACTAGCTACCATGGCTTGTATCTCCAGGAAAATACTGAATGTAAGTGGTGGAATGGACTTCCTGATTTGACTTGTCTTTAGATTCTTAGGTTCCCTCCCCCACTTCTGTTTTTAGACAAGGTCTCAGGTAGCTCAGAACTTGCTTTGTAGACAACTTTAATTTCTGATCATTCTGCTTCCACCTCCTAAGTGCACCACCGTGCCCACTTTGTGCAATCCTGGGGATAAACCCAGGGATTTATGTATGCTACTCTACAAATCAGGGTTCTCTAGAGTAACAGAACTTAAATAGAATGAATCTCTCTCTATAAAGATAAAGGGGGTTTATTAGAATGACTTGCAAGCTGTGGTCCAGCTAATCCAACAGTGGTTGCCTATGAACAGAAGGTTCAGGAATCCAGTGGTTGTTCATTCCACAAGGTTGAATATCTCAGCTGGTCTTCAGTATGCTCCAGATTCCCAAAGAAGCAGCCTCTAATGCCAATGAAGGAATGGACTTGCTAGTGAGGGTGTGAGAGCAAGCAGGCAAGAGGAAAGCTTCATTCTTTCAAGTCATTTATTACAGGATTCCAGCAAAAGGTGTGGCTAAGATTAAAGATGGGTCTTCCCACCCCCCAAAATCTGTCTTCAGAGATCTGGATTAGAAGTGGATCTTCCCACTTCAAATGATTTAATTGAGCAAAAATTCCTCACAGGTGTGCCAAGCCATTTTTGGGTGTGAGTCGATTCCAGATGTAGTCAAGGTGACAACCAAGAATACTCATCAGAGCAAGGCAAGCACTCTTCCAACTTTAGCTACATCCCCACCCAAGGAGACAAGCTTTGTGTATTTTGCTATTAGGTACAAAGTTGGCTGTGCTTCTTGTTAGTATTCAGGCATCTGTACTGGTCTGCCCTTGGGGTTCTGGCAGGATAGGCCCTCAGCTGCAGCCACTAAGAGCACCACCTGTGCACAGTCACTACTTCCCTTTTTTTAAAAAAGGACCCTGCCCACCTCCCATCTTCTTTCTCTCTCTGCTTCTGTCTGTCTCTCTGTCTCCTCTCCTCTCTACTCTTCTGCCACTCCTGTCCCCAGAGGCCACTTTCCCCTCTCCCATTTTCCCATTTCCCCAATAAAAAATCCCTCTACCCAAGCTCTGTTGCTAGTTTTTTAAATTACACTTCTCAGATTCCTTTTCAGGGTGGGGAAGTACTCTTCCATTCCTGCTGAATGTGTCATGAAATGGATGTTGCATTTTGCTCCAATGCCTTTTCTTCATGAGATGACCAGGCAAGTTTTGTCCTCCACTGGTTGATTTTCATGTTGGACCAACCTTGCATTCCTGTGACCTCAGTTAGTCATGGCATACAATCCTTTTTATGTTGATGGATTAGGCTTAGTCAACATTTTGTTGACCGTTAAAATAAATCTTAAGGGATACTGGTCTAAATTTTTATTGTAGTAATTGTTATCTGTTTTGTGTTTATGTTGTCTTTTGTTTTGTTTGTTTTTTTTTAAGATTTATTATGTATACAGTATCCTGCCTACATGTATGCATGCACACCAGAAGAGGGCACCAGATCTCATTATAGATGGTTGTGAGCTACCATGTGGTTGCTGGGAATTGTACTCAGGAGCTCTGTAAGAGCAGCCAGTGCTCTTAACCTCTGAACCATCTCTCTAGCCCCGTTTGTTTGTTTCTCCAGACAGGGTTTCTCTGTGTAACCGTTTTGGCTGTCCCGGAACTCACTCTATAGACCAGGCTGGCTTCGAACTCAGAGATCTGCCTGCCCCTCGCTCCCAAGTGTTGGTGTTAAAGATATGCGCCACCACCGCCCAGCTTATTCTTGTCTTCTAGAATGAGCTGTGAAGTATATAAAGCCTACATAAGTTTTCGCATTTTTAAAAAAAGTTATTTTTACTTATCTGTGTCTCTGTGTGGATATATGAATGTGTGTGAGGGTGCCCTTAAAGGCTAGAGCTAAGAGCTACCTGAAATGGGTTCTGGGAACCAAACTCTCGTCCTTTGGGAGAACAGTACACTCTCTTAACTACTGGGCCATTTCTGTAGCCCCTTCTTCAGTTTTATTAGTGGTATAGTGAGTAGGTAGATTTGACAAGATCCTTATCAGTGAAGCCATATATGCAAACTTGGCCATCTGTTCTAGGTCAAAAGAGTATGCAAGTTTTGGATATTTGATGATGATTAGGATATCAAATAGAATTGGGTTAATTAATATTTTGATGGGAAAAGTGAGTCTTTAGAACCTGTACTCTGTGTACAGTAACATTTAACAGACACCAGTTGGCAGAAAAAAAAAAAAAAAGAATCTAGCAGGGGAAAGCATTAGTGTCCCTCAGTGGAGAGGCTGTATTGTATACTGTGAGAGACTAGAATCCAGAGTGACCTGTCACAAGTGGTGGGATACAAAGAGCAATATATATATATATATATATATATATATATATATATATATCTTACAGTGGCTTACAGAATACAGTCTAGTAGTTTAACAATGTTTTTGGGAGAGGCCAAAAAATACAGAGGTTGTTGAGTCCATGAGCTGCATGTTTTAGACAGTTTCAATCTGGTGCTGGAGTCCTAGGGAATGTTTAGATTGCTCCTGGTCCTCAGTCTACACTGGAGTTCCAAAGAGGTAGGTTCTAACACCAGTCAAAGCCTCATTAACAGGAGAAATGAACTTGCTAGAAAGTGTAAGATCAAGCAGGCAGAAGTAAAGCTTCCTTCTTCCATGGTTTTTCCTGTGTGGGCTGTGTAGCTGGAATTTTCTTTGGGCCACCAACCAGCTCCCAAATGATAGAGACTTATAATTGTGAAAGTTTGGCCTTAAGCTTATGCTTGTCCCATTAGCTCTTCCAACTTAATTTAACCTGTTTCTATTCATCTACATTTTGCCTTGGGGCTTTTTACTTTTCTTTCATTCTGAATGTCCTGCTTTTCTGCTTCCTCCGGGTCTCTGACTGGCATCTCCTTCTGTCTCTCTGAAGCCTAGATTCCTCCTCCTACTCTCTCTGCCTGCAAGTCCCACCTATACCTTTTGTCTAGCTATCGGACATTACCTTTTTATTAGACCAATAAGGTGTCTTACAGCATGCAAGGTAAACACATGCAACACATCTTTATATAATTAAACTAATATCCCTCAAAAGGGCTGCTACCAAAAGCTGTAGCCCAGTTGTAGAGTGGCTTTTTCCATCTCAGATGATCCAATCAAGAAAATCCCTCATAAGCATGCCCAGCGGCTTGGGTTTTAGCTGATTCCAGATGTAGTTAAGCTGATTTACTAAGATCAGCCAGCACAGGGCTCTGTAACTCCAGCCCCAGGGGATCCAGCTCCCTCTGCTGGCAGCTGCACTCATGTGCACGTAACTACACAGACACTTCATACACATACACATACTTAGAAGAAAATCTAAAAAACAAGTTGAGTGTGGCTGCATGTATCTGTAACCCCAGAATTTTGGGTTCAAAGGGCTGAACTGTTGGGGCTTGCTGGCCATCAGCCTTTCTCAAGACTCAGTAAGAGCCCTTGTCTCAAGAGGACAGTGTTGGGGTGGGCTGTGGCAGTACCCACCTTTAATCCCAGTACTCCAGAGGCAGATGGATTCTGGGTTGGAGGCTATCCTGGTCTACAGAGTGAGGTCCAGGACAGCCAAAGCTATATAGAGAAATCCTGTCTTGAAAAACCAACCAACCAAACAAACAAAAAGGACAGTATGAAGAGTGCTAGAGCACACTCTGACAACCTTCCTCTGGCCTCCATGTGTGCACACATGCATGCACACCACACACAAAGAATATGTGTTTGGAAAAGTAAAACCCAAAGAAGCCAGAGGTAGATTTATACTATTTTATTAAACAAATGACCAAAAAGTTCAAAAATGTAATATTGCTGGGTTTTGTTTGAAGATTGAATCCTCTCTTGCTTATTTAATCAACATTTACCACAGCTGCAGAAAATTAAATTGAATCTTTAGAAGGTATCGCATATGGACCTGGTTGGGGCTGTAGACAATAAACTCATTGTAGTTGAGGGTATACCCCTCTGGATTGAGAATTCCTGTGTCACTTGCTGGTCCTAAGGGCACTGTACTCCCATTCCTGCCAAATGGAAGAAAATGTGTCAACATTAGTATTTGGTCCAGAATTTGAAATAGACAAGTAATTCTTTCTTTCTTTCTTTCTTTCTTTCTTTCTTTCTTTCTTTCTTTCTTCATTTCAATCCAGTTCCCTCTCCCCCCTCTCCTCCTGCTCTCCCCTCCTTCCCCCATCCCACTTCCCTAGGATGTCAACTAAGTTTGTCTCTTCACCTTGTTGAGGCAGGACCAAGGCATGCATCCCCCCACCCCCCATGTCTAGACTGAGCAAGGTATCTCTCCATAGAGAATGGGCTCCACAAAGTTAGTTTATGCACTATAGTTAGATCTTGGTCCCACTGCCAGTTGCCTCATACGATGCCCAAGCCATACCATTAGACAAATAATTCTCAACAATTTGAAAGAAGTCTTCCAGCAGCCTCAGCTCTGGGTACTTACAGGGTGATGAAGTGGTCAGGGTTGGGAGCTATCTTTCCCAGCCCCTTGGTGCTATGCTTGCCCTGAAGCAACCCTTCTGCCTTAGGATTGGCCTCCAGTAGCTCATTACACTGACCTAGAGCTACCTGTGAAGCAAAAGATCCGTGAGTGCCTATACCCAGTTCAGAGGCAGGCGATTCCAAAGCCATCCAGAACATGCCAATTTGTATTTTATTTGTTACTTTAGCAAAAGAATCTAATGCAATGGAGATCCCATTCCAGGTGTACCTCTTGAATCCAGAGTGCAATTTTCTCAGTGAACTAGAGATCATAGCCATGTTCCCTGCCTTACCTCTGATAGAAGAAGCAGTCCTGTGCTCTTTAGGGGAGACGCAAAGCAGTAATTGGCACTCTTGGAAGACATGTCAGCAAAGTAGATTCCTTTCCCAAACTGAAATACATGAACAAAAATGGAGATCAGCTGTTTAATCCATTGTAGGAGAAGGTTCTGGCATGGTGGTCCAAGGCTTTTACCCCTGGATTCAGGAGGCAGAAGCAGGCAGGTCTTGGAGTGTGAGGCCAGCCTGGTCTACACAGCAAGTTCCAAACCACCCCAGGTCACAGTGAGACCCTGTCTCAAAACAACAACAAAAACTCAGCAATGACCATGAGGTTCTGTTCCCATAAACACAACATGGTCCCTCCCCTACTGCCCTTTCCTATTTAATTTAAGAAACAACCAAATAGCCACAAATCTCTGCCCTATCTTTTAGAATTTAAAGAAGAGGGACACAGTAAGAGATGAGGTGGTTATCAGTGAGCTGTTGTAACTCTTTCAGATTAGTACCACCTAATCTGGATTGGGGGACCAAGATCATCATTGTATCTTTTTTTCCTCTGGGCTCCTTCTAGAGGTCAGTTTCTACTTACCATATATCCTGTGACGGGAGCCTCAGGTGGGGCCACTCGGAGTCCGTGGCTCAGGATTCCTACCCAGTTACTCAGTCTGGAACCATGCCAGAGTAGCATCCTAAGAAAGACCTGTTATTCCACTCCATTGTTCTCCTAAAACATCTGTCATAAATACAAAAAAACCCAAACAAAACAGCTGCCCCCGCCACCTTCCAAGCTCCTTCACTACACTTCAGGCAAGGAAATGTCTACTCAACCAGAGCTGGACTCAGACCTGTTAGGAAGGTCCTTTCTGAAGGCCTCCTTCTCCCCTTCCTTCTCTACTTCAAAAACATCCAGCAAGGTCATGGTGTAGTTATTGTGTGTAGGAGCCTGGGTAGAGTGTAGGTACTGCAAAACCACCTGTGGGAAAGAACAGCAAATGGAGACCCTGGAAGAGACTGGACTGGACAGAAGGAGGCAGGGCTTCTGCTCTAAGTTAGCAGAACTATCTGGCCCCAAATAACCTAACAGTGTGGTCAGAAAGAGTTCCACACTCCCAAGTTCCTGTAAATATAGGGATGGGAAGGATGGGTTTACTGGAGTAAGAATGGGAGAATGTGAAAATAAGTGACTATTTTTATTACTTTGAACTCATAACTTTCATGGTCCAGGGGACGCAATGCACAGTGTAGGTTTCTATAGTGTTGGTCCAGTGGGTGTTCTGGGCCTTGGTGCCCTGATTTCACCAGTTTAAGGGCAATTTCAATGTCCCTCAGTGCCTAAGAAAGAGAGATAAAGAATCAGTGTGAAGAAACACAGGTTAAGAGTGAAAACTTCCCCATGCACTCCCAGCTCACCTCTAGCAGTTGTACTTTCTCTGACAGTTCTTTCTCTGTCCGGATTATTGGAGGGATAGAGAGTCTAAGGACAGAGATACAACCACTATGAGCTATCTGGTTTGTGGCTAAAAATGACAAAAAAAAAATGTCAAAAAATAATTGGAAAACTGGTATTTATGTTCTTACTAAAAAGAAAAAAAGAAAGAAAAAAAGTTGGGCCTGGTACATACCTTTAATCTAAGAAGGGGGGAGAGGGAGAAAAGAGAGACAGAAGAAAAATTAGGACTTCCTATTTGGATGAGGAAGGCCTGTGAAAAACTTGATATTAAATACATATTCTAAGTAAGATAAAACATCTGTTTAGATTTTCATGTTCAGAACTAGAACTAAAATTCTTTTTTGGTATCCTTTTTTTCAAAATAAGCTACACTGATGTCAATAAGGCAGTCTGAATGCAATCTTGAAGGAATAAACATTTGGTCATTCAGGACTACTTTGAGGTCATGGAGTTCACAGATAGCAATGAGGAAATGGAAACAATAAAAACCAGAATGAAGAATGAACTGGGTTAGGATATAGCTCAGAATGAAAGTGTTAGGGTAACATATACAAGGCTCTAAGTTCAATCCTGAGGAACACACACATCCATGAATGTGAGCACGAGTGTCCGTGCGCGCGCGCACACACACACACACACACACACACACACACACACACACACACAGGGTGGTAATATGTTTTATTAATTTAACACCAATCATTTGGTTTCAGAAAAGTGGTATTTGTGTTTGTGTGGGTGTAGTCATCTTAAAAGAATGGAAGGAAGAGTGATTTGCAAGGTGTTTTACTTAGTGGCTAGATACAACCTTTTTTTTTTGTAGGGGTGGGGATCTGTTGTCTCTTGAGTTGGTTAATTTTCACTTGGAGTTGTGTGTTGGTGGCGCACGCCTTTAATCCTAGCACTCGGGAGGCAGAGGCAGGTGGATCTCTGTGAGTTCGAGGCCAGCCTGGTCTGCAGAGTGAATGCCAGGTTAGTCTCCAAAGCTCCTGTCTCAGAAAAACCAGAAAAAAAACAAAAAAACAAAAAAAAACCCAAAACTTTCACTTGGTCAGAAATGTGGTTCTAATAAAGTTGAGAAATTATGTCCCATATTTCTTTTATTTTTAAGGTTTTCTTGATTTGTAGTCTCTCTGCCTCCTGAGTACTGACTTCTCATATTCTAAGCTAGTTACAAATCATACTGGATCCAGTTCTAGTTAAGGTAACAATTTCCTTAGGAATAAAAGATTAAGAGGACCATAGCTGCTGTGGTTGCTTCAGAAGTAAGAGTGAACAGAAGAACAAAGTAAAGAAACAGCGCGACCTTACCCGAAATCATGTGGGATCCTGGTGTAGAATTCATTGCATGCTTCAAGAAGAGCTCGCCCATGCTGGCCAGTGCGAATACAATCCTCAATCTTCTTGAGAGACTCATAGCCTGCCTTGATTTGCTTCACAGTCAGCTTTCCTGGAGGCCCAGTCAGAGATCAGACTGAAAACTAGGGTCCCATCCTTGTAAACTATACATCTCTGCCCAATTAAAACTCAATTTTCAAAACCTCAGTACTTGCAGCAATCCTTAAATAGTGATGTGACTGCTCATTAAAGGAACTAGGAAATATGCAGGGCTGTGGAACAGAATCCCAAGTCCTACCAAGTGGGGCTTTCTTGGTGTCATACTTCATTTCTATCATCATCTCCTCCATTGTCTGCACGTTACAGATCAACTTTATCAGCTCCTGGACTCGAAGATCCAGCTTTGACTCTGGCTTCAAAGTTTCAAGAGACTCCTTTTGCTTTGTTTTGTCTTCATCCTGTAGCAAAATAAACACAACTTCTAATATCTGAAGGGATATATGAGTGCCTGTAGGGAGCAGGTCTACAGTGATCCTCAGTGTGTTTGCATGCTGGTACGTTCTATGAGGATTCTAGTTAGGGTAGCCAACATGATTTCCACCCTACCTTGTTAGCACTCCCTCACAGTGAAGCACTCAGTAAGAACGGCCCTTCTAACAAAGTCTTTAAGCATGCAAACACAGCTTTTATACCACAAACCTGACCTTATTAATATAAAAAGTTTCCTAATTTTCAGATCTATGAGTTTTTAGGAAAGCTCTCAGCATCCTGGAAACCTTAGTTTGTCAAAATTATTTTTCTTTCTTTGATTCTCAGTTTTGAATCTAGGGCCTCATGCATGCTGGGCAAGCATTCTACTTCTGACCTGAATGGCCAGTCCTTGATCTCATCACAGTGGTGTAGAAGTGAAGAAGCCAGCTTTAAATAATTTCTCAGTTTGGTTATTTATCGATCTTCTCTTGGTCCATAACACTGAATTTCAGAAAGCAGGGCCTTGGGTCTCATAAGAATTGTAGTACATAACAGAGGAGACTACAGTCTTATGACTATTGATACAACAGAAAGGCATACTCGGGCCCTTTGCAATAAAAGGTGATGGAGAGTTATCTGAGGTGAGAAACAGCAGTGACCCCTCATACCCAAGCCTGTTTTGGTCTTGCACTGACCTACACCACCTGGCTAGACTTCGCTTATTTAGAAGACACTTTCTGTAGAGTCAGGTTACCTGCACACTGGCAGCATAGTCCATCTGTAGCATGTCGTATTTTCCAGGTACTTTCTCAAAGTTCTCACGATTTTCCCAATGGTTTTTGGTTTTGTCAAGGAATCTGTGGAGCCCAAGGAGGTAGGGAAACCATACAAATCAAGGTCCACTGCCAGAGGGAGGCACACAGCAATTTCCTAACACGATTTCTAAACAATCTGCATCCCCTCACAGCTCAGTGTTCTGTAGTGTGAATTGTAAATTAGGACACTAATGAACAAAAAACTGGAAAAACAGAATCAAGCAAAATTGGGAATAAATGCTTCCCAGGCATCCCAAAGGTCCCAAAACACAGAAGCCATTGGTATATGAAATAAAAGGTAGACAACCAATGCTTCTTCCAGAAAGAAATGCGTATCCAGACTCCAGAAAGTCTGCCCTCAAATCACCATGTCAAGTTTAAAGTTCCAGGTGGATAGTCTAATTTCTTAGATTTGTTTGCTGTGCTAAAGATATTCTAGATTCTTCTGGCCAACTTCAAGGTTCTAGGTTGATTTAATCACTGACTGAAGTTACAATGTCCTAATCACAGGGTGGTCACAGTAGAAAGGAACTGACATTTAGATCCAATTATCCTTACATGAAACTCTTTAACAAGAGACATCCAAGAAGAGTATTTTTTTTTTAAGATTTTATTTATTTATTATGCATACAACATTCTGCTTCCATGTATATCTGCACACCAGAAGAGGGCACCAGATCTCATAAGGGATGGTTGTGAGCCACCATGTGGTTGCTGGGAATTGAACTCAGGACCTCTGGAAGAGCAGTCGGTGCTCTTAACCTCTGAGCCATCTCTCCAGCCCAGAAGGGTATGTTTTTTAACTCATTTTTTAGTACTTACTTCCTCTGAAATATTGCCTTTGCTTTGCTGACGTCACCAGAACAAGCCACCAAGCTGTGCTGTCCCGTCTTCCCAACTGTAAAGTAAATGCCACACACAGGATGGTTCCATGCCCTTAACCCCAAGTATAGCTAGTTCTCCAGTAGTAACAAGCCATCTCTCTAAGGCCTCTCTGCTTATCGTGTGACAATAGGCAGGAAAAGAGGAAGGGAAAGGTGCAAGGGCTCAGGCAACAGATCATACTGACACAAGATGCCACTGAGTGTCACAGCGTATAGGCGGTACCGGTACCATCAGTCCAATGCAGGGAGTCTTCTCAGCCTCACGAAACTTCCTAATGAGGATGCCTGCCACTCCCCAACCTCAAAATCCAAGTGGGTTCCTGAGCCCTTCACAGACTTAAACCTACTCCCTGTATTGATTGTCTCTGTGTTTCTGAATGGCAACTCATACAATCCACCATGAGCCTTTACCTCGGCCCCACCTCATCCAAACACTGAAGTTCCTCTGGGCGTCATCTTCTAACAGCTGAATAAGATAGTACTTGTTGTTGTTGAACTGGAGATTGGTCTGTAAAAGTGGGAGAATAATAACATAAAGGGGAGTTTTACAATTGGAAGTCACGTAAACCAGGGATGTTTCCTTGGTTATAAATAGCCAGTAATTGCCACAATGAAAAGCATAGCACGACGAAAACAAATAAATCCTGAAAGAATAAGGATATAAACAGGAAGTTAACAATTGGTTCTCAGGAATCAGAAGTGGGATCATGGAAGCTTCCTGAAATCCCCTACCCAGTCCCAACACCTACATAAAAGCCCCCTCCAGGGGTATTTTTTCAATCTACATTATTGTTTGAGACAGAGTCTCTTGCTGAACCTGGAGTTCACTGGCAAGCCCCAGTGTGTCCTCCTGTCTCCTAGCCTCCCTACTGCTGGGATTACAGGTGTGCACCAGTGTACCCAGCTTTTTACTTTGGTGCTGGGGATCCAAACTCAGGTCCCCAGGCTTATACTGCCAGTATTTCAGACTCAGTCAGTTCCCCAGCCCAGCTTATAATAGGTGATGTAAGCTGGGCGTTGGTGGTGCACGCCTTTAATCCTAGCACTTGGAAGGCAGAGGCAGGTGGATCTCTGTGAGTTCTAGGTCAGCCTGGTCTACAAGAGATAGTTCTAGGATAGGCTCCAAAGCTACACAGAGAAACCCTGTCTCGAAAAACCAAAAAAAAAAAAAAAAAAAAAAAAGGAATACTAGCTAGCTGTTAAAATTATATATGTTAGATCAATAAAATTGAAGTATGTGGCTGGTGAGAAAGTTCAGCCAGTAGAGTACTAGCTAAACAAGCATAAGACCCTGAACAAATATAAAATCCACATAAAATACTGAGGATGGTGATGCACACTGTAATCCCAGCCCTGGATTGGCAGAGCCAGGTGGATTCCTGGAGCCTGCTGGTTGGCCAGCCAGCCTAGTGTATTATGTGAGCTACAGTTAGCAAGAGAAATTTTCTCAAGGAAAAAAAAAAGCAAAAAAAAAGCAAAACTAGTCAATGGCACCTAGGAACAACTTCTGAAATTGACCTTTGGCCTGTACATGCAAGCATACATGTGTACTCATAAGAACACCCACCCATGTATATACACACAAAGGTAAATAAATTCAAGTATAAGTCATCTCCAGGAAATAAATGAATAGATCAAGTATCTATTCAAGACAACAGTGTGAGTGTGTGTGTGTGTGTGTGTGTGTGAGAGAGAGAGAGAGAGAGAGAGACAGAGACAGAGAGACAGAGAGAGAGAGACAGAGAGAGAGAATAAACAGAAAGACTGGTTAGGGACGGAGCTAGGTTAGTAGAGTGTTATTTGGCAAGCACAAGGCACTGGGCTTGGTCTCTCAAACTGGGAGAAAAAGAAAAGAAACAGAAAATGGTAGTGCATACTTGTAATTCTAATACTCAGGAGGCTGAGGCAGTAGGATTACTGTCAGTATGAGGCCAGCGTGGTCTACAGAACGACTGCCAGGCTAGTAAGGGCAACTTAGACACACACACACACACACACACACACACACACACACACACACACACACACACACACACAGAGGCAAGGGGAGGGGTTACAGTGGGGCTAGTAGGATGGAGAACTGATTCCACAAAACTATCTGCCAACCTCTACACACACGTTGTGGTATTGTGTGCCTCCTCCCATGATGCATTCCCAGTAATAATACTTTTCTTTTCTTTTTTTCTTGGCTTTTCGAGGCAGGGTTTCTCTGTGGCTTTGGAGGCTGTCCTGGAACTAGCTCTTGTAGACCAGGCTGGTCTCGAACTCACAGAGATCCTCCTGCCTCTGCCTCCCGAGTGCTGGGATTAAAGGCGTGCGCCACCAACACCTGGCAATAATACTTTTCTTAAAAAAAAAAAAATAACTACAGTTATTAAAATATCAGTATGAACTGGCTGAGATAGCTGTGCCCCTGAAATCCCAATCCTACAAATATGGAAACAGGTGGACTGCAAGTTCAAGGCCTGCCTGGGCTACGCAGTGAGAACCTGTCACAAAAACAAAATAAAATAAATAAACAACAAATGTTGGTGGAAAACCTAGCTAACCTAGCATGTATAAAACCCTAGCCTTGCTCCCAAGTATTACATAAAACCAGATGTGGTGATACATGTCTGAAATGCTAACACTTGGAAGACAGAGGTAAACAGATGGGGGTTGAAGGTCATTCTAGACTATATATCCAGTCTTGGCTTTGTCAGAGTCTGCCTTAAGAAACAAAACAAAACAAAAACCACACATACAGAAAACCCTACAGAACAAACAAACAGTCTTCAACATGGGCAAAAAAGCAGACCATAAAAATCAAAAAGCCAATGTACATTTTGGAAAAATGTGAGCAGTTTATATTACAAAGAAATTCTGACAGCCTGGGCTAGCAAGTGGGCTCAATGGGCAGAGGCACTTCCTGCCAAGCTTCGTGGGCAGAGTTAAATCACAGGGACCCTCATGGTAAAAGAAGAGAACTGACTCTTTCAAGCTCTCCTTTGATTTCCAAACACATATACACACAAATTTAGTTAATAAACGTAATTTTGAAACTAATAGTAATAAAAAAGAAATTCCCACTACTGGAGTGACTTGTCCTCTTACTTGATTTAGCATGACATCGTAGACATCATCTCCTTCACAATACACATGAGCCTGGGAAGAGAGAAGACAAATGGCATCAATGCACTCAGTTCTGAGAGCAAAGCAACACCCTGTTTGTTTCTTTAATGCTTTAAGGTTTATTCTCCAGCACATCCAACATCTGTCTTCCAGGAAGAGAAATGGAAATATATGTTCTACACACAGTCTATCACTATTGAAATTAAGACATACTAATTACAGAGGCCTAACAGATTCTAACTCAAAAGAAACCTGCTTTCTATAGGCTTTCTACAGTCCATAACCCCAGAGAAGCTAGGTAACGAAAGAGACATAGACATCCATGGATCCCCTGGGAAGGGGAAATAGACAAGATCTCCTGAGAAAATCAGGAGTGTGGGGGGGAAGGAAGAGGGGGAGGAGAGGAAGGAGGGATGGCTGAGTTGGAGGTAGGACAGAGAGGGAGAGCAAGGGAAGAGATTATCTTGAAGATTTATTTATTTATTATGCATACAGTGTTCTGCCTGCATGTCTGCCTACAGGCCAGAAGAGGGCACCAGATCTCATTACAGATGGTTGTGAACCACCATGTGGTTGCTGGGAATTGAACTCAGGACCTCTGGAAGGGCAGCCAGTGCTCTTAATCTCTGAGCAATCTTTCCAGCCTGGGAAGAGATATCTTGATAGATGAAGCCATTATGGGGTTAGTGAGAAACCTGGTACTAAGGCAATTCCCAGGAATCTACAAGGATGACCTCAGCTAAGACTGTAAGCAATAGTGGAGAGGGGGCCTGGACTGCCCTTCCCCTATAATCAGATTGGTGACTACCTTAATTGTCCTCATAGAACCTTCATCCAGCAACTGATGGAAGCAGATGCAGAGATCCACAGCTAAGCCCTAGACTGAGCCCCTGGAGTCCAGTCAACGAGAGGGAGGTGTGATGATAATATGAGCAAAGGGGTCAAGACCATGGTGGGGAAACCCACAGACAGAAACAGCTGACCCGAGCTGGTGGGAGCTCACTGACTCTGGACTGACAGTGGGGGAACCTGCATCCGACCGAACGAGGCCCTCTGAATGTGGGTGACAGTGGATGGCTTGATCTGTTTGTGAGGCCCCTAGCAGTGGGAGCAGGACTTGTCCTGGGTGCGTGAACTGGCCTTTTGGAGCGCATTCCCTAGGGAAGGATACCTTGCTCAGCCTAGACACAGGGGGGAGGGCCTTGGTCTTGTTGCAACAGGATGTGACGAACTTTGTTGACTCCCCATGGGAAGCCTCACCATCTCTGAGGAGTGGATGTGGGGGTGAGTGAGGAGGGAGGGGGAATTGGGATTGGTATGTAAAATAAAAAAAAGATTCTTTTAAATAAAAAAAGGAAGCTTTCCTCTGGATCCTTCAGATCCCTTTCCCTTTCATCAGTAACTTATGCCATTCCATGAAAGTTTCTCATCAAAACCGTGCTGTCCTCCCTTAACAATCATAACATTTCTTGGGTGAAAAAGGAAATAAGTGGAAAGCTGATGGCAACCCCTAGAGTAATTATGATGGCATTCTGTGAATTTCTTAGATTAAATTTATTCATCCTTTTAATGCGTGAGTGTTTTGCCTGCATATATGTATATCCTCCACTTGCATGTCGGGTACTTGTGGAGGTCTAAAAAGGGTATCAGATCCCCTAGAAATGGAGTTACAGGTGGTTATGAAGTGTCATGTCGGCGCTGGTCCTCTTGAAGAGTAACAAATGTTCTGAACCACTGGGCCATCTCTCCGGACCCAATATTCTGCTCATTTGAAGCCCCACACCCCCATTTCTCAATTCTGGAGAAGATCAATCACTAGCAATATTTTAGACAGGACTCATGAAAACAAAAGAACTCCGCTTTCCGTTCCCGATGCTTTTACCTTTCCCACCTTGGCTGTACACTCTGGGTCCACAGGAGCTTTGCCCTTTATCAGCAAGGCCTTCACCGTGTCTGAGGGAACAGAAATGCGCACTGTTGGTACTTATGTGGGAATCAAGAGGGCTGTCTTGGCTTGAAAGCTGTCATAATTAACTTTGCCCTTCCTGAGTAATCTGGGTCTTCTGCCTAGGTTGTAATCCATCTCAAATCTATGAAAATAAAGGATTCGACAAAGTATACTGGTACTGCAGAATGCCTAAATGATACAGAAATTAATTATATCTTCAAAGAGGAAGAAATATCATCCCACTTCCTTCAGAGGCCCGAGAGCTGCCTGGCCTGTTACCTTGCTGGCTGTTTGTCCTGTCTGCATCCTTTCCTCCAGCCGTAGGCCCCTTTCTCTGGCATGTACGCATTTTCTTGCCAGGAGGAAAGTCTTCTGTTGCTTTGCTGCCATTATTAACTTTCTTGGCTTCATTTAGCACCTCAGAAGCTAAAGGCAAGATCAACAAGCAAAGAATTACTACAGAAGATGATCTAATAAGTAAACAACACCGAAGCAAAATAAAAAAAAAAAAACCAGGAAAAGTTAGGAGGAAAATATAAGGAACCCCTCACTCTAGAGTCTGAGAAGCAAGAATTCCAGCAAAATTAACATGTGCTGTGAAGATTGCTGACCTAGATACTCAAATATTTTTTATGTTAAAATGACAATCAATTGGGCTTACCGCCTAGATATATATGGCAATGGGGTTGGGCTCATTTCTCTCCCATTCTATGGAAATCTTAAACAGACGATGAACATTGTTTACATGAAGAAAAACCTAACTTCCTGCATCCCTTATGATCTAGATTTTGACATTGTAATTCTGTCAGACCCACCTCGGGAAATACAATCTTATTTAAATTCTTTAACAACTCTTGCATACATCTCTATTATAAAGAAGGGCAACTCCTCTTAGAGAAGCCCACACGCATGTTCTGTGGTGTCTTTCTTCTCAGGTATTTCTTTTCTTCTAACCCTTGTGCTTAAAATGTATGCTAGTATCTCTTTTAATAAACTCCCAACTCTGGTTCATCTTGCATACTCCTGAAATTCCTTTCTACCTTAAAGCCAAGAGTGAAAGGTCAGGCATTATGCTGGTCTGCCACTGTTACCTGGTGGAATCCACTCAGGCAGTATGCTGGTCAGCTCAGGGTTCCATGGGAACTAAGTCTGCACGCAGGTGTAAAGGACCCCTTTAAAAGACAGACTCCTGCCCACTTATGCTCTCTCTGCTCCTCTCTCTTCTCCTTTCCCACCTACGCTCTCTCTGCCCCTCAGTCTCTTCTCTCTGCCTCTCTCTCTTTGGCAACCAGCCATAGCGGTCAGCCATTAACCCTGTTCCTCTTCCCTCTTAGTCTCTTTACTCTGTCGGGCCTAGAATAAACTGGTTAATATGTCTCATCTCATGTCTCATCCTGCGCCTCTTCTTTTATTTCTAATTTAAGCAAAAGAATTTGCCTGAGTGGAGGTCTCTGAAAAAAACTTTGGTTGCAGCCAGGGATACCAGAGTTGTGTCCCTTTCCTTGAATATGCTGACAATAAGAAAAAAGGGGGGGGGTTATGATTTTATTTTTACATGTATGGATGTTTTGTTTGCAATTATGCATGTGTACTACATGAATGCCTGGTGTACCTGGAGGTCAGAAGAAGGCATAAAATCTGGTAAGGTGGCTATGACCAACCACGTGGGTGTTTGGAATTGAACCCAGGTCCTCTTCAAGAGCAACAAGTGCTTTTAAAAAGCACAATCCAACTCTCTAGCCCTCTGACAATTTCTTTTCTTTAACTTTGAGATAGTGTCTGTCTACATAGCCCTGGCTATCCTGGAACTCACAGAGATCCTCCTGCCTCTGCCCCTCCCAAGGGCTAGGATTAAATGGGCCAATACACCCACCGTTCTAACAAATTCTGAAGAAAGAACTTAAGGGGGCTGGAAAGATGGGTCAGGGGATTTGGGTTCAAGTCCCATCACTCACATGGTGGGACACAACTGGGGTCAGTAACCCCAGTTCCAGGGTATCCAACGCCTCCTTCTGGCCTCCAGGCACACACACACTTGATATATATATATATATATATGTATATATATATATATATATATATATATATATATTTATAATATTCAAAGATTAAATAATTTTTTAAGAAATAATTTAAGATGTTCTTTTGGACGTTTACAAATAAATGCCACACCACTCACTACTCTTGAAACAATCCAAGCAATCCTTCCTAAAGTGCTCTCCTGACCATATATTAACAAAAAACAGGAAAAAAATAAATGTACAGAGATGTTCGAAGTTCATTACTTGTGGCATGGGCCTGCTAACCTTTGGTCTTCCATACCTTATTTCAAACTAGATCATGTGATCATGGTCAATAAGGTGTTCTACAGTCTGGACCAGTTTACAGCCAGCTTATTGAAGCTTCAGAACCCTGGAGTTGGTCATACCTCAGCTGTAAGAAATGTAAAAATGAGACCACACCAATAGTATGTAACTTAATAGGATACAATTAAGAACACAGTATGCAATCCACAGCCAACAATTCCGAGATCTGAATTTTACTTTCTGAACTCGGCTGTATCTTTAAAAGTTTGACATAAGTAGTTAATCACTTTCCTATACGCGTTTATCCTTTGGCAGTGCTACACTCAATAACGAAGACCTTCTTTTAATTGCATGGCATTAGTGAGTAACAGTACTTGGCAGTTATGTCTGCTGTTACGGCTCCACACGCCTCTTCGGATTGAACTGTAGAATGAAAAGACGAGCTGTTCCCTCTGACTCTGCGGACACGGTTCTCACCTCGCCTCCTGCAGCTGGATCTCCGCCGCCGCGGCGCCATGGCGCTTGAGGCCCGACGTCATCATAAGCAGCCGAAAAGCGCGGGCTTCTTGTCTGGAGCGGGAGCCTGCGCTAGATCGCATGCAAATAAAGTGTGCGCTGTGCCTTGTGGGAAACCACCATAACTGAGAAAGCGCTTTCTCTCCGGAGCCTTATAAAGCCCGCCATTCACCAGGCTGTAGTGGGCGGAGGAAGCTCATCAGCGGGGCCACGTGCTGAGTGCTCGTCACTCCCCGGCCCCTGGGAAGGTCTGAGACTGGGGCCTCCCGCGGCCCTAACCGGGCCCTCCCCGAGCGGGGAGGTGAGTTCCCAGAGAGCAGGGCTCCACGCGTGGGCAGACTGGGCAGGAGAGGCCCCCGAGCGGGCGGATGCCTCCCTCGCCGGAGCTTGGAACAGACTCACGGCCAGCGCAGATCGAGTTCAATGGCTGAGGTGAGGTACCTCGCGGACCTCATAACCCAATTCAGACTACTCTCCCCTGCCCTTTTATATTTCTATGTTTTCTTCCAAATCTCAATTCTGTTTTACTCATTTTTAACTGTGCATTTAACTACTCCCTGAGAGCTGCGCAAATCTGCGATTACAACAGATATTTAGTACAATTTTACTAAAATATTTAGCTAGTTCCAGGACAGCCTCCAAAGCCAGAGAAACCGTCTTGAAAGAAACCAAGTAAACCCCCATAAAACAAATATTTAGAAGAGAGTTGGACATCATGACCATATATATTATGGCTTTAGAAAAAAAATAGATGTAGCTTATGCATGTAGCTTGCAATTAAGAATAAATTATATATATATATTATATGTACATATCAAAAGCAAAAGTGAACCTGTAGCTTGTAGTCCCATAGAAGAACAGGCTGGGGGATTCCTCACCAAGGAAAAGAGCAGAGCCGAGCTAGGAGCACGAGCTAGGAGAAGCGTTTGAAATGGGAGTGGAGCAGGGTTCATTGTAAGCCAGGCTTTCCTACCAAGGTCAGAAGCTGTGACTTGACTCATGTGTAGATACCTCAGATTAACTAATGACCAATACTCAAAAATAAAAATTTTGATTATGGTTTCCCATCCCTCATCTCTTCCCAGATTCTCCCCACCTCCCCATCTCCCCACTCACCCATCCAACTCCACACCTTCTTTTTTTTTTTTTTTTTTTTTTGGTTTTTCGAGACAGGGCTTCTTTTGTGGCTTTGGAGGCTGTCCTGGAACTAGCTCTTGTAGACCAGGCTGGTCTCCAACTCACAGAGATCCGCCTGCCTCTGGCTCCCAAATGCTGGAATTAAAGGCGCGCGCCACCAATGCCCGGCAACTCCATGCCTTCTTGCTCTTGATTTAGAAAACAGACAATTAAAAGATAAATAAAAATCACAAGTGATATGTACACATGCCACCACCGACACACACAAACCCCAAAGCTCATTAAAGAAAATAAAGTGTGTGTGTGGTGCTGATCGCTTTTAATTGTGGACTCTGGAGAAAGAGGCATGCCTATTTCTGAATTTAAGGCTAGCCTGATCTACAGTGTGAATTCCGGGACAGCCAGGGCTACACAGAGAAACCCTCTCAGAAAAACAAAACAAAAGAATAAAAAATAAAGGCAGAAAAAGCATAAGAAAAATATACACGCATACACACACACACACACACACACACACACACACACACACACACAAGCAAACAAACAAACCCCTAAAAACATGAAGTTGGAAACCATAACATACAAGCAAAAGATCAGTAAAGTAAAAAGGGGCCAAACAAAGCAATACAAGACAAAAAACAAACAACAAAACCAACCAACCAACCAAAAATACCACTGAGTTTGTTTTGTGTTGGACATCTACTTCTGGGTGCAGGGCCTGCCTTTAAATCAGGTAAGACTCCATTAGAGAAAAGTAATTGAGTATCGATTGCACATAGCTTCTGGGTTAGGGGTGGGAGCTTGTGTCCAGACCTGGGACCCCGTCTGGCTCCAACATGTGCAGGCCCTGTGCATCCAGCCATGGTCTCTGAGTTCCTATCAGTTCTGTTGTGTCTGGAAGGCACTTCCTTCCTCCTTCCTTCCTTCCTTCCTTCCTTCCTTCCTTCCTTCCTTCCTTCCTTCCTTTCTTTCTTTCTTTTAGGGGAGGGGGTTCGGACAGGGTTCTTCTGTGTAGCTTAGGAGCCTGTACTGAATGCACTCTATAGACCAGGCTGGCCTCGAACTCACAGAGATCCACCTGCCTCTGCCTCCCAAGTGCTAGGACTAAAGGTGTGCACCACAAATGCCTGACTTGGCACTGTTTCTTTGATGTCTTCCATCACCACTGGCTTTTACAATCTTTCTGTTTCTTCTTCCACATAGTTCCCTGAACCCCAAGGAGAGGAATTTGATGAAGACATCACATTTAAGACTGAGTGTTCCAAAGTCTATCAGTCTCTGTGCATTGTCCAGTTGTGAGTTTCTGTATTAGTTCCCGTCTACTGCAGGAAGAAGCATCTCTGATGATGATTGAGGGAGATGCTGATCTATGGGTATACCAGAATGTCATTAGGAGTTGTTTTATTGCTTTAGGAGAACAATAGTTTTTGGTTTTCCCCTAGGTTCTTGACCACCTGAGCAGTATTTAGGCATGGGTTCTACCCCATGCAGTGGCCCTAAAATCCAACCAAAGAATGGTTGGTCACTCCAACATCTTTTGTGCTACTATTTGCACCAGCATATCATACGAGTAGATTACCATTGTAGAGGGTTTGTAGCTGGGTTGGTTATCTCTTTCCTCTGGTAGTAAAAGACTAGGAGTTAGACTCACTATTATGTAGAAAGTTAGGGAGGAAGGGGGTGTGGCTAGGTAATAAATGTGACAAATTTCCAAGAATGGCCAGCTTCTTACTCACCCTCCTGGCTTGAGACTAAAGCTTGGCACCTTAAAACAAGTGCTCTGCAGGCTTTTGTTTCCCACCAGTAGGCCCCAGGATGATGATTGGCAGCTCCACTTAGATTTCTTTCCTACATGTACATATTTTAAGAAGTGTCTACAGTAGTAGGTTTCCATATGTCCCTTAGTTACTTGTATTCCCTTCTTTACCTCTCTCTTCCATTCCCCCTTCCCATTAAATCCTTTTGTTTAGCTGTATATTCTACCCCCCCCCCGAGTCCCTTACTCCAAACCTAACTTCTGTAGTTATATGGATTGTAGCATGCCTATTGAAAGCTCAAAAGCTAACATCCAGGCCGGGTGTTGGTGGCGCACGCCTTTAATCCCAGCACTCGGGAGGCAGAGGCAGGCGGATCTCTGTGAGTTCGAAGCCAGCCTGGTCTCCAGAGCGAGTGCCAGGATAGGCTCCAAAGCTACACAGAGAAACCTTGTCTTGAAAAAACAAACAAACAAAAAAGCTAACATCCATGCTGGGTGGTGGCACACGACTTTAACCCCAGCACTCTGAAGGCAGAGACAGGGGAAGAAGAAACTGGTGGATCCCTGAATTTGAGGCCAGCCTGTGCTACAAAGGCTAACATAAGAGAAGACATATTACATTTTTTTTCTTTTCCCAAATAACCTGTTTTTATTTTTCAATTTAGAAGTCAAAGCAATTTTAAAATATATAAATTGGATTAATTTAGCAGTACTGATAATATATTACATTTTTTTTTAAGGTCTGGGTTACTTCACTTCGGATGATTTTCTTTTCCTAATTCCATCCATTTACCTGTGAATTTCATAATTATTTTTCCTCCTCCTTCTCTTCCTAGGATTTCTCTGTGCAGTCCTGGTTTTTCCTGGAACTCTCTCTGTAGACTAGGCCTGAAACTCAGGGATCCACCTGCCTCTTCTTCCCGAGTACTGGGATTAAAGGTATGTGCCACCATACTTGGCTAGTAATCCCCCCCTTTTAACAGGTGAATAATATTCCATTGTATATGATCACCTCCTGAAAGACCCCCAGACCCCTAAGGGCCTCAGGGTCCCGAGGAGCCCCCAAGACTCAGAAACCAGACCAAGAGCTGCAAAAGCAAGAGGGTTTATTGAACGAATGTGCATTCGGGTGTCAGCAATACCAGGAAAGCAGCACACTCCAGCATGGGGTGCAAGCTCCTTATATAGGAAAAAACTGCAGATCAGCGTACAGGCAAGGGGCACAAAGTGACTGATTACAAAGTATGATCTCATGTTAGAGTGGTCACCCAGGTGTGACCTGCTTTAACGTACCCTGGAAAGTCCTTGATTGTCTGTTGGCCAGCCAGGTGTGACCCAAAGAGGGTTGTCTTGGCAATTGCCCCGTCTAAACCATAGGATGTGCCCGGGGTTGGGCACATCCTTGTAATGGGCCAAGGCCTGTGGGAAACTTTTCTCTGTGAACTAAAGTCTTTCAAAACTTTTTCTCTCAGCAAACTAAAATCTTTCACTCCCACCCCCAATCCATTCATCTGTTGAAAGACATCTATGTTGTTTCTAATTCCTGGCTATTATGAACAATGGTTGAGCAAGTGTCTCTGTAGTAGGATGAAGCATCCTTTGTGTATATGCCCAAGAGTGGTATTGCTGGATCTTGAAGTAGAACTGTTCCCAGCTTCTACTTCCTGAGGAAACACTACACTGATTTCCTCCCAGATGAGTCTTCTCCTTTCCCCACATCCTTGCTACTAGTATGAACTGTCATTTGTTTTATTTATCTTGGCTGATTCTGACTGGGTAAGATGAAATAGCAAAGAAATTTCGATTTGCATTTCCTTGATGACTAGTGACGTTGAACTTTTTTTTTTTTTTTGGTTTTTCGAGATAGGGTTTCTCTGTGTAGCTTTGGAGCCTATCCAGGCACTCGCTCTGGAGAGCAGGCTGGCCTCGAACTCACAGAGATCCATCTGTCTCTGCCTCCCAAGTGCTGGGATTAAAGGCGTGTGCCACCAACGCCCGATGTTGAATTTGTTTAAAAGGTGATTTTTAGCCATTTGTGTTTCATCAGCATCCCCCCTCCCCCTGCAGACAGGGTTTCTCTGTAGCTTGGAACCTGTCCTGGAACTCAAGCTTAGACCCAGATAGCCTTGAGCTCAGAGATCCTCCTGCTTCTGCCTGCGAAGTACTGGGATTAAGGGCGTGTACCACCAATGCCTGGCTCTGTTTCTTCTTTTGGGAATTTTTTGTTTAGGTTTGTACTCCATGCCCCTCCCCCCAAGGTTTCTTTGAAGCTTTGGAGCCTGTCCTGGAACTGGACTCGATCTGTAGACCAGGCTGGCCTCGAACCGACAGAGATCTGCCTGCCTCTGCCTCCTCAATGCTGGGATTAAAGGCGTGCCCCACCACTGCTCAACTGTACTTCATTTTTAATTTTTTATGTCTAATTTTTAGTGTATTTAGGATATTAATCCTTAATTGGATGTGTAATTGACCTTTTCCCCTTTTGTAGCCTGCTGTTTTGTCTGAATGACAGTATCCGGTTGCAATATAAAATGGCATGTAAATAAAGCTTTCATCAAGGGCAAACCTAATTTCAAAGGCAACCTGTGTTTCCGCTAATTCTCCCCTTGGCTTTCCACAATAATTTTAAGTCGAGGGAATGGAGGCTTAGATGTGTACAAGAATTCAAATTTTACTTTAAAGCATAAACACTAAACTACCCGTTAATAAATGTTAATTATTGTTTGTTAGCTTGAAGGTTAACTTGAATGCAGCTTCTAACTTGGATGGTTGTGAACTGTTTATAATTGGACCTTGGAGGTCGCACAGGACAGGAGGTTAGCTCAGGGTGGAAATTGGAATAGAAGGGAACAAGGACATGCCTGAATCCCTTCAGTTATCCTGTGTTTGCTTGTGTTTTGTGCTCTCTCTCATCAAGAAAGAAATTTGGTGGTGTTCAATCTTAAAACAGAGAGTTAAGTTGCAGGTCGTCTGCACCCTTTAAGGTCATGGAGGGGAGGCTCCTTGAACTCAGCCAATCAAACTCGGAGGCACTTTACTTAGGTCGCTTCCCCTCCTTCTCCTTCCTCTACCTCTCCTCTCTGGTGGGCTGGTGAGTACGCTAGCAGTTTGGGTCTCTGGTTTTCAAGTTCTCTTTCTTTTGAGCGGTCTACCCAAGGGCCAGGCTTTTATTTCAGGTCGGCGCTGAAGTCTGTGAGTTCAAAGGAGACTCATTTCTGTTTTGGGAGGTTACCGGCCGGTAGCAAGGTGGACTACCTGGCTTGTCTCCACGTGGGCCTTGGCAGCCCTGCGTCCCGAGACCTGGTGACCCAGAAATAGATTTTGCCGCGTGCACGGAGTGCCTGATTCTCGGAAAATCCTCGGCTTTGTTTTTTGCTTGCTAGGTAGGCACCGTTATTAATCCTGGCGCTGTTTCGCTAATCTGCTCGGGCGATCCCGGGAAGGTGAGTTCAGTCGGTGTTTTAGTTTTCTGATGAATGTCTGTGGAAGCCACGACCTTGGATTTGAGAAACCTTTTTGAAGTGTTTGCTGTATGTAGTATTTGCTCATCTGAGCAAATACTACATTTTGCTCAGAGCAAATGAGACTAGATGACAAACTCCGAGAACAGGCGATTTAATTAGCCATATTAGGGCTCACCGTGTAAAGAGCCGTAGACGCATTGAGAAGGACCAGGGATCTCAATTTAGTGCATGCTACTGCTCTGGTGACATTGGAGGATAGTGTGAGCCATTCTGGGCATCCTTTTTTGAAGAGCGAACAAAGTTCAGCTTTAATTGGTGTGTAGTAAATGGTAACTACCTTGTAAAGGTAAGATGTGAGTTTACAATACATATTGTGGATATTTTTTCTCATGAAAAGTTTTTTTTTTTTTTTTTCCCTAATGACCCCGAGTGTGGTCTCGGCAGACTCGCTTTTTTTTTGTTTGTTTGTTTTGATACTAGTTTGAACTCATAAAGATCCGCCTGCCTTCCTCCTCCGGAGTGCTGGGATTAAAGACGTGCCACACCACTGCCCAGCGGTCATGCCTTTTTAAGGATTTGTTTTTAAATTATGTACGGACATGTGGGGGGTATATGCAGACAGTAAGTATGCAGGTATTCTCTGAGACACAAGGGGGTTTTAGTACCCGAGCTGCTCTACCTGGGTGCTGGGAATTGAACTTAGGTCCTTTGAAAGAGGGGTAAGCATCCATCTCAGCATCCTTGCTTAGTTTTAAATTTTTGAGACAGGGTCTCACGTGTCTCTTACTTTCCTGGAACTTGCTATGTTGCTATGTAAACCTCAACTCACTGAGATCCACTATAACTTTCCTGGGTGCTGGGATCTAAGGTGTGCGGCATCACAACTGGCCCATGGGTTATTATTATAGGCAGGAAATGTGAGAAAGAGAAATCCTAACCTAGCTAATGTACCGATAGGCATTGATGACTCTGATGTCTTTATACTTCATTTGTCTTTAAATCCATGATTACATGCATGATGCATGTATGTATGTGTGCCTACTGCCTCAGTCAAGGAGAGGACACTGGATCTCCTGGAACTGTAGTTACTGGTAGTTTTGAGACACCAACCATGTGAGTGCTGGGGACTGAATAGGTTCAGAGTGCACAGTGAAGTTTCTTACGTCTCCCTAGGACTTGTGTGACTTAGGATGTGGGATGCACACGAAGTAAAGTATGTGTACCCTTCCTTTCTGCACATAACTAACTATACCCTGTACTTTTTTCTAAATGTAGACATCCACATGTGTTGTCACATTCTAGTATATGCTCATGTCATACTTAGTTTTCCCTTGGTAGTTACTTAAATAGCTTATAGTCTTATCATTTTCCTCCAAATGAGTAACTGTAGATAAGTCAGCTGGCATGTGTGGCATTAGATTTGGTTGGGCTTTAGTATTATGTAAAAGGATTCTAGTTGTTTGAGGCCTGGAGAGATGACTCAGCAGTTAAGAGCACGTCCTGAAAAGGAAGACCTACATTTATTTCCCAGCCCTTAGTAACGTCCGTTCCAGGGGATCTGGTGTCCCCTTTTGAACTCTGCAGGGCACATAGTTCAGTTTCTAGAATGCTTGCCTAGCTTGGGTTTGTCTCCACAATGGCACAGTGTCTGAATCTTACACTATAGATGTGGATTGAGAGAATTAGAAGTTCAAGGTTTGCCCATGCCTTTAATCACAGTATTTTCAGGTCTCTTAAGGCCAGGGTGGTCTAAGAAAAGCTAGACTTGTCTTAAAAACCAACACAAAACTGGGCATTGGTGGCACACGCCTTTAATCCCAGCACTTAGGAGGCAGAGGCAGGCGGATCTCTGAGTTCGAGACCAGCCTGGTCTACAAAAGCTAGTTCCAGGACAGGCTCCAAAGCTACAGGGAAACCCTGTCTCGAGAAACCAAACAAACAACAAAAAATTCCATAAAGGTGTTTAAGATCACCATTGGCTCTCCAGTAAATTCAAGGCTAGTATGGGCTCCTCGATGCCATTATCTAAGGAAGAAGACAAAACAAAAAAACATTATATTATGGAATGTACAAAGAAAACTTCCATTGTTCATTGACTGCATCATTCACAATGGCTAAAATAGACACTTAATTTACAGGTTAAGGTGTATACTACTTGAAATAGAACGAGGGCGATGTTATGTGTAGAATCTAGAAAGTTGAACTACTTTCTATAGATTACCTTTGAAACAGGGGAGGAAGTTCAGCATGTCCTCAAATTGTTAACAGTAGATATTAAGTGTGTTTGACACATCTTCCTCCATAGAAAGGGTAAGCGGTAATGGATGCCTCTTATCAAAACACTGCCCATTAAACTATGCAGTTTGTATTTGTCTATTACACCCTAATAAAGCTGGGGAATAAATAATTATCTTTAACCATCAAGCTTACCTAGCCATTTCTCTAAACCTTACTTGCGTTTTTTTCTAAAAACACAAACCATTGTACTTAGAAAAAAGGCAATCTATAGAAAGTATATTATAAACCCTAGGGTAGGAAAATAGCAAGTTAACAGCAGGGAAAGTTTTACCACCTCTTGCATTCTGATTTCAAGTTATTTCTTCCTGCTGTCTTGAGCCACAGTTTTCAGGTACTGTTCATCTTGCCGGTCATGGGCCGGGTGGGGAGGGGTGAGCTAGTAATGAGCCACATGGCTGGTCATATATAATCCCAGTGTATTTATTCTGCCAGTGTTCTCTTGTTTCAGCAGCTGATAGTCTGTGCTGATGGCTGTGCCTCATCACCTCGGTGTTTACTTTCTCCTGTTCTCAGGTTTCAGGTTGAAGATGAAATGTGTCCAGGAAAGTGCTGGGACTGTAGCACTCTGTGTGCCAGCTCAGATGTCCTGTGAAAACTCCAGAATATCTATAAAATGGCCTTGCATTTGGACATTCTCAAGAGGGAGGCTTAAAGGCTGATGGAACTATAAAGGCAGGTAGGTACTCATTCTGACCCAGAATTTCTGCATTGTACATATATGCTGTTTCCCTGCCCCTTCTCATGGTGCTGGGTACTGACTGAGCAGTAACTCTTTCTAGCCCTATATATAAAAATTTATTTTGAAGCAGGGTCTTGTTAAATTATTCAAGCTTGTTTTAAACTTGCTGAACTTCTGACCTCAGGCTGGTATTACAGGTTCATACCTGTACTGGTTGGCTTATGTGTCTACTTGAAATAAGCTAGAATTATCAGAGAGGAAGGAACCTCAGTTGAGGAAATGCCTCCATGAGATTCAGCCGGAAGGTATTTTCTCAATTAGTGATCAATGTAGGAGGGCCCAGCCCATACATAGTAGGTGGTGCCAACCCTGGGATGGTGGTCCTAGATTCTGTAAGCAGGCTGAGGGGAGGCAAACCAGTAAGCAGCTTACCTCCATGGCCTTTGCATTAGTTCTTTCCTCCAGATTCCATCGCTGTTTGAGTCTGTGACTGTATACTTTTACACATGCTGGTTTTTTTGGTGTTTTTTTTTTTTCCTTTTTTTCTTTTTCTTTCTTTTTTAAATTTTCTCTGTAGCTTTGGAGCCTGTTAATACCTACCTAAGACGTACATACCTTCATGTGCAGAAGCCTTCCTTCATAAGGGATTCTTTTTGTTTGGTCTGACTGGGTCAAACTGGTCTGGAATCTAGAAATTCTCCCTCGACCTCTGAATGCTGGGTTGCACTGAGATACCACACATGGAGAGTTACTCTTTTTAGTTTTGCTCTGCACCCTAGTGCTTTTTTTGTTGTCTATCACTAGCCTACTCATTAAACCGTGAGTTTAATGTTAATTGCATATAATATGGAAAATTTCTAGCTCATAATTAGGTGAAGAATAGAAAAGTGTCGGGAAGTATTTGTGGTAAATGAACTTTATTTTCATTGAAGCCTTACACTGCCATCTTGTGGTCAACAGGGGCTCCAAATGTTTTTTCTATGTCGGGAAGTTGTTAAATTCAATCAGTATTGGCTCAATTTGAAAATTATTTTGGATTACTTTTTTTCTTTTAAAACTGTATGAATTGGCTTTTTTTCCCCATACTATTTTTTTCCTTTCAAAGATTGGTTACTTAGTGTGACTTTTATCTAAATTAGAAAATACTTATTTTAATTATGTGAACATGTGGGTACCTATGAGTGTGCTGCCAGAAGAGTTGCTCTCACTGGAGCTGGAGTACAGACTGCTGTGAGCTGCCTGGTGTGAGCAGTGGGAGCAGAACTCAGGTCTTTTGGAAGGGCAGCAAGAGCTACTAACTTGGGTGTCTCTGGCCCCATCTTAACTGTTTGTTTGTTTGATTCCCAGCCTCCTTTCCCCCCTCCCATCTTAATTCTTAAAATTCTGAGTTTGTGTGGAGGTCTTCTCCCAAATTGATGCTGACTTAGGGTTTTGTTTGCAAATTTATATTTTGCAGAGCCTTTGCAGCTCAAGCTGACCTTCAACTTAGTGTGTGGCCAAAAGTTTGGTTTAAATATTCCATCTACTTGCTTTGATGGCAGATGTGTGCCACAGCTGGCTTTAAGTTGTATTGAATAGTGAGTCAGATGGAAAATGAACAGTCTACTTTTCTTCACAACTGAGTATTTGGAGCATGTTGGTATGATTTATGTTAAGTGTAATATGACCTTTGTATATTTTTGTTTTCCAGAGATGATGCTAAGTAGTTCTGATATTTCAATTTGGATTCCTAGATTAAAAAGCTGGATTTAGTTGAGAGGAGAATATTATAATCACCTTTACCAAGAAAGGTAAGGGATCTAGTGTTACTAGAGGCTGGATTAGTTGGGTTTCCTGGCTGAAGAACAGTATCAGTAGTTTGCCCTTCCTCAGTCATTTACAGTTTGCTATGATGAAGTACATGTCAAGTCCGTGTTTCAGCTGATCACACTGATTAAACACATGTGCTGAGCAGACTAAAGTTAGGGCAAACACTTAAATGTTTATCAGCTTGGTAAACATTTCTTACTTGGCTTTAGCCCTTCCCTCCCAGGGAATTCATAATGTAAAAAATTTGACAGTATCAACATTAATTAAACACTACAAAAAGAGAAGTACTGGTAGCTGGTATTCTGATAACTAATGAGATTGACAGTTTAAAAGTTTTATATTCTATGCATATTGGTATATGGGTACATACAGTGCCCATAGAGGCCAGAAAAGGACCTTGAGTCCCCTGTAACTGGAGTTAAAAGGGGTGTGAGCCACCCTGTGGGTGCTGGGAATTGAACTTGGGTTCTTTGGAAGAGCAGTCACTGCTCTTCAGATGTGCCATTTCTCTAGTTAAGTCTGACAGTTTTAAACTCATCACTTTTCAGTCTTTATATGATTACTTGTTCAATACTATGCAGGTTTTTTTGTTTGTTTTTAGAGACGGGGTTTCTCTGTACTGCTTTGGATGCTTTGGTGCCTGTCCTGGAACTTGATTGTAGACCAGGCTGGCCTCAAACTCACAGAGATCCGCCTGCCTCTGTCTCCCGAGTGCTTCGATTAAAGATGTGCCACCAACACCTGGCTCAATACTATGCAGTTTTTTTTATACATCTATATTTATTGAATGTTTGCATTGCAAACAGGTTATGGGCCATATATTTCTTACTTGACCCTTCTATACATGTTTCTATGAGAAATCATTTAGGAGTACATAACAGCTATGAACAATTACCACCCCCCCAAACTAAGGATGGAATTCAAGAAGTACAAATATTTACAGTTTAGGAGAGAACACCAGATTGATAACACATTTCTGGTCTGGACTTTCATTCTGTAAATCATGGTTGTACAATAATGTCTGCATCCTTTTATGGTCAGGCTTGAGGATGAGATTTTGACAGAATCTAAATATTGCTTTGTAATTTGATCAATAGTCAAAGTCAAAATAATTGTATAGTGGTTCTATTTAGTATACATAGTAGGCTTCTAGTTGGACTGGGTTTAAGGTTCTATCACTTAACAAGTTATATAACCTTGGCAAGTTTCCTCATGGTTATATCTTAGATGAGAATAATAGTATAAGACAAGTGGATATTAGCTGTAAAGGATAACTAAGCTATACTTCAGACTTAGGCTAAGTAACAAGGAGGGCTCACTGGGGACATGTGGATCTCCCGGGGGAAAAGGAAATAGATTTTTGTAGGTGGACTGAGGTGAGTTGGGATGGAAACATGGTAGATCAGGTGGAGGTAGGGAGGTGAGGGAGAGTATTCAAAGAACCCACTAGAAAAGTGGGGGAGACATGTCAGGAAGAAACCTAGTACAAGGAAAACTCCCAGGAATCTAAAAGGGTGACTCCAGCTGTAGCTTAAACTGGCCACCTCCTATGACCAAGCAAGACTACCAATACCAACCCAGCCATATAACCTTCCACCTACAGTCTGTTCTGCTTAGGAGATTGTGCTGGGGTAAGGGTGACAGATTGTAGGAGTGGCCAGCAATGTAATGCCTAGTGATATTCTGCTATACTTACAGATTGGTGCCTAGACCCAACTGTCATCAGAGAGGCTTCCTTCAGCAACTGATGGAAACAGACGCCAAGACCCACTGAGTTTGCGGAATCCTGCTGAAGAACGGAATCCTTCCTCCCATCAAGGGGGTCAAGGACATCCATAAGAAAACCCACAGAATTATCTAACCTGTTTCATGGAGCTCACAGAGTCTGAACTTAGGCCCTCTACATATGGGACAGTTGTGTAGTGTGGGAGCAGGGGATGCCTCTGATTCTTTACTGGCTTTTGGGACCCTATACTGGGTTGCCTTGCAAAGCCATAATACAAGGGCAGGTCCTTAGTTTTACTGCAACTTGATATACATGGGAGGCCTGTGCTTTTTCTGAACAGAAACTGAGGCGTGGATTGGTGGGAGTGGGGCAGTATGGGGCAAACATGTGTAGACATGTAGGCAAAACACCCATACGCATAAAGTTAAATTCTGTATCTGCCAGGTGGCCTACTCATTGCCTCTGCCATTGGCTCCTGAAGCCCAATTTAGTTCTAAAATTAGGCACAGTATTCAATGAGTATATAATTGAGTAATGTTTTCTTAGTGGGTTAATCTTGTTTTGGCACTAACTTGTTGATCATGTGTAAGACCATTTAAGCCAGAGTGTCTGTTCTAATGCTTCATAATTTGGTTGCAGGTAAATTTGGCTCCTCATAGAGAGCCTAAGCACTCCATCATATTGCTTGCCTTCTCAGGGCTTCTTGAGGACCAGAAGTCTGTCCCCCTACTGTTTTCTGAACTTTACCCAGACAAACAAATTTTAAAGCAGGAGGTGACTGTAGGGTGAAGAGTTCAAAACCCAGGGCCATAGCTATAGAGAACTTTTTATTGTATCATTCCACAGGACTATAGTGATTGATCCTTGGAGTTACTGAAACACTCATGTTTAGATTTTAAATGGTTTGTTGTTTTCCCAAGTAATTAATAAATTTGTTCAAATTTAATTTCTGTGTGTTTTCACTTGAATGTATGTCTATTTACCATTTACATTCCTGTTGGAGTTTAGAAGAGGGCATAAGAGTCCATGGAACTGAACTGGAGTTAACAGTTCAGTTCAGTTGTGAGCTGCCATGTGGGTGCTGGAAATCAAACCCAGCTCCTGCAACCTTAGTTTTACTGCAACTAATCCATCTCTCCTTCCTTTTTCAAAGACATGGTTTCTCTAACAGGCCTGGTTGTCCTGGAACTCACTCTGTAGGTCCAGCTGGCCTGGAGATTGGATTTCCCTGCCTCTGTGCCCCCCATCCACCAAATGCTGAAATTAAAGGGATGTGATGCCACCACCTGGTCCAATTAAATACATTTCAAAGCAGCTTAAAATCTTCAGTGTGAAAGCTTACTCAACAGAATAATCAACTTGGAATTAGATGAACAAGAACACAAAGCAATTCCTGATCTAGCAATGAGTTCTCATGTCACGGGGAGCATATAGTTTACTTGGGAATTTTATGTTAACACAGCTGGGTATTCTATAGGAATTTTTGACAGGTTTAGTCAAGGAGACATGCACAGAGGCTTAGTCTAGATGAGTAGTTTTTTAACTTTAAAGAAGCCTAGAGTCAATGTCTATTAGGAGAGTAAATTGGTATGTTTTAGTATTTGCCTGTTGGGAAATAAAGGCAGCATATGTATTACTTGGCTACATCTCTTATAACATAAGAGTAACATGGAAGTAAGTTTACAAAGTAAGTATTGTGAAAATTGAGTGTTTTTGCTCTTAAATTCAAATGAGATTGTATTTTACTTGTGATCTATGTTTGGGACAGTTAAAACTAGATACACTCAAAAGGCTCAACTATCTTAAACATGGTAGGTAATGTATGGTTTACCCACAGCCCTCCTTAAAGGAACTCTGCTCCCCAAACAGTTCCAGGAAGTAGAAGTTAAGTTTCAAGTGCAGTAGTAAAGCAGCTGACCTCAACCCCAGACACCCAGTGAACCAGCTTGTCTAAGGAAAACAACTTCTCCATTCTCTGTCCTTAGCTACAGAAACCCATTTTCAAGCATGGGTCATTCTGGTCATTGAGTGACTGGGTCCTGTGCCAGAACTAGAGATGTCAGCCATACCTTTTGTCTTTGAATAAAGCCTGCTGTAGTTTGAGGTTGCCTAAATTCTCATCTTTTATTTCGTCCTACAAACTTAATATTTACTTATCCTTACATTTCCACTTTCCCCTGGTTAACTTGTACCAGTAGGATTAAGTTGCTAGGGGAAAAACAAATGTTAGAGCTGTTAAAGTAATTGAAGGGATAAGGTTTAATGGCTGTAGCTTAGCTGTTTGCCTAACATGAAAACCAGGTTTAATATCTCTAGCACACACTCCCCTGATCCTAGCATTTAGTAAAAGTTCAGAAGTTCAAGGTCATCCTTTGCTACACAGTGAGCTCAACACCACTGCCATTGTAGGAAACATGAAGCCTATCTCAAAAACAAGAAAGATTGGATACTGGGAAAGACCATTGGTTGGTGTCCATTGTGCTGATATAATTAGTTCATAACAGGGTCAGCTCTTCTGAGGAGGTGGATGCAAGAGAATGGCATTAAGGTTTGCACCTGAACTACTTTTTTGTTTGCTTGTTCTTCAAGACAGGGTTTCTCTGTGTAGCTTTGGGACCTGTCCTGGAACTTGCTTTGTAGACCAGGCTGGCCTCAAACTCAGAGATCTGCCTGCCTCTGCCTTCTGAGTGCTGGGACCTTCTAGCTCTCTTTCCAGCTTAATTTTAATTTTCAGCTGGAAAAAAACATTGACAAGCAGAAAAACCACAGTTGCTATATATAGGTAACCTCTGATGGGCAAAGTGACAGCAGTATTTAGGAACTGGAGAGCTGGCTCAGCAGTTAAGGGTGTAGGCTGCTGCTGCTGCTCTTCCTGAGGTCCTGAGTTCAATACCCAGCACCACTTGGTGGGTCACAACTAGTTTCATGGGATTCTATGCCCTCTTCTGCTGTGCAGATGTACATGCAGACAATACCTATATACATAAATTACATAAATCTTGAAAACAGACAAGATAATCCACTTAACTACTTGAATACTACCAGCAAAGATATCTCAATTACGACTCCTGGGACTGGAGCAATAGTTGCTGACCTAGAGGACACTGTCTTTCTCAGCATCGACAAGTCAACTGTCTGTTAACTCCAGCTCCAGGGCATCCAACACACTCTATTGACTACAAGGACATATGTGGCACATAGGTATTAATAATAATAATAATAATAATAATAATAATAATAATATATATATTTGAGAAACGGTCTCACTACGTGGTCTTGGCTGGCCTGGAACTCAATGCTCAGTCTTTCTCTCCGGTGCTGGGATTAGAGAAATGCATTGCCACACTTGGCTAAAGATAAATCTCACAAAAAAGTATGGCACTTGATCCTGTCGCTTCTTCCTCTTTTTTTACTTTTTTGAGACAAGTTTTCTCGCACAATAGACCAGGCTGGCCTCGAGCTCAGAGATCCGCGGGCTGGGATTAAAGGCTTACGCAACCACCGCCCGGTCTATCGCTTTCTTTTAAGCACTTTGCGAATATCTGTAATACAGACTTAAAGTAGTTACTTCACTAAATGCATACTGACTGACCTGTAGAGGCGGGAGGCGAAGCATCTGGCGGATTACCTCAGCAACCAGACCCGGTGCTACCCGGCAGCCTGCCTCGTGCTACCCAGCAGGCCCTGCGGTCACCACGCATGCGCCCTGACAGCTGGGCCACGCGCGAATCCTGCGTGTCCCACTTCGTGGAAGGCCGGCACCTTTAGCTTTCCTTGCTGCAGGTATTTTGTCTGTCGTTTCCTCTGTGAAAATTAAGTGAAAACTGTGTGGGACTTGTTCTGAAGAACTTGGCCGTCATCTTGTATGACTTTCCCGCCTGCCTTGTGACCATGTGGAGTTGGCTGCTCCTTCACCCCCAGCGAGGACGGGGTGCATTTCTCTGGGGGGAGGTAAAGTGAAATTGGCCTCTGGCTGTCAGGTGAACTGTGTCTGGAAACTCGGCAAGGACGTCTGTATATTCGTTTGAAGACGGTCTCGTTGTAGCCCATAGTGGCCTCAGAGTCACCGAATCCAAGGATGTGGCCTTGGGCCAAGGATGACTGATCTTCTAGCGGCTATCTCACAGGTGGTAGGTTGTGCAGGTGTGACATTTGAGATGAAGGTGTCTCTCAGCGTATCCATTGATCCCTGTTAGTAGAACATTATGGTTATTTATTTTTTGGTTTCTGAGACAGGGTTGCTGGCCTCGAACTCACAGAGCTCTACCTACCTCTGCCTCCCCAGTGCTGGTATTAAAGGCGTGAGCCACCAACACCTGGCTTGCTCTTCTCTCTCTCTCTCTCTCTCCCTCCCCCCCGTCCGTCCGTCCGTCCCTCCCTCCCTCCCTCCCTCTCTCCCTCCTTCCCTCTCTCTCTTTTAAAATAGTTTCATTTATTTTACACCCCAACCAGTTTCCTCTCCCTCTCTCTTCCTGTTCCCTCTGCTCTCCACTCCCGTCCAGCCCCCCCACCCTTCCTCTGTTCAGAAAGGGGCAGGGCTCCTATGGGAGTCAACAAAGCCTGACATATCAAGTTGAGGGAGGACCGTGCTCCTCCTCCTGCTTCAAGGCAGGGCGAGGCATCCCAGCATAGGGAATATGTTTTGTTTTTTGAGACAGGAGTTTGCTGTGTAGCCCAGGCTGGCCTCCAACAAGGAAGGAAAGGTCTACCTCAGCCTCCTAGTGCTGGGATTACAGGTGTGGCCCATAACACTGTTAAGGAACGTGTTTAAGTTGTATGTTGAATGTGCTCCCTTTTCCTTGGTGTATAATTAATTGATTCAGCACTATTATTCAATAGATGACTGTTGATGCTATTGCTTTCTATAGTGGACACTACTGAAAAGTAACAGTCTAGAGAATCAGTTGTAAATGTGTTAAACTATCGCCATATTGATAGATGTATTATTTAACTGATAATAAAACTTAAACATCCCAGCACTCGGGAGGCAGAAGCAGGTGGATCTCTGTGAGTGTCAGGCCAGCCTGGTCTACAGAGTGAGTGTCAGGACAGGCTCCAAAGCTACAGAGAAACCCTGTCTCAAAAATCAAACAAACAAACAAATTTAAACAAGCATTCTAATGTAGATTTTCAGGCTTCATCATAGATGAATTAGCATAGTTCAATAGTTCATATCTAATTTTGTCATGTAGCTAGTCTTTTAAAATCAAAGCAGTTCGGTTAAGGAATATGAGAACTCAAGATGTATTAAAAAAAAAAAAAACTTGAGGGACTGGAGAGATGGCTCAGAGGTTAAGAGCATTGACTGCTTTTCCAGGAGTCTTGAGTTTAATTCCCAGCAACCACATGGTGGCTCACAACCATCTGTAATGAGATCTGGTGCCCTCTTCTGGCCTGCAGGCAGACATGCAGACAGTACACTGTATACATAATAAACAAATAAATCTTAAAAAACAAAACAAAACAAAACTTGAGTGTCACTTATAATTTTTACTGCAGTTATGTGCAGCCTCATTTTTGCCACATATGAGATATACTAGCCCTGACTGTCCTAGAAATCACTGTATAGATCAGGCTGACCTTGAACTTAAAAAGATCTGCCTACTTCTACCTCTGAAATTCTATTAGGCTTTCATGACCATCATCATGCCTGGCCTTAATAGAATGCTTTGTGTTCTGGTGTTGGAAAATGGGGCAGATTTAATTTGTATTTCTTTGTGATGTTTCTAAACATTTGCCATTGTGCACAGTATTCTTGACATCAATAAGAGATGGGACTATCTGTATGTATAACTTAATTCACAGATTTGTATAATGAAAGACCACAGCATTGAGGCTGAAATCAATATAATTTTAATAAATAAAAAAATGTGCTTTTTGTCAAAATAAAAGTACATTTTTTAAAAAAGTCCACATTCATTACAATTTGTCTTACTTATCTTTTCATTTATTCCTTGTTAGGATTCTTCTGCTGGAAACTATTATCATGTCTTTGTATGAAGACATGTTGCTTTGCAACTATCGGAAATGCCGCCTCAAGCTCTCTGGCTATGCTTGGGTTACTGCCTGCTCTCACATCTTCTGTGATCAGCATGGCAGTGGTGAGTTCAGTCGTTCACCAGCTATCTGCCCTGCCTGCAACAGCACCCTTTCTGGAAAGCTAGACATTGTTCGCACAGAGCTCAGTCCATCAGAGGAATATAAAGCTATGGTACTGGCAGGGCTTCGGCCAGAGATTGTATTGGACATCAGCTCCCGGGCATTGGCCTTCTGGACATACCAGGTTAGTGCTTAGGGGCTGGGGAGATGTCCCAGTGGGTAAAGTGCTGTGTAAGCATTCCCTATGTCTGTGACTACTACATGCATAAACCTTCACACACAACTTCAGTTGTATTTCTTAAAAACTTTCAGGATGTATATTACTTGCAGATAAGGCATACTTATTCTGGCGCTGTGATTCTCTGAGCATCCCATTTTCTGTAATCACTGCATTATATGTTGTGATTATGTTTTTTTTTGAGACAGTGGTTTCTCTGTGTAGCCCTTACAGCCTTGGAACTCACTCTGTAGACCAGGCTGGCCTTGAACTCACAAATATTGCTTGCCCCTGCCTTCCAAGTGCTGGGATTTAAGACATGTAACACTACTGCCTGGCGTGATTATATCTTAAACCTGGCTTTAAATACTATGATAAGGACATCCCTGTATAAGCATCCTTTCCAGCTAAGCTTGGATGAGTCTGTAACACTGTGCTGCTTCTCATTTGTTTGGACAGGTACACCAGGAGCGTCTCTATCAAGAATATAATTTCAGCAAAGCCGAGAGCCATCTGAAACAGATGGAAAAGATATATACACAGCAAATACAGAGCAAGGATGTGGAATTGACCTCTATGAAAGGAGAGGTCACTTCTATGAAGAAAGTTCTAGAAGAGTACAAGAAAAAGTTTAGTGATATTTCTGAAAAACTTATGGAGCGCAATCGCCAGTATCAAAAGCTCCAAGGCCTTTATGATAGCCTTAGGCTACGAAATATCACTATTGCTAGCCAAGAAGGTTCCCTGGAACAAGCTACCATTGCACAGTCTGGTGTTTTTGGCTTTCCATTAGGTAAGAAGGAATCTGTTACCCAATACCTAGTTTTTAAATTATGGTTTTTCATACTGTGCTGCATAGTTCTGCACACTCAGAAGGCACTGAGAGTGGCAGGCCATGTTTAAGCTGTGGATTCCTTGTCTTAATCTCAACAACCATTGCTCTCAGTTGTATTTGCATACATTTAAATTATCTTTACTTTTTTTTTCTTTTTTCTTTTTTTTTTTTTTTTTTTTCTTTTTTTTTTTCTTTTTTCTTTTTTTTTTTTTTGAGACAGGGTCTGGAATTCACTGTGTAGACCAGACTGTCCTCAAACTCACATGCCTGCCTCTTGAATTGATTTCCATGGTGTGCCACCATGCCTAGTTTAAATTATTCTCAATTTGAGCAGAATTGATCTCTTCAAAACAAATGTTCAAGTTGTACTCTGCTAGCTATTTAATGGTACTAATTAATGTGAGCTATAACTTTTTCATTAGTGAGTGTTAAGTACTGCTGTTTCATGTTTTCATGTGATTTGAATTGCACAGGCTCTCCTGCATTTGCCAACAAGGCCATTTTAGTTTCTTTCCCATGCCAAGATATATTTTTTCTTTTCCATTTTCTTTTTTTGGTTTTTTGAGACAGGGTTTCTCTGTGGCTTTGGAGGCTGTCCTGGAACTAGTTCTTGTAGACCAGGCTGGCCTCGAACTCATGGGAATCTGTCTGCCTCTGCCTCCTCAGTGCTGGAATTAAAGGTGTGTGCCACCACTGCCTGGCCCCAAGATGTATTTTTATTTCATTATATTTATTTACTTGGTATGTGTGTGTGGCATTATATATGTGCCACAATACACATGGATAGGTCAGAGGACAACTTGCGTTAATCTCCTTGCACCATGTGGGTCCTGGGGATTGAACTCGGGTTGTCAGGGTAGGTAGCAAGCACACTTACTCACTGAGCCACCTTGCTGGCCCAGATTGCACAGTTCTTGTTTCTGCCCTTTGATCATTTAATTGTTTATTCAATCATCACATAATTACCATATATATATTTTAAAGATTTTATTTATTATGTATACAACATTCTGCTTTCATGTATATCTGCACACCAGAAGAGGGCACCAGATCTCATTACAGATGGTTGTGAGCCACCATGTGGTTGCTGGGAATTGAACTCAGGACCTCTGGAAGAGCAGCCAGTGCTCTTAACCTCTGAGCCATCTGTCTAGCCCCCAAATATATTTTAATGTGCCTTTGGGCATGGTTCTAAGTAGTGAGGATGTAATTATTGTCCAACAGGTAATTCAAAGTCCTAGGCTGACTCAGGATCATTGTGATAGGTGGGTGACTCATTCCCAGTTCTTCCCTTTATTACACCAGTGCAACAGAACCCAGTAGTTTTTCCCTCAGTATTAATATAATTGTATAAATTGGCATACAATCATTGAAGTCTCTTGTGATAGACTTTTCCAGGTACTCAAATTTTGGCATTTATTATAGGCTAAGGGAAAAGGTTCAGTGAGAGAAAATGATGTTCTAGAATGGGAATGAGGTGATAAGAACAGGCAAACAAAATGCTATGTGGCTGGGTCTAGTGGTACAAGCCTTTAGTCCTGCCCATGAAAGTCAGGGGCAGGGGCAGGTGCAGGGGCAGGTGCAGAGGCAGAGGCAGGGGTAGGGGCAGATGGATCTCTGAGTTCCAGGACAGCCAAAGCTACATAGTGAGATCCTGTCTGGAAAAAAGACAAATAAATAAGGAAGGCTCCTGCCTGGCATGGTGGTGTATGCCTTTAATCCTAGGAGGTTTACTCAGGAGGTTGAGGCAGGTGGATTGCTGTAAGTTTGAGACCAATTGGCCTACAAACTAGTGTCAGTATTAGAGTGAGAGCCAGTCTAAAAATAGTTTTCTGCCTGCTTCATATTTATAAATATCAATTTACTGTAGCAAGTCTTTCTCTGTACAATCAGCTCTCAAATAATGACATGGATGCTTATTATTAATTATGAAAGCTTGGCCAATACCTTAGGCTTGTCCCACTAACTCTTATAACTTAAATTAACCCAATTATATTAATCTATGTTTTGGAGTCGGGTGTTGGTGGCCTTTAAAAATCCCAACACTTGGGAGGCAGAGGCAGGCAGATCTCTGAGTTCGAGGCCAGCCTGGTCTACAGAGCGAGTGCCAGGACAGGCTCCAAAGCTACACAGAGAAACCGTGTCTCAAAAAAAATATATATATATATATGTTTTGCCTTGTGGCTTTTTACCTCTCTTCCATCTTGTACTTCCTGTTTCTTCTGGTGTTTCCCCTGTGCCTAGATTCATTTCCTCTTCTTTTCTCTGTGCCCAGAAGTCCTGCCTAACCTCTTCCTGCCTATCTATTGGTCATTCAGCTCTTTATTAAACCAAACAGAAGGAGCCTTGGCAAAGACACATCTTCACAATGTATAAAATAATTATTGCACAATAATTTAGTCATTCCAAAAATATGTTGTACATATTTTTTTGTTCTTGTAGTTGTTCTTATATTCTTTTTGTACATTATAAAAAGATTTCTTTTTTTATGTGTATTTGTTGCCTGTGTGTGTGTGTGTGTGTGTGTGTGTTATGTATGTGTACTACTTGTGTGCTGCCCATGGAGGCCATAAGAGGGTGTTGGATCCCATGGAACTGGATGGTTGTGACCCATGATGTGAATGCTAGGAACCAAGCCTGGGTCTGCTGCAAGAGCAGCAACTGCTCTTAACCACTGAGCTGCTCTCTAGCCCTGTACTTAGCTTTTGACCTCTGTTACTTTTAGGCAGATACAATCCGCTTTTTCCTCTTGAATGAAATCTATTAAAGCCAAGGAGGGGTCTGGTAGAAATAGTTAGATGTTTATCTAGTCTGTTTGATTTTTCACAGAAGGCATAGTATGTTCTGTCCTGGGGGGGAGCTGAGTGACACAGTCTTTGGTCTTGGGTTAGGTCTGTATTTATCTTATCATAGGAGATGAACTTAAGATAATTATTTTATCCACTCATAGTTGAATTTTGTTAAAATATTTATTTAGCAGCTATTAGTTTGTTTCTAAAGAGCTATTAGGAGATATTCTTACATTCTTCCCTGATTTTCTCCCCCAGGGAACAGCTCAAAGTTTCCTTTGGACCATACACCAGTTGGAAGCCGAGGTGGTGGAGATGAAGATGTTCAGTTCAGACCATTTTTTGTGGATTCCCCCACAGCACCTGAACCCATTAACAACTTCTTTAGTTTTGCTTCTCAAAGCCATGAATCAGAGCAGCAAGTCTGCAGCAGGGCCTTTAAAGCAAAAAGAATTTAGCTTGTTTCACATGTCTAGCCCGTGTCTGTTTTCGTACAGTTTTACTCTAGCTGAAGTAATTGGCATTCCTGAGTTCTCTTCACATTTTCACCTTAGAGGAAGCTGGGTTGCAGTAGGGTGTGTGGCTTCCTGTTTGGTTTCTTCATTTTTTTGCTTAGAGCATAGGCATTTGGTGAATCTCAGTCTCACTGCTCACATAGTCACAACATTGTTGCATAATCCCTGTTTCAGGCCAAACTTCGTTCATGCGTCTGTAAGCACCAGTGTTATATTTACATGGTGCTTTCGGTCTAGTATGTATATGCTAAGTGTGTGCATTGATTTTCTCTACTTGCCAGTATATTTATGTAAAAATTATGATCTTGGAAAGTGTTGGCCAAAAAATGATTGTCTTGGAAAATGGTGGCTTGCTGTTTGCATGTGTTGTACACAGTCATGTATTTTTATTTGTATTAGCTTGTTTTGGAAGTGTGTTGTGCCAGTGAATGAAAGTACAATTTGATACATGTGTTCAGTTTCTATTTACAAAGAATTTACATTGATAAAAGTTATTTGCTGATTTAATTGGTATTTGTTTTAAAATAAAACTGCTTCTTTACCTTTTTAACAATTGCTGATGTGTTTATTTTGGAGCCCATTTCTTTTTTTGTGAGATTTATATTTACAATTATGTGTGTCTCTGTTTGGGCGTGTGTACAAGATTTCAAAAACTTTGGGTCTCTGCTGCTCTAATCACCTAATTTTAAATGCTGAACAAAGGTCATCTTTGTTGAATCACACAGCTAATGTGGTAATAAAAGGGAATGAGGATCGGGCTGTGGTGTTGTACAACTTTAATCCCAGCATTTGGGAGGCATAGATGGGGATCTCTGAGTTCTAGGCCAACCTGGTCTACAGAGCAAGTTATAGGCCAGCCAGGAATACATAGAGAAACCCTGTCTTGAAAACCCAAAAACAAGCCAGATGGTGGTGGTGATGGTGGTGGTGGTGGTGGTGGTGGTGGTGGTGGTGGTGGTGGTGGTGGTCCACGCCTTTAATCCCAGCACTTGGGAGGCAGAGGCAGGTGGATCTCTGTGAATTTGAGGCCAGTCTGGTCTACAAGAGCTAGTTCCAGGACAGCCTCCAAAGCTACAGAGAAACCCTGTCTCGAAAAACCAAAACAAACAAACAAACCACAAAAACAAAAAGGAGTGAGGAGCTTTTATCTTAATTTTTTATGTCTGTTAAGGGAGAAAATTGTTTTTCTGGCCCTGCTGACTAAGAACATAGTCAAAGCTGTGAAGTCAGCTGAGCTTGGAGCTACATTTGAAGTCCAAAGTATAGTAAGATTGTTACAGTGTTTTCTTAGCTCAGTTAATTCTGAACAGGTTGACCATAAAGCGTAAGTAGAATGGCTCATAGTTATGAAGGACCTTAAAGCATGCTATGAACTTGATTACACATTAGGTGAAAGTTTGATTTGTGAAGGCAAACTTGAAACAGCATTTCTCTGAAGCCATTTTCATGCCAGTGCTACTGATCTTAAGAGTTACAGTAATTAACATAATTTAAAACACTTTTCCTGGGATGAATTACAGAATTATCCCAAATGCCAAATCAGATTGCTGCTGAGGTAATTAGAGTCACATTGAAGTTGCTTGAGGAATTTTCATGTTTAGTCACTGTAGGAAGAGTAAATACTCTTGCTTTATACAACCGAGTTTACTGTCTTTGGTTCTTTTTAAACAGTTTTATGGTAGCTTCCACCTCCCAAGTGTTGAGATTGCAGGCTTCATTAGAAGTATTGCTAATGAAATACATTTTACAGATTATAGTATATAGTATGAATTTTTTTCCTATGAGGTTTTCAATTTTGTTGGAAAAGGGTATGAGGAAATAGGTATCTTGAGCAGTTTGAAATATAAGCAGGGTATAGTTGAAACTAAAAATATAAGCTGTCAGGAATAATCTTTCTTTAAAAATTATTCAGGACTTTAATTTGCATGGCAGGCTTTTTATTTTTATTCATTTTTATGATTTATTTCTTCTTCTTTTGTGTGCATTGGTGTTCTACCTGCATGTATGTCTATGTGACAGTGTGAGAGACCTTAGAACTGGAGTTACAGATGGTTGTGTGGGACCATTTGAATGCTGGGAATTGAACCAGGGCCCCTAGAAGAACGGCCAGTGCTCTTAACTTAGTGAGCTTTATTTATTTGGGGGGTGGAGGGGGCTTCTTTTTTTTAAAGGTATGAACAAAAACCACAGAGGGAAATTATCTCTTCTTTGTTTCTGCTACTCAGTCTCTTTGGAAGTAATTACTGTTGGAAGTGTCTAATATTTCCTTGTAGAGACTGTCTTTTAGCAAATGACCTATTTCTTTTTTAAATGTAGCTGGATATGGTGATGCATGTGTGTAATCCCAGAAGGCATAGACAGGAGAACCTCTGTGAGTTTGAGGCCACCCTGGTTCCAGGCCAGCTTGAGATACATGAGACCCTGCCTCAAAACAAGCAGAAGACTTAACATGTTTTTTTTTTTTTTGAATAAGCAATTCATGTTCAAGCTAAAAAGAAAACAAAAAACAGAAAATACAGTGAAAAGAGTTTTCTCAGGTCGCCCATAATTCTCAACCTCTCCTATTTCTCCAGACTTTCTTATGTTTCCTTTTGGAAATAACGAATATGAGAACATCATTAATGTACAGTATGGTGGCATGCCAGCCCAAACATAGTAGACTTATTAGGATAATGCATTGAAAAATGCTAAAAGTTATACATGTAGAAATCTTCCAAGTTGGGAAATACTCAGACAAGTTAGCCTTGTAGTGCTTTCCCTTCCAAATACCACCCAACACATATACATTGATAACCGGTCTTGCTTTTTAAGAGTGATATAGGCAAGGACAAGAAAATACAAAATAAAGTTTTGAATATAGTTAATATAAGAACATTTTAATTCTGGAATTTGGGAAGGAAGTTTATGAAACTGAAAGTGATCACAAACTCCGTATGTGCTTGTTATCCCAGCTAGGAGGCTGGAGCAAGAGGATCGGGCTGTCCAAGCCAGCCTGGACTACATAACCACAGTGAGGTCAGTCTGATCTAAAAAGCAAAACAAACGCCCAAAGAGGTTGGATTAAGCCAAGTCTCCCAGGGACAGGTGGGCCTCCAGAACCCTAGGTGTCGCTGTGGTTTCATCGTGAGATTGGCTGAGTCTCTGTGGTTACAAAGTTGGGGGAGGAGAAGCCGACAGTGGCTGGAATGATGGCTGATGAAGAGGAAGAAGCGAAGCAGGTCTTGCAGAAATTGCAGGTGAGGCTGTGAGTTAAACTCTTTGCCTGGTTGCGCTGGAAGGAGGAGGTGCAGCGGCCAGGGCCGGGGCGGCGGAGGACGGGGCTTCAGCCTGTGCTGCGGACTGCTTGTGAGAGCCCCGAGGAAGTCCGCCCACTCGGGACCCTCGGTAACTAGCAGCGTGTACATGGAGTGGCAGGTCGCCTCGACTGTTAACGGAGTTGCTTCGATCTCTACAGCAGCCATTTCTTTAGCATCTCTCTGCTCTGAACTTGGCAACACTCAGTGACGGGCTGCTGAGCAGATGCCCCGGTTGTTAGTTTTAGGATTTACTCGGTTAATCTCTTAACCCCACCCTCTCCCCAGGTGACTGTTGGAGAAAGGCAGAGGAGTTTCCTTCAAGTTTGTGTCTTCTGTTTTAAGGATCAAGATTTTCCTTAAACCTTAGAAACTCAGTTTGTGGTCTACGACATCCTAGAATTTAAACAGAACTATGCGTATATACTTCTAACCATTTGTTTCCTTTTTGAGACAGGCTGGTCTTTTTTTGTAGCTCTGGTTCATCTGGAACTGGCTTTGTAGTCCAGCCTGGCCTCGAACTCACACAGATCCAGCTTGCCTCTGCCTCCCAAGTAGTGGGTGTGAACCACCATGCCCAGCTATTTCTAACAATTTTTAAAGCATTGATCGGGTTTCTTTGTTCCTTAGGTGTGTTAAAATAACACTCAGAATATGGACTTTGATTAACTTCATTCCTTAGTGTGATTGGCAGAAATCAGATTTTTTTCTTCTTTCTAAGACTGGGTATCCTTGACTGTCCTGGCACTCGCTCTGTAGATCAGGCTGGTCTCAAACTCACAGAGATGCACCTACCTCTGCCTCCTGAGTGCTGGGATTAAAGGTGTGCGCCACCACTGCCAGGCTAGAAATCAGATTCTTGATCCTACCCTCAGAAAGACTTTGTACATTTGTACACACTATGTACATTTGCTTGTACAGAAAAAAAAACACAAAACACATTAACAAATGATATTTGTCGAGGCTATTTGGAGTGGTTATGAATCACTAACTATTTTCATGATTTCCTACTCTCGTTTAACATCTTTTTTGTATTGCTATTGCCACCACAGAAAAGCGTTCAGTCTCGAAAAACCAAATCAACTAAAAAACAGACAATAAGACCTCGTTCTGAATTTGCAGCCATGCTCATTGCATGATAAGAAGTTGATTGTGACTTTTGCTTAGAACTCTGTTTAAAAAATATTTTAAAACTTGTGTTTCACAGACCATTTTGACCATTTTTATTATAGAACTCGTTGAAAATTCTGACTTTATATATGTGCTCAAGCCAGTCTCTGCAGGACCTGTTTTTCCTGGGAAATATGTGTGTGTGTGTGTGTGTATGTATGTATGTATGTATGTTTGTATGTATAAAAGCACTATTGAAGAAGGTGTCAGTTCTCTTTATTCAGAGTAGGGCTTTGAATTACATATAGCAGATAAGGATTTTTTAATACCACCGTACTTTGGTTAATTTAATCTCTCTATTTAATGAGAGCCTGTCATGATCCAGCCCCTGTTCTAATGCAAGCACTAATCAACGTGAAATTATTTCCATTATGGAATTCACAGTGGTGATGCTGGGTAGTAATGAACGGATAGGTCATGTAATTTAAAATGATAGGCACTCTGAAGGAAACCGAGTGACTCAATGTAGAGGAGGGGAGGAAGACATTACTTTGGTTTAGGTAGTGTGCTGGTTAATTTTTTGTCAGCTTGACTCGAACTGGATCATCTAGGAAGAGGGAGCCTCAATTGAGAAAATGCCACATTTGGTCAGTAGGCAAGTCTGTGGGGGCATGTTTTGGGTTAATGATTGATGTGGGAGGGCCCAGCCCACTGTGGGCAGTGCCACCTTCAGGAAGTGGTCCTGGACTAGCTTGGAAAGCAAGGTCAGTATGTCCCTCTTCTAAATGGTCTCTGTTTCAATTCCTGCCTCCAGTGTCCTGCCTTCATTTGTTGCTGTGACTTCCCCTGAAGGTTCATGATAAGTTGTGTGTGTTCCTTTCCTCCCCAAGTTGTTTCTGGTCTTATTTATCAATTTATTTTTAATCACAGAAGTGGAAAGCAAACTAGGATAGATAATTAGGATATGTCTTTCTTTTTCTCTTTCTTTTCTTTCTTTTTTTCTTTTTCTTTTTTTTTTGGTCTTTTGAGAGAGAGTTTCTCTGTGTAGCTTTGGAGCCTATCCTGGCACTCGCTCTGGAGACCAGGCTGGCCTCGAACTCACAGAGATCTGCCTGCCTCTGCCTCCCGAGTGCTGGGATTAAAGGGTGTATGCCACCAATGCCCGGCCGGAAACGTCTTTCTGAGAAGTTGTCGTTTTAGTTCAGATCTCAGTGATGCTGAGGAGTGAGTCATCTGGAGATCTGAGCAAAGTGTCCAGGGGCAGGGGGAAAGATGACTTCATGTGAGGGGGAACTTCATAGTTGGAGGACAGTCATATGGCTTGAGGATTCTGGGGACAAGAAGAGTAAGACATGGAGTCTGTGCAGTAGCTGTGGGAAATCAGATCAAAATATCTCATAATATTGGAAAAGAGATGGGTTGTTTTTTTTGTCTGCAATGGTGAATTCCTTGAGAGTTTGTTAGAGAGTAGAAACAAATTGACCAGTTAGGAAGCTACTGCAGTAGTCCAGTCACACAAGGAAGCTTGTTTAGTCTAGAATGTAACCAGGTGGATGACTTTAGGGTGATAGTTAATGTAATTTAATGGAATTGGACTATATGTTTTTTCTGCTCTTTGGTTTCATTAAAGAATAATGAAACAGTTTTATTGACATGACAGGAGGACTTAAAAGCATTTAACATTTACTCAGTTAAAAAAAAATGCAGGAGTCAGAAGATGCCCCAAGCAAACAAATAAAATCTCCCCCAAAATACCAAGGTCACCAAGTTTAAATTTGTTGTTTTGTGGTAAAAAACAAGGCCTTCCTTACAGATTGTCATCTTTAGAAAGGCCCTGTATTCTCATATGTCAGCATGTGAAAAAATAATGGATATATATATATATATATATATATATATATATATATATATATATATATATTTTAAACAAGAAGTGCAGTTTTATTTTGGGAGTGTTTTTTTTTTTTTCCTTCTGTGTGTGTGTGTGTGGTGTGTGTGTGTGTGTGTGTGTGTGTGTGTGTGTGTGTGTGTGTGTGTGTGTGTTTCTGGGGATGAGACCCAGAGAGCCGTAAGCATGCTATCTATATCCATGAAAAAAACTGTGTTTAAAAGTACATTTTTTTGGCACCCCCCCCTTAATGCTTCATTGCTATGAAGAGACACCATTACTACTGCCCCTCTTATAAAGGAAATTATTTAATTGGGGCTGGCTTGCAGTTTCAGAGGTTTAGTTTATTATCATCATGGCGGGGGGGGGGGGGGGGGCATGGGCACTGAGGCAGACATGGTGCAGCTGAGAGTTCTACACCTACATCCCCAGGCAGCAGGAAGAGAGAGCCTCTATTGAAACCTCAAAGCACAGCTCCAATGATACACTTCCCCCAACAAGGCCAGACTTCCTAATCCTTTCAAATAATGACACTCCATGGTAATCAAGCATTCAAGTCTATGTGCCTCTGGTGCCTGTGGATGCTATTCTTATTGAAACCACACTCGCCCCCCCCCCCTTTGTTGTTTCTTGAAACTGTAGCCCTGGCTGTAAAGGAGTATACCACCATGACTGGTTTTTAAAATTTTTTTTTTTTTAATTATTAGGCATTGGGGTGCATGCCAGGGCACATGTATAGAGGTCCAAGGACAGTTTGCGGAAGTTGGCTGTCTCCCTTTACCATGTGGGTTCTGGAAACTGAGGCCAGCTCCCCTACTCAGAAGTTGAGCTTTAATGCTAAATTGCAAAGGTTTTTTTTTTTTTTTTTTTTTTCCAAGTCTCAAGTGTCTCTCCTGTCTGTGGTGTGGCCATAGGGAAGCCCTGCTTGAACTCTGAGAGATCAGTGCATACGTAGTGCTGAGGAACCAGTGTGGGGTTAGCTTGGGACCATGAGGTCCTGTGATCCTGGCTCTTCCTCCTGATCTGAAGCGTTTGATAGGACTGGGAACCTTCTTGTGCTGTGCATCATGTGAGAGAAGAACCAGTATTGCTAGGCCAGAGGTTATACAGTTGATGTAAAATCTCCTCATCTGGTACTCTCTCCATTTAATGATTCTGTTTTTTTTTTTGTTTTGTTTTGTTTTTCCCTGTTTTCTAGGAATTGGTGGATCAACTCTACTCATTTCGAGAAAGCTATTTTGAGACTCATAGTGTTGAGGATGCAGGGCGGAAGCAACAGGATGTGCAGGATGAGATGGAGAAGACCGTGCAGCAGATGGAGGAAGTACTGGGTATGAGCACCAAGGAGAACGCGACCCCCCTGCCCTGCACTCAAGCTTTATTCTTTCTCTGTGGACCGTGTGGTGTCTGGTTTGTGGCTGCTGTAGGTTAGAACAGAGGATTGCCATGTTCCTGTGTGGGACAGTGCTCATCCACTCCAAAGGTTTGATTATAGCAAGTGCTATAAAAGAATATGCTTAGCTGGGCGTTGGTGGTGCATGCCTTTAATCCCAGCTCTCGGGAGGCAGAGGCAGGCGGATCTCTGTGAGTTTGAGGCCAGCCTGGTCTATAAGAGTTAGTTCCAGGACAGCCTCCAAAGCCACAGAGAAACCCTGTCTCGAAAAACCAAAACCAAACAAAACAAAACAAAATAAAAAAACAAAAAAACCCACACTTTGTCATAATCTTAATCTGTTCAATTGAGTTTTGCCTCTTATTTATTTATTTATTTTTGAGACAGGGTTTCACTATGCTGCCCTGGCTGTCCTAGACTTTGAATGTAGACCAGGCTGGCCTTGAAATCTACTACCTTTGCCTTCCTGTGTTGGAATCACAGGCATGTGCCACCACACTTGGATACTCAGGTGTTCTTGAAGATTCTGACTACCGAGGCGGAAGTCTAATCATTTAATCTGATATGCAGTCCCCACTGTCCCTTCCCTAAGCTCAGCTCTAGAGTGTTGTTTGCTGAGGACTTTTAATTACAGCTTCTGTTTATCTAGGAAATTCTCAGCTGTGTTTAAATTGCTTATCTGATTTTCGTGTAACTTTGGTAGGTCATATATATCAAGAAATTCATCCGTTTCTTTTTGGTTTTTCAGTTTGATGGAGTGTAGAGTTGTAAAGTATGTCCTTATGATTTTCTGGATTTCCATTCTGTTGTGATGTCCCCTTTTCATCTATAGTTTTATTGATTTGGATCTTTGGATCTTCTCTTTCTGTCTTTTAGTTAACTTGGCTAATGGTATATCAGTCTTTTTTTTTTTTTTTTTTTTTTTTTTTTTTTTTTTTTTTGGTTTTTCCAAGACAGGGTTTCTCTGTGTAGCTTTGGAGCCTATCCTGGTACTCGCTCTGTAGACCAGGCTGGCCTCAAACTCACAGAGATCTGCCTGCCTCTGTCTCCCGAGTGCTGGGATTAAAGGCGTGTGCCACCAACGCCTGGCTGGTATATCAGTCTTACTGATATTTTTTTTCAAAGAATGAACTATTCAGTTCATTGATTCTCTGTAATTTATATGTATTTTTTGTTTATTTCAGCCCTGAGTTTGTTTATTTCTTGCTGTCTGCTCTTTTTGAGTGTTATTTCTTCTTTTTGTTCTAGAGCTTTTAGGTGTGCTGTAAATTTCTAATGTGAGATTATTCTGATTTTTTTTATATAGGCATTTAGTACTATGAACTTGCCTCTTAGAATTGCATTGTATCCCATGAGTTTGAGTATATTTTGTTTTCATTTTTACTCAATTCTTAAAACTTTTTGATTTCCTTCTTAATTCTCTCTTGGCCCATTTTTCATTCAGTAGTGAGTTGTTTGGTGTCCATACTTTCTGTTGTTGACACTGCATTAATTCAGGTGGTCATAGAGGATGCAGGGGTTATTTCAGTTTTCTTACATATATTTATACTTGCTTTGTGTCTGAGTATGTGGTCAGTTTTGGAGAAAGTTCCATGAGGTGCTGAGAAGGTGGCACATTTTTTATTTTTGGATGGAATGTTCTGTAATCTTCTGATAAGCCCATTTGATATGACATTATTTAACTCCAGTATTTCTCTGTCTAGTTTTTGTCTAGATGCCCTGTCTCTTAATAAGAGTAGGGTAGTGTTTATTTTATGAACTTGGGTACCCTTGTGTTTGGTGCATACATGCTTAGGATTGCAATCTCCTCTTGATGGATTTTTCCTTTGATAAGTATGTATTGTCCTCTCTTCTGAATGGTCTAGTTTGAAGTCTTTTTTTGTCATATATTAAAATGGTTAAAACCGTTTGCTTTTGGATTCCATTCCAAGTAAATGTCTTCCTTGATTGGAAGGTGTGTTTCTGGAATGCAGGAGAAAGATGGATCCTGTTTTCTTTTTCAAAAGGTTTATTTATTTATTACTTATACAGTGTTCTGTCTGCATGTGTCCCTGTGGCCTGGAAGAGGGCACCTGATCTCATTACAGATGGTTGTGAACTCAGGACCTCTGGAAGAACGCCTACTGTTCTTTAACCCCTGAGCCATCTCTCCAGCCCCTGGATCCTGTTTTCTAATCTGATCTATTAGTCTTTGTCTTTTTATTAGGGAATTGAAGCGATTGATATTGAGAGTCATCAAAGAGCAGTGTTTTTTGGTTCCTGTATTTTGTTCTTATGGTGTGGGTTTTCCCCCTCTTTTGATTTGCTGCTCTGGGATTATTTATTGCTTTCATGTTCTTGGATATAGTCAAAACTATCTACAGAAGCTGGGCAGTGGTGGAGCATGCCTTTAATCCCAACATTCAGGAGGCAGAGGCAGTCAGATCTCTGTGAGTTTGAGGCCAGCCTGGTCTACAGAGCGAGTTCCAGGACAGTTAGGGCACACAGAGAAACCCTATCCCCCCCCACAAAAAAAAAAACCAAAACAAAAAAACCAAAATCAAAACAAAACAAAAAACCCCCAAACAAACTTGTCTACAGACTGAAGTTGTTTTTCCAGTGCCTTCAGTGGAACTGGGTTAGCAGATAGATACTGCTTATATTTGATTTTATTGTGGAATGTTTTTCTTTTTCTTTGTGATTGATAGTTTTGTTGGGTATAGTAATCTGGATAGGCATTTCTGGTCTTTTAAAGTTTGTAGAATATCCTTCCAGGGCCTTCTGGCTTTTAGAGACTCTGTTTAGAAGTCAGGTTTTATTCTGCTGGGCCTGCTTTTGTATATTACTTTAATCTTTTTCCCTTGTGGTGTTTGATACTTATTTATTTATTTTTTTATGTGCATTAGTGTTTTGCTATGGGAAGTTTCAGGTCCCCTGAAACTGGAGTTAAAGAGAGTTGTGAGCTACCACATGGGTGCTGGGAGTTGAACCCAGGTCCTCTTGAAGAGCAGCCAGTGCTCTTAACCCCTGAGCCATCTCTCCAGCCCCTTAGTTAGGGTTTCTATTGCTGTGAAGAGACAGTATCACCATGGCAACTTTTATAAAGGAAAACATTTAATTGTGGTGGCTCACTTACAGTTCAGAGGTTCAGTCCATTATCCTCATAGCAGGAAGCCAGGCAGCACGCAGGCAGGCACAGTGCTAGAGAAGGAGCTAAGAGTTTTTTGTTTTTTGTTGTTTTTTTAGATTTTTTAAAATTTAAATTAGAAACAAACTTGTTTTACATGTCAATCCCAGTTCCCTCTCCTCCCCTGCCCCCCACCAACCTCCTTTCCCATCCCCTTTGTGTTCCTCAGGGAGGGCGAGGTCTTCCATGGGGGATCTTTAAAGTCTGTCTTATGAGCTGAGAGTTCTTTTTCTTTTAATTTTATTTTTTATATATTTGAATTACAAACAAGATTGAATTACATGACGATCCCAGTTCCCTTCTCCCTCCCTACCTCCTCTACCACCCGCCCCAACTAAAATCCTACCTATCATATGTCCTTTCTTCTAATCTACACCTGCCTCAAAATTTCTGCTTCCTCATGACCTCTGCATCCTTCCTTTTCTTCCCTTCTCACTCTTGTAGCTTCCTCCCCCCTCTTCCCATGTTCTCAATTTGCTCAGGGGATCGTGACCCTTTCCCCTTCTCCAGGGGACAAAGTTTGTCTCTTTTAGGGTCTTCCTTGTTTCCTAGTTTCTCTGGCAGTGTGTATTGTAGGCTGGTAATCCCTTACTCTATGTCTAAAATCCACATATGAGTGAGTACATATCATGTTTGTCTTTTTGTGATTGGGTTACCTCACTCAGAATGGTTTCTTCAGTTCCATCCATTTTTCTGCAAATTTCAAGATTCCATTGTTTTTTTCTGCTGAGTAGTACTCCATTGTGTAAATGTACCACATTTTCTCTATCCATTCTTCAGTTGAGGGGCATCTAGACTGCTTCCAGTTTCTGGCTATTACAAATAATGCTGCTATGAACATGGTTGCACAGATGTCCTTGATATATGAATGTGCTTCTTTTGGGTATATGCCTAGGAGTGGAATTGCTGGATCTTGTGGTAGACTGATTCCCATTTTCTTGAGGAGTCGCCATACTGATTTCCAAAGTGGCTGTATAAGTTGCCACTCCCACCAGCAGTAGAGGAGTGTTCCCCTTTCTGCACATCCTCTCCAGCATAAACTGTCATTGGTGTTTTTGATTTTAGCCATTCTGACAGGAGTAAGATGCTATCTCAGAGTTCTTTTGATTTTCATTTCCCTGATGGCTAAGGATGTTGAACACTTTCTTATGTGTCTTTCAGCCATTTTAGATTCCTCTATTGAGAATTGTCTATTTAGTTCTGTACCCCATTTTTTAATTGGATTGTTTGGTGTTTTGGAGAATAGCTTCTTGAGTTCTTTGTATATTTTGGAGATCGGCCCTCTGTCAGATGTGGGGTTGGTGAATATCTTTTTCCAGTCTGTGGGCTGCCGTTTTGTCTTGCTGACAGTGTTCTTTGCCTTACAGAAGCTTCTCAGTTTCAGGAGGTCCCATTTATAATTGCTGATCTTAGTGTCTGTGCTACTGGTGTTATGTTCAGGAATTGGTCTCTTGTACCGATTAATTCAAGGGTATTTCCCACTTTATCTTCTAATAGGTTCTGTGTGGCTGGGTTTATGTTGAGCTCTTTGATCCATTTTGACTTAAGTTTTATGCAGGGCAAAAGGCTTGGGTCTATCTATAGTCTTCTACATGTTTGCATCCAGTTCATCCACTATAGACACCAGAGCTGAGAGTTCTTAAGTCTTGACTCACAGGCAATAGGAAGTGGTCTGACTCACTGGGTGTGGCTTGAGCATATATGAGACCTCAAAGCTGGCCTCCACAGTGACACACTTTCTCCAACAAAGCCACACCACCTAATAGTGCCATTCCCTGTGAGCTTATGGGGGCCAGTTACATTCAAACTATCACATACATGATGTGGGGAATTTCTTTTCTGGTCCAGTTTATTTGATGTTTTATATTCTTCTTGTGCCTTGGTAGGCACTTTCTTTAGTACCTTTAGTTTGGGGAAATTTTCTTGTATGATTTTCTTGAAAATATTTTCTGTGTTTTTGATCTGGGTTGCTTCTCCTTCCTGTATTCCTGTTTTTGTAGATTGGTCTGAGGGAGAGAGCTAAGGGGACACACCAAGAGTCCCCAGGGAGTTGGAAGTACATAGAGGAGGAGCTCCTGTAAGTGAGAGTAGGACAAAGACTATGGCTGGAGAGACAGGGATGAAATGGCTGGGTGAATGGAGTCAGGTGGGAGGAGGGGCACCTGCAAGCCATTGCTCCAGGGTTGAGACAGGACAGCTAGTAATGGAGGGTAGTGAAAATCTCCTACTGAGTCCCAGCCAGGTGTGATATAAAAACGCTGATATAAAAAGTGTTTCTAGGTGTTGGTGGCTAACACAAAGGAATGGGGATGAGCTAGAAGGCCAAGAGGAGCCCCTGGAAGGAGCAAAGCTGAGTCTGCACTAAGGTTAGGTGGACTCTCCAGCCTCGTAGTAATGGAGGGAAAAAAAAAATTCCCGGGTCTTTCACCGCCTCATCTTTACCCCTTCTTCCTAGGTTCTGTCCAGGGTGAGGCACAGGCTCTAATGCTGAAGGGGAAGGCACTGAATGTGACTCCTGAGTATAGCCCAGAGGCTGAGGTGCTTCTGTCAAAGGCTGTGAAGCTGGAGCCTGAGCTGGTGGAAGCCTGGAACCAGCTGGGTGAGGTGTACTGGAAGAAAGGGGACGTTGCTGCTGCCCACACCTGCTTCTCAGGAGCTCTCACCCACGTGAGCTGCCCATCCCCCAACAGTTGGGAAGTCATGGGTGCCTTTGGTTCTTTGAATTTCTCCACGAGAAGAATACCAGATCCGAAATGAATCTGCTCAAGGAGGATAGAATTGGAAGGGAGGAAGGGTTGGGGGAGGGGAAACCTGGAATAGGAACAGAGAGGCCTGAGAAAGGAAAAAGGATGGGATTGGGTTTGGCCTAGGTGAGAAGAAATAGCATCCAGAATTATCCATAGGCTTTGGAGATGCAGTCAGTGGCTGGGATTAAGACATAAAAGTGGAACTAGTTGAATGCTGAGCTCAGCGGGGATCTGGAAATGGGGTAGAATCAGGAAAGTTGAATGTGTATCTTCTCCATTTTCAGTGCAAAAACAAAGTCTCCCTGCAAAACTTGTCAATGGTGCTTCGCCAGCTGCAGACCGACTCCGGAGATGAGCATTCTCGCCATGTCATGGACAGTGTCCGACAGGCTAAGTTGGCCGTGCAGATGGATGTCCTTGATGGCCGCTCCTGGTGTGAGTGTTAGGAAAAGATGTATGATAGTGGCTCTCAGCCATGGCTGCATATTAGAATCATCAGGAGGCCAGCTGTGGACTCTGACTCTGAGGTCATCTTTCTTTAAAAGAAACACTAAACTTCTTTTTTTTCTTTTTGGAATTGTGAATGTGGGTGTGCACATGCCTGTGCACATGTGGAGGCCAGCAGATGCTGTTACATCCCTCGGTGGCATTGCCAATGTGGTTGGTTGCCTGGCTTATTACATGGGTGCCGGGATCCAACCTCTGGCCCTTGCGATTCTGCAGCAAGCACTCTTAAATGCTGAGATGACCTTCAGCCCCTCTAAACTTATTTTGATGAGCTACTATTGGAACTCTTGTATCTCTTGATCTAAGATGGCAGACTTAGGTTTCCCTTTAAGCAATGCAGTAAGTCCTTGTTTACCTTCTATTGCTGCGATAAACATCGTGACCAAAAGCAACTTGGAGAGGAAAGGATTGATTTCAGCATATAGCTTGTCACCGTTCACTGTGAAGGGAGATCAGAACAGGAACTCAAGGCAGGAACCCAGAAACAGGAATTGAAGCAGGAAGGCCACTTACTGGTTTGCTTTCCAGGCTCACATTTAACCTCCTCTCTTTCTCTCTTAAAGATTTTATTTATTATGTATACAACATTCTGCTTCATGTATATCTGCACACCAGAAGAGGGCACCAGATCTCATAATGGATGCTTGTGAGCCACCATGTGGTTGCTGGGAATTGAACTCAGGACCTCTGGAAGAGCAGCCAGTGCTCTTAACCTCTGAGCCATCTCTCCAGCCCTAACCTGCTTTCTTATATAGCTCAGGACCACCTGTCCAGGTGTGGTGCTGCCCACAGTGGGTTGGGCCCTTCCCCAACAGTCATTAATCAAAAAAATGGCTCTTGGACATAGCTGCAGTCCAAATTGATGGAGACATCTTATCAATTGATTCTCCTTCTTCTCAGATGACTCTAGCTTATGCCAAGTGACCTCCCCCCATAACCCCCACAACATAAACACCCCTCCCCTAAATCTAGCACACAGGGCTTTTGTCACATCTGTTTCGAGTCCATGCTTTTCTGTTATCTTGGTAGAATTTTAACTAGTCAACACAGTGTAATGCCTGGTTTGGGTAAGAAGTCAGGCTTTTCAGAAATGTACTTCTGAGTCTCAGTGCTCAGGAGGTAGAGGCAGGTGGATCTTTGTTAGTTTGAGGCCAGCCAGCGCTACATTGATGAGATCCTGTCTTAGGAAGGAAAAAAAAAAGGCTGGAGAGATCATTCAATGGTTAAGAGCGCTGGTTGCTCTTCCAAAGGCTCCAGGTTCAATCCCAGCACCCACATTGCAACTCACAACTATCTAAACTCCGTTTCCACAGGATCTGATGCTCTCTTCTGACCTCCACAGGCATTGCATGGTGTGGTCCATTGATATACATGCAGGCAAAACATACCTGTAAAATAAAAATTAAGTGATTTTGCTTTTCTAAAGAAAATTCTGGAAACACAAAACTTGCCTTCTTTTTTGTAGCAGGGTTTATAAGACCCCAACCCGTCCCTGAGGATGGATAGGTAGTCAGTGGTTGTTGGAGGAGGGAGAGACATTTTCTTCTTTGTTGTGACCACTAGTCAGGTGCCCATGCTCCATTGGGTTAAAATAAACAGAAAGACAGAAGTAGAAGAGACATTGGTTGGGAGAAGGGGATCAGTGGACGCGGAAGGGGGACAAGAGAGGGATAATGGAGGGCACGCATACAATCAGAATACATTCTGTGCATGTATGGAAATGTCATAGTGAAACTCGTTATTGTATACAATAATATATGCTAATAAACACTTTAAACATACAGACTTCCGAGAGCTGCTGGTCGTATCTTGGACTGGGCTCTGAGATGGCCCACTGCTGTTGCTCTTGCAGATATCCTGGGGAATGCATATCTTTCTCTATATTTCAATACTGGCCAGAACCCTAAGATCTCCCAGCAAGCCCTCAGTGCCTATGCTCAAGCAGTAAGTACTTGCGGTCACCCCGGGCGGATATAGAGGCAGGGACCGAATCAGGAGCATGTTGTCCTTCCCAGGCTCCTTCAGCAAGTAGTGCTGGCAGAGCTTGCTAGCAGCTCACGTGTCTACATGGGTAACTTTTTACAAGATGTTAAGGGATGGTGCCTTGGTGACAGATTACTCCTTGAGTTGCCTAAATTTCTTACAGACATGCATGATGAAATCATGGAGCCTCTTCTGGCATGTTCATCCCCTTTTAGTAGGTCAAAAACCTTAGTAAAATAATAGTAACATAATTTTAAAGACAAGGGAAGCTCTGAAAATTAAGAAGCAGTTCCAAGGTAAATTGCAGGACATGGTTCTGGGTCTTCTTCCTAGGTGGCCTTAACAGGCACTGTTTGCAGGGAGTAGTCACACAGGGGAGCCCGCACTTCACTCTGTGTTCCAAGCCCTGTGTATATTGACACTCGCTTGGGGGTTGGGTTCCTCGAGCTTTGAGTGCCTGTCTCTTCACTGTTAGAAGGCTCACACTTACTTTCTGAATGCTGTTTATGTAGCCTTCGTATTTGTCGTCTCTATTGTTTTCATTCAGGTTTCCTTGACACAGTCACTTGCTGTTTAGCTCACTGAGCCTTCTGGAAGCAGCTGTTGTGTGGTCATACTTGTGCTTCAGAGACTGTCCATAAGGCAGAGGGATTGTATTTTACCCCAAACTATGTATGTTTTTGTTTTATAAATGGGGTCTCACTATGAAATCCAGACTGGCCTCAAACTTGAGATCCTTCATCCCTGCCTCCTAAGAGCTGGTGTTATAGACATGCCTGCCTTTTATGTGACTTTAAGATTTTGTGAATATTTACATTTTCAAGAATATGCCTTCAAAATTCTATATTTGTCCTCAGCCACATAGGTTTTTTTTTTTTTTTTTCTCTAGATGGTTTTTCTCTGTATAGCCCTGGCTTTATAAACCAGGTTGGCCTCAAACTCACAGGACCACCTGCCTCTGCCTCTCAAGTGCTGGGATTAAAGGTGTGCACCACCACCACCTGGCACATAGTTTTTTTTTTTTTTTAAAGATTTTATTTATTTATTATGTATACAGTCTTCTGCCTGCATGCAGGCAGAGGGCACCAGATCTCATTCAAGGCGGTTGTGAGCCACCATGTGGTTGCTGGGAATTGAACTCAGGACCTCTGGAAGAACAGTCAGTGCTCTTAACCGCTGAGCCATCTCTCAAGCCCCCCACATAGTTGTTTTTAACTCTTAATTTTCCCTTCTGTATTTAAAACATCTTTGAAATAGCTGCTTAAATAATCTTAGTTCGTGCTACTTATGCTTATGCTATGCCCAGGCATTAGACATGATTAAAAACATCAGCACTGCGGGTTTTCCCCAGCACATTTCTCTTCAGTGTCTTATGGCTTTGCCCATCCTTTTAGAGTCAGAATGTGATTTACTGTGTATAAAGGAGCTTGATTCAGAACCCTGCCTTTGCCTTTGCCTCCATGTAGAGCCAGGCTTATGGCAGAAGAGCTGGGTTAATTCACCATTTCTGCTTTAGGCTTTCCTCGTTTGTATCTGTGCCATGACTTAATTAAAAAAAAATTAGATTTTTTTTCATATTTTTATGTTTTCGCTATTTCTGTGATACGGTATGGGTTAACTATGTTTTAAAGTTCCACACATGCAATCAGCTTTATATCTTTGCGGCTTCAGAGACAGAGTGATGTTCCATATACTTAGTTACAGCAGCATGGGTAGAGATAGCATTTAGGCAAGGAAGAATCTCAAGTTTTTTTTTAAGGCGATGAAATCTGGGACATGCTGAACTTGGGCATCCTTAAAATCGAGTCACGCTCTTTCTATTCATGATCTTTTTATGCCACTGTAGGAGAAGGTCGACAGGAAAGCGTCCAGCAATCCCGACCTTCATCTGAACAGGGCGACGGTAAGACCATGGGTGGCGCTCATCTGAAGGTAAAATAGACAGGACATACAGGGGCTAGAGATGGCCTAGAGGCTCAAAGCACTGGCTGCTCTGGCAGAGACCTGGGTTTGGCTCCCAGCACCCATGTGACTATAACTTCAATTCTGGGGGACCTGATGCTCTCTTCTGACCTCTGAGTGTACTGCATTCCTGTGGTGCATATACACACATACAGGCAAAAACACTTATAAAATAAAATGTCTTAAAAAAAAAAAAAGAGAGACGAGCCTTAGCTTCTGAGGGTAACTGAGTTACACAGGGCAAAGCTGGACACAGGCCATGAGAGGTAAGCCTGAGTCTCCGTAGGAAGAGCTAGCTGAGTCTGACCTCAGCCTGGAAGAGTCACTGATGGAAGGGAGACCCTGAGGCAGGGGAGAGGTCATGGCGATTGGGGAGATGGCTTAGGAGACTTCTGCTTTCAAGTATGACTAGAATAACAGTTACCCAATGTGCTTCACAGCTTCAGAGTTTGGGAGTTAGCTCCTTGGAAATGAATTTGTCTTTGTCCTTTCTTCCGTTTGGCCCAGAAGACAGGTCCCTAATGTAGGACAGGAACAGGACTTAGGGGAAATACAGTTTTCTCTAGATTCTTAGTCTGCCTATCCTGATAATCTGGGTTACTTTCCTACAGTTACATAAATATGAAGAGAGTTATGGGGAGGCCCTAGAGGGTTTCTCTCAGGCAGCCGCACTGGACCCTGCATGGCCAGAGCCCCGGCAACGAGAACAACAACTCCTGGAATTCCTCACTAGGCTAACCAGCCTTCTGGAGAGCAAGGTAAAGATCTGTAAGTGCTGAGCCATCAGTCAAATACAAAAAGAATAGGTTTAGGCGGCAGTGGGCAGGTGGGCAGGGTGAGAGAAATAATTGACTCAGTATACCAGCTTCCAGTTGATCTGTTTCTCCTTCTTTTGCAGGGGAAGACAAAACCCAAAAAACTCCAGAGTATGCTGGGAAGCTTGCGTCCAGCCCATCTGGGCCCCTGTGGTGATGGGCGCTATCAGTCAGCCTCTGGGCAGAAGGTGACCTTGGAGCGCAAGCCACTGAGCACACTGCAGCCTGGTGTGAACAGTGGTACTGTGGTCCTGGGAAAGGTGGTGTTCAGCCTGACCTCAGAGGAGAAAGTCCCCTTGTAAGTTTCACTTCCATCTCCCCATGAATGACTGTCACTTCCTGGCCTTTTCAGGCCAGTAAAGACATTTTACAAATTATCGACTTTTACTGCTTAGGGTACCTGCTCCATGTGCAAGCCTTGTCTAAGAGATACCTAAGAATCTCTTTAATTTTTTTTTTAAAACAGAAATACAGTTCTGTTATACTTATTTATTTTATGTGTGTGTGTGACAGCGCACCTGTGCCACAGCCTTCATGTGGCGGTCAGAGAAAAACTTGTAGGAGTTTTTCCAGCATGTGGGTCCCAGTATCAAACTTCGTCCGCCAGGGTTGGCAGCAAGTGCTTTAACCAGATGAGCTGTCTTGCTGGCCTCTAACAGTCTTACCATAGAGGCATTTGTGGGTTCTGCCATTGCCTATTGTTGTCCCCTCAGTTCTTTGCTTTGTGAATTCCTGAATTCATATCTGAAATGACAGGTCATTTCAAAAAATGTGTTTGAGTGTTTGTATGCATGTCTGTGTGCTGTCTGTGAAGTTCAGAAGGTGTCAGAGTCCTTGAAACTGCAGTTAGGAATGGTTTAAGCCACCATGTAGATCCTGGGAACTGAACTTGGGTCCTCTGCAAGCTTGGGTCCTAAGCAAGTAGTCTTAATTGGCGAGTCATCTGTCCAGCCCCCTTGACAGGTCATTTTAAAAGTAAGACAGAGAAACTTTAAAATTCTTCATCTTTTTTGAGGTTCAGGGTCACAGAGTTGAAGAAAGACAAATTTAGGTTCTGTTTCTAGATGATTCTGGAAGGTGAGCTTTGGGTTAGAGTAGAGGCCTGATTGGGATCTTACCTGAGTTTCTTACTTCTGCTTTTGGGCTGTTTTTCTTTAACTTGTTTTCTGAATTATTGTTACTTAGTTTGTCCTGTGTGGCAGAACAAAACCAGCTTTGTCTACTTATATCTGTAGTTCAAGAATTATCTTTTCAGGCAGGGAGCTTTTTGAGCAGAGGGATTATACTTTTATCATTTATTGATTTGGGTTTTTGGCATGTGTGTTTAGGGAGTAAGGAAAAAAATGTAAAGGACACATGTAAAGCATGCTTACCATCCTGCAAAGGAGTGAGTTAGCCTATTAGGGAAAATGTAAAGACATTTATAGCTTATGTTATTCACAAGTGTGGGTATGCACATGCCATGGAGCATGTGTGGAAGTGAAAGCGAATCCAGGGAGTTGGTTCTCCCTTCCACCGTGTGCTTCCTGGGGCTTGAATTCAGGTAGTCAGCCTCAGTGGCAGCTGAACCATCTTCCCAGCCCAGAGAAATTGTTTACATCTTGAAAACTGAGGATTTAATGAGTACTATACCTGCTTGGTCCTTCATACATTTCTTGGTCCCTGGTTGAGTTTCTTCTTTTCTACTGCAGTGGTTTGTTTATTTGGGCTAGCCCCAGCCCTGAGGTACCCCCACTCCCCACCTTCTGAGTGATGGGCCACAGGCTTGTAATCTGTGTGAAGTGGACTACCACTGTCTCCATGCTCCTGCTATATGGCTCTGTGGCATCCTCACCTCTCTTCTTCCGTTTGGAGGCAGGTGTCTGTCTCTGTGCAGCCATGGCTGGCTTGGCACTCACTATGTAGAGGTCAAGGCTGGCCTTGACCTCACAGAGATCTACCTTCTCTGCCTCTCAAGTGCTGGATGTGCACTGGCATGCTGGACCTCTCTTCTTTTTTAAGCTAACCCCTCTTTTTTTACTCATTATTATGTGTGTACACATGATCATGCGTGCACATGTACCATGGCTTGCATGTGGAGGTCAGAGTACAACTTTTTGGAGTTGGTATTTGTGTGACAGATTTTTGTTTTTCCTTGCAAGACACAGCATATGTCTACTTACACCAGAAAGGGAGCCCAGGACAGACCAAAATAATGATTGCACCAATGTCCAATTTGGTGAGCCAATGAGTTTTTGTTTGTTTGTTTTGCATTTACAAACAGGAGTATAGGTGGAGGGTTATTTGCAAGGTGCAAGCATGATTCTGAAGCATCTGCATCACCAGAAGGCCCACTCCAGCATAGGTGGTGACTCCTGAAAACTGCAAGCTGCAACCCTGGTGCTGTCTCTGCAGCAGCATGCATTCAGAATCTCTCTCTTTCTGAAGTTTGCTTGGCCCACCCCCAGCAGCTGTTCACCCCCAGCAGCTGTTCATTCCCTTTCACATTACTGGCAGTGGCCCTCCAGAATCTTCCACTTGTTACATTCTCCTGCACTTGTGACATTTTGAGGCTGGTGAGCCTTCCTGGAGTACATGTTTCAGTTAGGAGGGAACGCTGCGGTTGGGAAGTACATGCCAGAGGTGCACGCTAGTTCTCTATACTGCCCATGTTCCGAATCTGATCCCAGACAATAAGCACCTTTACATGTAGAGTCATCTTGCTGGCCTTTTGGCTTATTTGTTCATTAAAACATTTTTTAAGATTTATTTTGTGTGTATGAGTATTTTGCCTTCATGTATGTATGTATACTATGTGTGTGCTTAGTGCTCTCAGAGGTCAGAAGAGGACATCAGATCTGGACTTAGAGTTTCTGATGGTTGTGACCTAGCATGTTAGTGCTGGGAACTGAACTCAGATCTTCTGCAAGAGCCACAATTGCTCTTTACTCCTGAGCTATCTCTCCAGCTCTCCACATTTGTCTCTTCTCTTCTCTTCTCTTCTCTTCTCTTCTCTTCTCTTCTCTTCTCTTCTCTTCTCTTCTCTTCTCTTCTCTTCTCTCTTTCTTCCTTCCCTTCCCTTCCCCCTTCCCTTCCCTTCCCTTCCCTTTTCCCTTCTTTCCTGTCCCCTCCCCTCCCATTCCTTCCCCTTCTCTCTTCTCACTTCCCCCTTTTTTTCTGTTTGTTTTTGAGACAGGATCTTACTATGTATACTTGGCATCCTGGAACTGACTGGGATCCTCCTGTGTCTGCCTCCTGAGTGCCAGGATCAAAGGTGCATGCCATCAGCCCTGGCACTTTGAGACAGGCCCTCTTACTGAATCTGGAGCTCATGTGCAGAATAACTCTAGAAGGCCAGCAAGTCCCTGTGACCCTCTTCCCTTCTACTCCCCAGTGGTAGGATCACAGCTTTTTTTATGGAAGTGGTAAGGGTCTGAATTCAGGTCTTCATCCTTGTGTGGTAAGCTCTGTATCAGCTGAGTTATCTTACCAGTTTTCCTGCCTTGTTTGCATATGTCTCTCTGTGTTTATTTCTTTGCAAGTATGTGGGTATAAGTGTGTGTGTGTGTGTGTGTGTGTGTGTGTATGTATGTATGTGTGCACACAAGGCACTCTAGAGAATGTTTGTGTGTATGTGTGCACGTGTGTAGAGGTTGACGGTAAAAGTCTTCCTCAGTTACTCTCTACCTTGTTCACTGAGACAGGGTTTTTCAGTTGAACTCTTGAGCTGGCTGATGTAGCTAGTCTAGCTGGTCAGCTTGTTCCGTCTCCGCCTTCCTGGCCTGGAATTTCAGGTGGGCAATGTAGAACTCACTTTTATGTGATTCTGAGGCTCTGAATTCTAGTCCTCATGTTGTTGCAGCAATCACTGAACTACCCCCCAGCACCACCCAATTTTTTTTAGACAGAGTCTAACTGGCCTTCATTTGGGATCCTACTGCCTTTTACTTGCCAATGCTGGGTTTAGCTTTCCTGTTTTAACTACCTGGTTTTCCCTATTTTCTCTCCCTGTTTTTCCCCTTTGCTTTTTGGAATGGGTTTTTACTGCATAGTCCAGGTTGATTGTAAATTCTATATATTTCAAGCTGGCCTTGAACTTGGGGTCTTCTTAGCTGAGCTGTATGTGTGCCAGAATTGCAGGTATGTCCCAGCAAGCAAACATCCTCCCACTGAGCTACTCCCCACTCAAGTGGTGGTGTTTTTATCTGATTCTTGTTAGATTATGGGTCATTTATAGCTGGATTAGTATCTTACTGCTAACAATGCTTGATATGTTTGCGGAATCAACCTCAATTGATAGTGATTGTAGAGGGTTTGGTTAAGTGTATGTTAGTTAAATTGATAGGCCAGGAATAACGGTCTAGCTGCAGTATTTTGGGTTAGTTCATTATTAACATTTATTGAATGACCTCACTGTGTGTCCCAAGTTCTTAGTAGAGTGAGCCTTGTTAATGTTTGCTAAAGGTATAAAGCCTAAGATAAATGAGCATTCAAATGTATATAGTAGATAATAGCACTTGTAGATTTCTAAGGAAGGGACCAAGAATGCATTCCTTATTTTGCTATATTTTAAAACCCATTCTAACTTTCCTGCCCATAACCCTTTGATATTTTTTTTCTCTCTTTCTCTAACCCACATTAACCTGGAAGCACATTTGGCTTGGTAGATTCCGATGGTCCTTGCTATGCAGTGATGGTGTACAATGTAGTGCAGAGCTGGGGCGTGCTCATTGGGGACTCTGTCGCTATTCCTGAGCCCAACTTTAGGCATCACCACATTCGGCACAAGGGAAAGGTAAGTAGTGTCCAGGAGTCATCTTTGTGACACACAGTCTCTGCAAATGGTACCAGACTTCTCTCTTTAAAACATAGAGGTGAAAGTAATGCATGTGTATGTGCTTTTGTGTGTATGTACTGTAAATACATGTGTGTGATATGTGTATTCAGTGTATATACATGTGTGTGATATGTGTATGCTCTATATATCCATGTGTGTGATGTGTATGCTTTGGTGTGTATGTATGGTATATACATGTGTGTGATATGTGTATGCTCTTGTGTGTATGTACTGTATATACATGTGTGTGATATGTGTATGCTTTTGTGTGTATGCACTGTGTATACATGTGTGTGATGTGTATATGCTCTTGTGTGTATGTACGGTATATACATGTGTGTGATATGTGTATGCTTTTGTGTGGTGTTTGCATTGTGTATACATGTGTGTGATGTGTATATGCTCTTGTGTGTATGTACTGTGTATGCATGTGTGTGATGTGTATGCTTTTGTGTGTATGCACTGTATATACATGTGTGTGATATGTGTATGCTCTTGTGTGTCTGTACTGTGTATACATGTGTGTGATAATGTATATGCACTGTATATACATGTGTGTGATGTGTATGCTTTTGTGTGTCTGTACTGTGTATACATGTGTGTGATATGTGTATACTTGTGTGTGTATATACTTGTCTTATATAATTGTAGACAATTTATTGCACAAAAATGCCATGACCAAAAGCAGTTTGAGGAGGAAAGGGTTTATTTTGTCTTATACTTCTGCATCACAGTCCTTTAGCAAAAGGAAACTGGGGCAGGAACTGGAATTAGAAACCTAGAGGCAGGAACTGATGCAGAGACTGTGGAAGAACACTTGTTTCCTGGCTTGCTAAGCCTGCTTTTTTATAGCACCCAGGACCACCAGCCCAGGGATGGCCCCACCCATGGTGAATAAGGTCCTCCCCCAGTGAATAGGACCCTCCCCTATCAATTATTATTAATCAAGAAAATGCACAGGCTTACCCACATGTCAATATGATTGGAGCATTTTCTCAAGGTTCCCTCTTCCCTAATGACTTTAATTTGTGCCAAGATGACATAAAAACTAACCAGCATACTGCTATATCCACATGTGTAATATGTGTGCTTTTATGTATATGTATTATACATATCTATGTTTGTACGTATATATTAAATATGTCTGCTGAGCACATTGTTGTTAATTTATTATATACACATGTGATATATCTGCTTTTGTGTATATTATATACAAATGAGTGATGTGTGTATGTTTTTGTATGTATGCATCATATTTGTGTGTGTGCTTTTGTGTGTATTGTATACACATGTGTGATATATAGTTGTGTTAATGTATTATATACATGTGTGTGATGTGTGTGTACTTTTGTGTATATGTATTATATCCACATGTATGTTATATATGTTTTGGTGTGTATGCATCATATATGCATGTGTGCCATATATACTTTTGCATGTATTATTTAGATATGTGTGATATGTGTGTTCTTTTCTGTATGTTATTTACATGTGTATGATATGTGTGTGCTATTGTGTCTATATTTACACATATGTGTGCTTTCATGTGTATTATATACTTGCATGCTTGCATGTGTAATATACATATATAGGTATTTACATGCATAAATATGCAAATTTATATATAAGCGTAAATTTCTTTGCACATATAAGTATGTAAATATATTATACATAGGTATATCTATATTTTATTGCAAAGGAAAACTACTGATAAGCAAAAATAAAGAATGGGCTAAACTATCTCTTAGATATTCTAGTGATAACTAGATAACACATCTCAGTCTATTAGGTTTATTTATTTATTTTTGTTTTTTGGGAGAGGTATGTAGCCATATTCCTTTGTTTTGTTTTGTTTTTTTCGAGACAGGGTTTCTCTGTGGCTTTGGAGGCTGTCCTGGAACTAGCTCTTGTAGACCAGGCTGGTCTCGAACTCACAGAGATCCTCTGCCTCTGCCTCCTGAGTGCTGGGATTAAAGGCGTGTGCCATATTCTTACTATTTAGGTCGGGGCAGCAACCTATCGTACACTGACCATATCTAGTTCAATATCTGTTGTATAGCCTACAAGCTAAGAATTATTTCTGTGTGTAAAACATAAAAAGAAATTAATTTGTGTGTGTGTGTGTGTGTGTGCATGCACAGATGTGCATGCCATGGTATGAGTGGAGGAGGTCAGGGACAGCTTCTGAGAGTTGGTTCTTTCCTTCTAACATGTGCTTCTAGGGATTGAATTTAGGTTATCAGGGTTGCATAGCAAGTGCTTTCAACTGTTGAGCCATCTTGCCAGCCTTGCAATTTATATATATTTTATACATATATTATTATGTTTTAATGTGGATGGGTGTTTTGCCTGCATGTATTTATGTTCACCATGTGTGTGCCTGGTATCCTTGGATGCCAGAAAAGGGCATCGGATCCCCTGGAACTGGAGTTATATATAGACAGTTGTGAGCTGCCAGATGTTGGTGCTGGGAACTAAACCTGGTTGCTCTGGAAGAGCACTGCAAGCTGTTAACTGCTAATCCAGCTCTTCAGCCCCTACAATTTTTCTAACACTGAAACCAAATTTTTCACAAATTGCTCGGAAGATAATAATACCAATAATATATTTTTTGTTTTTTTTAAAAATGTATTTCATTACGTTTATTAATAATGTTTTGCATATGAATTGCTTTCTGTTCTCCCCGTACTTCCCATATTCTTGTTGGGAACTTTATTTAAAAAAAAAAAAAAAAAAAAAAGACTTGTGAGAATTTTACTGTGGCTTAAAAGATTCTGTTTCAGGCTGAAGAGATGACTCAGAAGAGCACTGTCTACTCTTACAGAGGTCCTGAGTTCCCAGCAACCACATGGTGTCTTACAACCATCTGTAATAAGATCTGGGTCTCTCTGCTGGCATGCAGGCATACATGTAGGCAGAACATTGCATACATAATAAATAAATAAATCTTAAAAAAAAAAAAAAAAGAGAGAGAGCCTGTTTCACATTGCCAATCAAACATTTCCTGGGTGGTGCTCTTCCAGTAGCCCAAACAGCCCAGCATCCTGAGCTGGGAAGATGAGCTGGTACCTTTTCTGTTATTAAGGCAATGCTTAAATTCCTTTACATAGTCTGTTCTCATTAACATAAAAAGAAGTATTTGACAGGTTAATTTTGAGCTCTACACACAGACTAGCAAATTTCCTTGGTTCTGGCCCGTTGCTGTCTGTCTGTTTCCAGAGACTGTGGAGAAGCACAGATTCTCTGAGAGCTGGTGGCTCCCTTTTCTCAGGCAGTGCAACAATTTGCTTTTCTTGAATGGGAGAACTGTCATATTCTTGTAATTGTATTGTATTGTTGGTGCCTTGTCTGTCTCAGAAACTGTCTCCTTTGTTCAGTTTTATCTAAGGTAAGATAGAGGGAAGGGGTAGGTGGACTACGTTGCTTTGCTGGAGTTTTTTCTGACCTTGATTTCTAATGAATTGATCTGTCTTTTCTAGGACTATTCCTTCTCCAGTGTTCGGGTGGAAACGCCTCTCCTGCTGGTGGTGAATGGAAAGCCACAGAACTCTAGCAGCCAAGCCACTGCCACCGTGGCTTCGAGACCGCAGTGTGAATGACCTTGTAGGGGGAGTGGAGGCCCAGAGATAAGCTCACCTGGGTGTCGTGAATGGAGACTTGTCTTCCTCTGCCCTGTAACATAGTTCGAGCCTCCTTTCTTTTCCTGTGGTATTCCAGCCCCCTTCAAAGCCGTCACTACCCCTGTTCATCTCCCCTGCCTCTTCAATGACTTAAAGGAAGAACAAAGCACTAATGGAACTGTTGGGACCCTGTTATGGGAGACTTTTCCCCATCTTGAGATGTTTTGACAGTTCCCAAGATCCCCGTTCTTGCCTTCTTCCTGAGTCTAATATGTATGTATATATCTGTTTACTATTTATTGCTGAGGGGCTTAACTTTTCTATGGCTTCATTTTTGAGAATTTTTAAAAAAATTTTTTAGATTTAAGTTCTGATAGGTGTGGTGGCACACCTTTAATCCCAACACTTAGGAGGTAGAGGAAGGTAGGTCTCTATGATCGAGTCTAGCCTGATCCTATATAGGGAGTTCCAGGCTAGCCAGGACAACATTAGTGAGACCCTGTGTCAAAAAAAGAAAAAAAAAGTTTTTCCCTCCCTTAGGGTTGGAACAAAATTAAATTTGTTTGGAAAAAATTTACCCTATAGTTTTGTCTCCTTATTTTCTCCTGTTATAAGGGTTATTGGTTTTAAAATCTGTAGTCTGTTGGAGTAACATTGCTCTTTTGGGTATCATACAAAATAGTTTATCTGCTGGCTGTGGTGGTGCAGGCCTTTAATCCCAGCACTTGGGAGGCAGAGGCAGGCGGAGCTCTGTGATCTACAAGAGATAGTTCCAGGACAGCTTCCAAAGCCACAGAGAAACCCTGCCTTGAAAAACCCTGAAAAAGAAAAAAGAAAAAACAAAATAGTTTATGTGGACTCATGGGCCGTTGAGAGCCACTGTGCTGGGAACAGAACTCAGATCCTATATGTGAGCAGTATGCATTCTTAACTGCTGAACCAACTATCCAGGCTTCAAATTTTTATTTCTTACTTTGTGTGTGTGTGTGTGTGTGTGTGTTGTGTGTGTGACATACATGCAGTTGCACATGCAGGTGTGCATTCCTGTGTGCATGAACGAGGATGCCAAAGAAGTGTAGGTGTCTTCCTCTGCCTTACTGCCTTGAGCTAGTGTCTCTCACTGAGCCCCAAGCTTGCTGTTTTGACTGTCTGGCCATCAAGCTCTTCAGATCCGCCAGTGTCTACCCTTCATTGCTGGAGTTCTGGCACATGTGTCTGCTGGGCTTTTTACATAGGTGCTGAAGATTTGAACATGGGTCCTCATGCTTGAGAACAAGCTCTCTTAGCCATTAAGCCATCTTCTTGGCACTGCTGTGTCTGTCTCCCTCCCTCCCTCCCTTTTTTTAGATTTCTTGTTTTGCTTGTTTTTGGAGATAGGTTCTCACTATGTATCCTTGGCTGGCCTAGAACTCACTCTATAGACCAGGTTGGTCTTGAACTCAGAGATCCACCTGCCTCTGCCTCCTGAAAGCCGGGATTAAGGGTGTGGATTGCCATGCCTGGCACTGCTGGGGTTTTAAAACAAGAAATTCTGTGATAGTGTTTGTGTTTAAGAAAATGAAGTTGGCTGTCAAGATGGCTCAGAGGTTAAGAGCACTGGCTGCTCTGCCAGAGGACCTGGGTTCCATTCCCAGCAACCACATGGCAGCTCAGAACTGTCTGTAACTCCAGTTCTAGAGGATCCGACACCATCACAGACAGAGACATACAGGTAGGCAAAACACCTATATTGGTTAAAAAAACAAACCAAAAACAAACCAAAAACAACTCAACTAAAACCCAAATGAAAACAAAGGGCAGTGAAGTTGATAGCATAGACCACTTCTTTTTTCTCTTTTAAAAAAAGTTTATCATGCTAGGCAGTGGTGGTGTATATGTTTAATCCCAGCACATGGGAGGCAGAAGCAGGTGGATCTCTGAGTTTGAGGCCAGTCTGGTCTACAGAGTGAGTTCCAGAGAAGCCCCCCAAAACAAACAAACAAAAATCAACAAAACAAAACACAAACAACAACAAAAAACAAACAACATAGGACTATTTGACTATTTTATGTTGTATGTATGTGTGAGTGTGCATGTATGTGGTATGTGCATATGTGTGTGAAAGCTACAGGAAAATGTCAGCTATCCTGCTCTACCACTCTTTGTCTTATTCTTTCCTTTAGCAAGCACAAATGATATTCCTGTCTCTACCCCCACAACATGGAGTTGCTCTAGTCTGTGTGGCCATGACTGGCTTTCTGTGTGGGTGCTGGGGATTTGAACACAGATTCTCATGCTTAGGACACAAGCACTCTCAACCCACAGAGCCAATCCTCCAGCTTGTAGTCCAGTATCAGCTTCAGAATCAGAGTGCCTGGGATCAAATTCAGCTCACGGGCAGTCGCCATCCCAGTGTTCTGGTCCATGTGCGGAGCATGTGATGGCTCATTTAATCACAAAGTAGACCTACAAAGAAGTTAGCATCCTATTTTATAAACATGGACATGAAATTTCACAGGTAATTGACCAAGATTCTACCCAAACTGTGGAGAGACTCCCCTGAGCTCCTTTTGCAGCCACGACTTGTAAAGACTTGAATAAAATACTAATTATTTATTTAATTTATTCTTTGTATTTGTTTTTTTAAAAAACTTTTGATCTTATTTTGATTTGTCTGACTGTTTATCTATTGGTTTTTTTGAGACATGGTTTTTCTGTGTAGCTTTGGAGCCTGTCTTGGCACTCACTCAGTAGACCAGGCTGGCCTGGAACTGACAGAGATCCACCTGCCTCTGCCTCCCAAGTGCTGGGATTAAAGGCATGCACCACCATCACCCAGCTAGATTTATTTTATTATTATTATTATTTTGTTTATATGGGTGTTTTGCACCACATGCATGGCTGATGCCCAAGGAGGTGGTAAGCTTCCATTTGGGAATCAAACCTGGGCCCTTTGTAAGAACAAGTGCTCTTAACCACTGAGCCAGCTCTCCATCCCTGTATTCGTGTTTTATTTTTTTTAAAGCATGTATTTGTGCATGCTAGACAAGTGTTTTAACATGGAGCACCGTCCAGCCTTCTGTCCAGATACTTTTTAATTTATTTTAGTGTTCTACCTGCATGTACCCTCGAATGCCAGAAGAGGGCACCAGATCTCATTATAGATGGTTGTGACCCATCATGTGGTTGCTGGGAATTGAACTCAGAGCCTCTGGACCAGTACTCTTACCTCTGAGCCATCTCTCCGTGTTTTAAATTGGCATACAAGTAGTGTGTTTCTCATGACAATCTCATACACACTTTCTTTCCATTGTGCCTTTCCTCCCACTATACTCTGTCATCCTACCCCTTGGTCTTTCCTTCCTTTGGGTCCCCTTCTTCATGGCGCCAATTCTGCTTTCATGTCATCCCCCACCGTTTATTTCTTTTAAGTGTGTGTGTGTGTGTGTGTGTGTGTGTGTGTGTGTGTGTGTGTGTGTGTGTGTCTGAGTGCAGGTGCCTGTGAAGGCCAGTGGTGGCGGATCTCCTTGGAACTGGAGTTTCAGGTGGTTGTTGTGTGCCTGATGTGGGTGCTGCCAACCAAACTGGTGTTCTCTATTTTGGCACTCTGGTCCTCTGCAAGTGCAGCAAAGTGCTTCTAACCACTGAACTGTCTCTCCAGCTGCCGTGTCACGTGTATTCTATCTCCTCCCCATTCAGATTCCTCTTTTCTTGCAGATCCTTTTCTAGTATTGATACCTGCATCCATACCACCCCCACGCATGCATGTGGCATAAAATCCAGACTCTGCATGAGAAGAGAGAATGGTGTCTGCTGTTCACTAGTCTCCTTGAAAGTCCTGCTGAGACAACTCACGACTGCAGCGAGAATCTACTGCTCATCTGTCTGCCCTAAGGCTCCCTGGCTGCCAGCCTCTTGCAGGGGAAGGACCTAATTTGATAAGTGTCAGTTAATCGTGGGCCAGCTTCCTTCCTGCTGTTCATACTCCCCGACTACCGAGAAATCCATTTGTGTATTCCCTCATCCTTCCTACAAGACTCCCTCGCTGCTGGGCAACTGAAGTTCAAAATGTTTGAGTCATGCTGCAATAGCATATTACTTACTAGAAATATATCCTTGCTACTTTAACTAGTGTACTGTATGTTTAATACAAGAAAACCCCACAGGGGCTGGGGATGTAGGTCAGACATGTCAGCATACTCAGTGGATGTGAAGGCCTGGGTTCACATCAACTGCAAAACACTGAAACAAGTCCATAGCATTTGAAACAGTTAAGGCTTCAGATCCTGCCTTTGCCACTTATTACTGTACTAATGGGAAGCAGGGCTGGTTAAGAGCATGTGTGTACTGCTCTTGTGCAAGACCAGAGCTTGGGTCTTAGCAGCATGCCAGATGGCTCTCCAACTCCAACTCCAGGGCATCCAACTCTCTCTGGCCTCCACAGTGTAGGCATGCAGATGTGCGTAAACCCACATTCACACATAAATAAAAAGAAATCTTAAAAAATTAGAGAGTTTTAGCAATAGGGGAAAAGATGATGGTACTAGTTAGACAAGGAATGCTGAGCTAGTGGGCTAAGAATGGAAAGGAAGTCCATGAGGTAGGTGTTCAGGATGCAAAATCGGGTTGGCAAGATGACTTAGCTGTTTAAGGCTGGGCTCACAACCAGAAATATAGGAGATAAAACCAGTGTATCTGATGGCAGACTCGGTGTGTTGGCAGAAGAAATCATCTGAGGTGGCTTCCCAGGTTTCTACCTTGGATAGACAAGACAGTATGTGCTCATAGCTGCTAATATGGTACGTGACAACAGTGGTCACTGGAGATTTTGATGTCTGCATTCTCTTGAAACTCCAATAACTATTGTAATCATCTGCTTGCCTCCTTTGGCTTGTGGGTCTTTTGAAGGTATTCTCATCTCTGATGTCATAGTTCCTGAGTGACTATATGACAGAAGTTCTCAACAAATTTATGTGAAACCAATGAAAAACATCTCTCTTGTCACATGCTGGAGTTTGGCAATTTGACACAAACCTAGATTATGATTGGGAAAATGCCTCCATAAGATTGTCCTGTAAGCAAGTTTTTGGGGACATTTTCTTGATTAATGATTGATGTGAGAGGGCCCAGCTCACGGGGGTGGGGGTGGCACCACCCCTGGATGTAAGGCCCTGGATAACAAAAGAAAGCAGACTGAACAAGTTAGGGGAGCAAGCCAGTGAGCAGAGCTCCTCCATGGCATCTGTCTCAGTTCCTGCCTCCAGGTTCCTGTCCTGAGTTTCTACCCTGACTTCCCTCAGTGATGGAGTTCACCTGAGAATCATAAACTGAAATAAACCCTGTCCTCTGCACATTGATTTTGGTTATTGTGTTCACCACAGCTATAGAAAACTAAGACCATGGCTAATCATTTCATCTTAATTATTATATGTGGATTCACTTGGAAGAGGAAGTGGAAGATTGCCAAAGTATGGGCTATGTTTGTCCCCCGTTGCCCCCAGCTTTCTCTTTCTGTTCAGGGAGTTGATACTGATGCAACTGTGTGAGTCACTGTCCCACAGCGCTGTGGGATCCAATGCACTTTTAATTGGGAGTTACTATAATCACGTTTCTCTCTTCACCATCATTTCCTTCTCTAATTAGTTCTCAGGGGTCCCCTACTCCTGTGCCAAGCAAGCAGAGCTGCTGCAGGGCGCTCTGGACTTGTGCCTGGGGACCCCAGTTTCTTCTGATACCACTCTGCTGCATTAAGTTTCTTTTCTAATTTGTCTTTGGATCAGGCGTAGGAGAAGAGGATTCCTTTGGGCATTGTCTTCAGAGGCAGCTTGAATGCTGCCAAGCTCTTCTAGGTATTGCCAACTACTTTATTCGGTATATATGGGTTTGTTCTTATTAGCAGAGAGGGGAACAGTATCTGACTGAGATGTTCAGTGTGAGCCTGTTGGATGATGGGAGAAATGAATAGGTGAAAAGACAAATCACTGAACCTTAGCATTGTGATCCATATATTACTTCTGGAGCAAAGACCAATTGAGAAACTTGACTGACTTCTGTTTGTCATTGCCTAAAGCAGAGTGAACAGGAGTTTTGAAGCTTTGGTCAATAATTTGGCTCTATTAAAAATGTTTTAAAATAGGCTGGTAATCCTTTGCTCTATGTCTAAAATTCATATATGAGTGAGTACATACCATGTTTGTCTTTTTGAGACTGGGTTACCTCACTCAGGATGGTTTCTTCTAGTTCCATTCATTTGCCTGTGAATTTCAAGATTCCATTGCTTCTTTCTGCTGAGTAGTACTCCATTGTATAAATGTACCACATTTTCTCTATCCATTCTTCAGTTGAGGGGCATCTAGGTTGCTTCCAGGTTCTGGCTATTACAAACAATGCTGCTATGAACATGGTTGAACATATGTCCTTGTTGTATGAACATGCACTATTTGGGTATATACCCAAGAGAGGAATGGCTGGATCTTGAGGTAGACTGATTCCCATTTTTCTGAGCAACCGCCATACTGATTTCCAGAGTGGTCTTACAAGTTTGTACTCCCACCAGCAATGGAGGAGTGTTCCCTTTTCTCCACATCCTCTCCAGCATAGATTGTCATTGGTATTTTTGATTTTAGTCATTCTGACAGGTGTGAGGTGGTATCAGAGTTGTTTTGAGTTGCATTTCTCTGATGGCCAATGATTTTGAGCACTTTCTTAAGTGTCTTTCAGCCATTTCAGATTCCTCTGTTGAGAATTCTCTATTTAGTTCTGCACCCCACTTTTTAATTTCATTGTTTGGTGTCTTGAGCTCCTTATATATTTTGGAAATTAATCCTCTGTCAGATGTGGGATCGGTGAAGATCTTTTCCCATTCTGTGGGTGGTCGTTTTGTCCTACTGACTGTTTCCTTTGGCTTTGCAGAAGCTTCTCAGTTTCAGGAGGTCCCATTTATTAATTGCAGACCTCAATGTCTGTGCTACTGGGTAATGTTCAGGAAGCAGTCTCCTGTGCCAATTTGTTCAAGGGTAATTCCCACTTTCTCTTCTAGAAGATTCAGTGTGGCTGGATTTATGCTGAGATCTTTGATCCATTTGCACTTAAGTTTTGTGCATGGTGACAGGTATGGATCTATCTGCAATTTTCTGCATGTCTGAATCCAATTGTACCAGCACCATTTGTTGAAGATGCTATCCTTTTTCCATTGTATAGATTTAGCACCTTTGTCAAAAATAAGGTATTCGTAGGTGCGTGGGTCAATATCAGGGTTTTCAATTCGATTCCATTGGTCTATCTGTCTATTTTTGTGCCAATACCAAGCTGTTTTCAGAACTATGGCTCTATAGTAGAGCTTGAAGTTGGGGATGGTGATGCCTCCAGAAGATCCTTTATTGTAAAGAGTTGTTTTGGCTATCCTGGGTTTTTTATTTTTCCATATAAAGTTGAGTATTGTTCTTTCAATGTCTGTGAAAAACTGTGTTGGGATTTTGATGGGGATTGCATTGAATCTGTAGATTGCTTTTGGCAGGATTGCCATTTTTACTATGTTAATTCTACCTATCCAAGAGCATGGGAGATCTTTCCATTTTCTGGTATCTTCTTTAATTTCTTTCTTTAAAGTCTCAAAGTTCTTATTGTACAGGTCTTTCACTTTTTTGGTTAGTGTTACCCCAAGATATTTTATGTTGCTTGTGGATATTGTGAAAGGTGATGTTTCCCTGATTTCTTTCTCATTGGATTTATCATCTGTATATAGTAGGGCTACTGATTTTTTTGAGTTAATAATCCTCTTCACCAAAGAAACTAGGAAACATGAAGGACTCTAAGGGATAAATGGTCCCCAGGAATGGAAGTGGCATGAACTCCTGAACTAATTGGGAGCATGAGGGTAGGGGGGAGGGAGCTGCTACAATAAGAGCAAGAGAAGAGGAGTAGAGGAGAGGAAATGGAGGGGCAGAAATATTGAGTTGGGGGAAGAATAGAGGAAAGAGAGCAGGATGAGAGATACCATATCAGAGGGAGCCACTATAGGTCCGAGAAGAGATCTGGAACCAGGGAGATCTCCAGAGACCTACAAGGATGACACGATCTGACAATCCAGGCAATGGTGGAGAGGATAACCTAAAAGCCCTTCCCCTAAAATGAGATTGATGACTTCTCTTTATGCCATCCTAGAGCCCTCATCCAGTGGCTGATGGAAGCAGAGACAGACATCCACAGATATACACTGAGCTGAAATTGGGAATTTAGTTGAAGAGAGGGAGGAATGAAGAGTGAAGGGGTCTGTACCAGGTTGGAGAAACCCACAGAAACAGTTGGCCTGAACAAGGGAGAGCACATCGACCCCAGATGCTGTCGGGGAGGCCAGTACAAGACTGATCCAGACCCCTGAACATGGATGTCAATAAGGAGGCCTCTGCACTCCAGGGAGCCTCTGGTGGTGGATTAGTATTTTTCCCTGGTGCAAGAAGGGACTTTGAGAGCCCATCCCACGTGAAGGGTTACACTCTGGCCCTGGACACATGGGGAAGGGCCCAGGCCCAGCACAGGAAGATTTGGTGGACACTGCAGAGCCCCAGTTGAGGGCCCTACCCTGCCTGGTAGGTGGATTGGGTGGGGGGTAAGCTGGGGGTGGGGGAGGAGGTTTGGGGATGAGGGGAGGGAGAGGGAAAAGGGACTTACATGTGAAACAAGCTTGTTTCCTAACTAGAACTAATAAATAAATTAAAAAAATATTTTAAAATAGACTTTATTTTTTAGAGTAGGTTTAGAGCTATAGCAACATGGAATGAAAGTGTAGTATTCCTGTGTGTCCACTTCCCCGATGAATTCTTAGACTCTGATTGGTATCTCATACCAGAGTGGAACATTTTTAATAATATTGACACAGCTTGATCTCTTAAAGTCTATAATTTATACCCCTCGTGCATATTTTGTGTGTTTTGGATATGTGTGCAGAAAGGTGTTGATTGCAGTGTCAGCAACATAGTTTCACTGTCTAAAGTCTTTGTGTTCCACCTACTTAGCCAGTTTCTCCTTCCTAATCCCTGACCATTTTATATTCCTATAGAGTACAAAGTTGCAGTCACAGAGAATGTAACATTTTCTGGTGGACTTTTTGAATTTTACAAACACACACACACACACACACACACACACACACACACACACACACACACACACTTTTCTTTTGTTTTTTTCGAGACAGGGTTTCTCTGTAGCGTTGGAGCCTGTCCTGGAACTCTCTGTAGACCAGGTTGACTTCAAACTCATAGAAATCGGCCTGCCTCTGCCTCCTGACTTGAGATTAAAGGCGCTTGCCACCATCGCCCAGCGAATTATATTCTTAAAAGACACAAACTTCTATTATAATTTATCTTTCTTCCTTCCTTCCTTCCTTTCTTTCTTTTTTTCTTTTTGAGTCAGGGTTTCTCTGTGTAACGGCCCTGGCTGTCCTGGAACTCTATTTGTAGACCGGGATGGCCTTGAACTCACAGAGATTTGCCTGCCACTCCATAGTTTCATTAATGTTCAATGATCATTTTAGATTAGCACTTCTCATATTTACAATACAATTTATAGTAGTAGAAAAATGACAACTATGAAGTGGCAACAAAAATAATCTTATGATTGGGGTCACCATAACATGAGAAACTGTATTAAAGGGCTGCAGCATTAGAAAGGTTGAAAACCACTGTTTTAGAGGGTGTTTTAGGGAAGGTATAATAAGAGTACAGATAGATTTTTTAATAGGGTTGTTATACTCATTTTTTACTCATTTACTTTTTGTCCTTTTTAGGAGGCCCAGTACCTAGCTCCCAGATAAATCATACACAGAGGCTTATTCTTAATTATGAATGCTCAGCCTTAGCTTGGCTTGTTTCTTGCCAGCTTTTCTTATCTTAAAGTAGCCCATCTACCTTTTGCCTCTGGGCCTTTATCTTTCTCTATTTCTGTATACCTTACTTTCCTTACTCGGTGGCTGGCTGGTGGCTGGCCCCTGATGTCGTCCTCTCCCTTTTCTTTTGTTGCTGCTGCTGCTCCTTTTCTTCATTTCTTCTTCTATTTATATTCTGCCTGCTAGCCCCGCCTATTCTTGCTCCTGCCTCACTATTGGCTGTTCAGCTCTTTATTAGGACCAGCAGGCGTTTTAGACAGGCACAGTAACACAGCTTCATAGAGTTAAACAAATGCAGCATAAACAAAGGTCACACACCTGAAAATAATATTCTACAACATAGATCTCTTTAAAGTTAATTCCCTTGGATAGTTTTGTGTTTTGGTGACAAAAATGTTGTCACATACACAGCTGGGTAATAGATTGACTGTTAAAGGGCTAAGATAGTCCAGGATAATTTTGGCTTTGGACCTGTAACATTTTAACTCTACACTTATTGGAATTTTAACAACATGGATGTAGCTTGATGTTTTAAAATAGATGTAGCATGGAAGTATTATATTCAATATTAAAATAACAAACAGTATGTTTTAAAGGAGCAAAGGCAGCACATTGAGGAGATGGGTGCTGTAGTTCACATTAGAAGAATCTAAGTATAAATTCCTGCAGGTGATTTGAGATGGGGTCTGAGAAAACATAGCAGAAATACCTAATATTATCTTTACCTGTATTCTTTCTTATTTTGTTTTGATTTTTGATTTTTGAAGACAGTATTTCTCTGTGTAGCCCTGGTTCTCCTGGAACCCGCTCTGTAGATCAGGCTGGCCTCGAGCTCACGGAGATCCACCTGCTTCTACCTCCTGAGTGCTGGAATTAAAGGTGTGCACCATCTCCACCCAGCCTTTACTTGTATTTTTATCAGAACTTAGAGTAGTCAATTTGATAATTGAGGAATAATCCAGAAAGATTTTAAACATTTTGCAAATACAGCAGGACATAAAGAATATAAAAGTGCAGACTGTAGAAAACCACCATTTATTAGTGACATTAAAAAATTTAATTATTAATCTAGATGACTGAAGACCAGGGCCATGACAAAATTTTGTATAATGGACAAATTTACAAATGGATTTAAATTTTGTCCAGTGGAATAAGACCTATGACCACATGTAATTTGCTCAATGGTAAAACAAGTAAACAGTATTTGTAGAAATCTAATCTCAGGTTTTAAATGTCTCATTTATTAAAAGGATGAAGCAAAATCTTTTTTTTTTAGACCAATTTTTGCCAACATTACTAAGATTTTGTAAATGTTACCATGAGCAAACCAATATTTAAGAAAACTTTATTGTTGTAATAGAGAATTGTTGTTTGAATTGGTTTTTATTCTTTTGTTTTTTTGAGGAGCCCACCACCCAGCTCCTAAATAAATCACAGAGTCTCATTGTTACTTTTGAATGCCTGGTCTTAGCTTGGCTTGTTTCTAGCCAGCTTTTCTTATCTTAAATTAACCCATCTACCTTTTCTCTCTGGACTTTTATCTTTCTTCTGTATCTTACTTTCCTTCTTACTCCGTGGTTGGCTGAGTGGCTGGCCCCTGATGTCCTGCTCTCCTTATTCTCTTGCTCCTCCTCTTCCTTGTTTCTCCTTCCATTCATTCTCTCTCCTGCCAGCTCTGCCTAGCCTTGCTCCTGCCTCGTTATTGATTGTTCAGTTCTTTATTAGGGCCATCAGGTGTATTAGACAGGCAGAGAATCATAGCTTCACAGAGTTAAAAGCAGGCTAGTGGGGAAGGGTTACTTTTCTTTGGTGGCATGGCTTCTGCTATGTTCCACATGCCTGAGTGGATGGCCCTACACTTATTTGTATATGAGTAGCACTAATTGGATACACACAAACATATACATACATACACACACATACACACATACATACAGACACATACAGACACATATACATACATGCACATACATACACACAGAATAATACATATACAGACACATGCATACCTATACACAATATCTATCACCTTGCACAAAAGCTAGGGTGGGTCAAAGACTTAAACCTGAAACCGGAAACACTGAAATCACTAGAAGAAAACATAAGCAGTACCATACATGATATAGGTGTGTGGAATTATGTCCTAGTAATACTTCCTTTTTCCTGTAATTGAGACTAGCAGTTAGCAAGTAGGACCTCACAAAACCAAAAAGCTTCTACATACCTAAGGAACCAATCAACCCAGTGAAGAGGGAGCCCACAGAATGGGAGAGAATCTTTGCCACCTAATTTTTTATTAATTAAATTTATTCATTTATTTTATATCCTGACTGCAGTTTCCCCTCCATCCTCTCCTCCAATTCCCTCCTCCCACCTACCCTCTGCCTCCTGCCCCCATCCACTCCTCTTCTGTTTTTCTTCAGAAAGAGCATGCCTCCCATGGGTGTCAAAAAAGCATGCCATATCTAGTTGAGATAGGACTAATTCCCTTGTATTTGGACAAGGCAACCCAGTATGAAGAGTAGATTTCCCAAAGCGAGCCCAAGTGTAGGAACAGGCCCTGCTCCCACTGCTAGGAGTCCCACAAATAGACCAAACTACACAATTGTGACACATATGCAGAGGACCTAGGCTGGTCCCATGTAGGCTCCCTAGCTGTCAGCCCAGAGTCTGTAAAGTCCTATAAACCCAGGTTAGTTGTTTCTGTGTGTTCTCTTGTGATGGCCTTGACCCCTCCCTCTGATTTGTTCAAAACCCTTCCTCCCTCTCTTCAACAGGATTCCCAGAGTTTGATCCAGAGTTTGGCTGTGGGTCTCTGCATCTGTTTCCATCAGCTACTGGATGGAGGCTTTCTGATGACAATTGGTGTAGCTACTAATCTGATGACAGGAGATAGTCAGTTCAGAGTAGCTATTCATGATTGCTTAGAGTCTTAGTTGGGGTCATCCCTGTAGATTTATGGGAGTTTCTGTTGCATCATCAGATTTCTACCTGATCTGGAAATGCCCCCCCCCACCATTAAGACATTTCTTTCTTTACTCTCCCCCTCCCTTACTCCCCAGCTCAATCACTTATGTTCCCATCACCACCCATCCTCAGGCTACCCAAGAGATCTCTATTTCCCTTTCCCAGGGAAATCCATGTGTCCCTTTTTACCCAATCTCTCTAGGGCTGTGAATTATAGCATGGTTGTCCTTTACTTGCCAACTATTCTAATGACAAATGATTAATATCTAAAATATATAAACAAGTAAAAGTCAAGAAATAAATGACCTGATTAAAATGGGTTATAAATCTGAGCAAACTGTTTTCAAAAGAAATAAAAATGCACTAGGTGTTGGTGGTGCTCGCCTTTAATCCCAGCACTCAGGAGGCAGAGGCAGGTGGATCTCTGAGTTCAAGGCCAGTTGGTCTATAGAGTGAGTTCCAGGACAGCCAGGGATACACAGAGAAACCGTGTCTTGAAAACTAACAAAACAAAACAAACAAACAAAAAACCCCTCAAAACCAAAACCAAAATGCCTCAAAAAGTGTTCATCATTCTTAGCAATTAGGGAAATGCAAATGAAAACAACTTGGAGATTTCATCCAGTCAGAATGAC